>NC_053024.1:523802548-524117162 GCF_003073215.2 Triticum urartu
TATTGGAATACCGACGATCGAATCTCGGGCAAGTAACATACCGATGACAAAGGGAACGACGTATGTTGTTATGCGGTCTGACCGATAAAGATCTTCGTAGAATATGTAGGAGCCAATATGGGCATCCAGGTCCCGCTATTGGTTATTGACCGGAGACGTGTCTCGGTCATGTCTACATTGTTCTCGAACCCATAGGGTCTGCACGCTTAAGGTTACGATGACAGTTATATTATGAGTTTATGCATTTTGATGTACCGAAGGTTGTTCGGAGTCCCGGATGTGATCACGGACATGACGAGGAGTCTCGAAATGGTCGAGACATAAAGATTGATATATTGGAAGCCTATGTTTGGATATCGGAAGTGTTTCGGGTGAAATCGGGATTTTACCGGAGTACTGGGAGGTTACCGGAACCCCCCGGGAGCTATATGGGCCATGATGGGCCTTAGTGGAAAAGAGAAGAGGCAGCCCCTCATGGGCCGCGCGCCCCTCCCCTCCCTTGGTCCGAATAGGACAAGGAGAGGGGGCTGGCCCCTCTCTCTCTTTTCCCCCCTCCGCGAATCCTATTCCAACTAGGATTGGGGGGGGGGAATCCTACTCCCAGAGGGAGTAGGACTCTCCTGGCGCGCCCTCCTTGGCCGGCCAGCCTCCCCCCTTTAGTCCTTTATATACGGAGGCAGGGGCACCCCAGAGACACACAAGTTGATCCACGTGATCTTTTCCTTAGCCGTGTGCGGCGCCCCCAGCCACCATAGTCCTCGATAATATTGTAGCGGAGTTTAGGCGAAGCCCTGCTGCGGTAGTACATCAAGATCGTCACCACGCCGTCGTGCTGACGGAACTCTTCCCCGACACTTTGCTGGACCGGAGTCCGGGGATCGTCATCGAGCTGAACGTGTGCTAGAACTCGGAGGTGCCGTAGTTTCGGTGCTTGATCGGTCGGATCGTCAAGACGTACGACTACATCAACCAAACGCTTCCGTTGTCGATCTACTAGGTATGTAGATCACACTCCCCCCTCTCGTTGCTATGCGTCACATGATCTTGCGTGTGCGTAGGATTTTTTTTGAAATTACTACGTTCCCCAACAGTGGCATCCGAGCCTAGGTTTTATATGTTGATGTTATATGCACGAGTAGAACACAAGTGAGTTGTGGGCGATATAAGTCATACTGCTTACCAGCATGTCATACTTTGGTTTGGCAGTATTGTTGGATGAAGCGGCCTAGACCGACATTACGCGTATGCTTACGCGAGACCGGTTCTCCCGACGTGCTTTGCACAGAGGTGGCTTGTGGGTGACAGTTTCTCCAACTTTAGTTGAACTGAGTGTGGCTATGCCCAGTCCTTGCGAAGGTTAAAACAGCACCAACTTGACAAACTATCTTTGTGGTTTTGATGCGTAGGTAAGATTGGTTCTTGCTTAAGCCCGTAGCAGCCACGTAAAACTTGCAACAACAAAGTAGAGGACGTCTAACTTGTTTTTGCAGGGCATGTTGTGATGTGATATGGTCAAGACATGATGCTGATTTTATTGTATGAGATGATCATGTTTTGTAACCGAGTTATCGGCAACTGGCAGGAGCCATATGGTTGTCGCTTTATTGTATGCAATGCAATCACGATGTAATTCTTTACTTTATCACTAAACGGTAGCGATAGTCGTGGAAGCACAAGCTTGGCGAGACGACAACGATGCTACGATGGAGATCAAGGTGTCACGCCGGTGACGATGGTGATCACGACGGTGCTTCGGAGATGGAGATCACAAGCACAAGATGATGATGGCCATATCATATCACTTATATTGATTGCATGTGATGTTTATCTTTTATGCATCTTATCTTGCTTTGATTGACGGTAGCATTATAAGATGATCTCTCACTAATTATCAAGAAGTGTTCTTCCTGAGTATGCACCGTTGCGAAAGTTCTTCGTGCTGAGACACCACGTGATGATCGGGTGTGATAGGTTCTACGTTCAAATACAACGGGTGCAAAACAGTTGCACACGCGGAATACTCAGGTTATACTTGACGAGCCAAGCATATACAGATATGGCCTCGGAACATGGAGACTGAAAGGTCGAGCGTGAATCATATAGTAGATATGATCAACATAATGATGTTCACCAATGAAACTACTCCATCTCACGTGATGATCGGACATGGTTTAGTTGATTTGGATCACGTAATCACTTAGAGGATTAGAGGGATGTCTATCTAAGTGGGAGTTCTTTAAATAAATTAACTGAACTTAAATTTATCATGAAACTTAGTAACTGATAGGTATCTTGCTCGTTTATGCTTGTTTGTAGATAGATGGCTCGTGCTGTTGTTCCGTTGAATTTTAATACGTTCCTTGAGAAAGCAAAGTTGAAAGATGATGGTAGCAATTACACGGACTGGGTCCGTAACTTGAGGATTATCCTCATTGCTGCACAGAAGAATTACGTCCTGGAAGCACCGCTGGGTGCCAGGCCTGCTGCAGGAGCAATGCCGAATGTTATGAACGTCTGGCAGAGCAAAGCTGATGACTACTCGATAGTTCACTATGCCATGCTTTACGGCTTAGAATCGGGACTTCAACGATGTTTTGAACGTCATGGAGCATATGAGATGTTCCAGGAGTTGAAGTTAATATTTCAAGCAAATGCCCGGATTGAGAGATATGAAGTCTCCAATAAGTTCTATAGCTGCAAGATGGAGGAGAACAGTTCTGTTAGTGAGCATATACTCAAAATGTCTGGGTATAATAATCACTTGATTCAATTGGGAGTTAATCTTCCAGATGATTGCGTCATTGACAGAATTCTCCAATCACTGCCACCAAGCTACAAGAGCTTCGTGATGAACTATAATATGCAAGGGATGAATAAGACTATTCCCGAGCTCTTCGCGATGCTGAAAACTGCGGAGGTAGAAATCAAGAAGGAGCATCAAGTGTTGATGGTCAACAAGACCACTAGTTTCAAGAAAAAGGGCAAAGGAAATAAGAAGGGGAACTTCAAAAAGAACGGCAAGCAAGTTGCTACTCAAGAGAAGAAACCCAAACCTAGACCTAAGCCTGAAACTGAGTGCTTCTATTGCAAGCAGACTGGTCACTGGAAGCGGAACTGCCCCAAGTATTTGGCGGATAAGAAGGATGGCAAGGTGAACAAAGGTATATGTGATATACATGTTATTGATGTGTACCTTACTAATGCTCGCAGTAGCACCTGGGTATTTGATACTGGTTCTGCTGCTAATATATGCAACTCGAAACAGGGACTACGGATCAAGCGAAGATTGGTTAAGGATGAGGTGATGATGCGCGTGGGAAACGGTTCCAAAGTCGATGTGATCGCAGTCGGCACGCTACCTCTACATCTACCTTCGGGATTAATATTAGACCTAAATAATTGTTATTTGGTGCCAGCGTTAAGCATGAACATTATATCTGGATCTTGTTTGATGCGAGACGGTTATTCATTTAAATCAGAGAATAATGGTTGTTCTATTTATATGAGTAATATCTTTTATGGTCATGCACCCTTGAAGAGTGGTCTATTCTTGTTGAATCTCGATAGTAGTAACACACATATTCATAATGTTGAAACCAAAAGATGCAGAGTTGATAATGATAGTGCAACTTATTTGTGGCACTGCCGTTTAGGTCATATCGGTGTAAAGCGCATGAAGAAACTCCATACTGATGGACTTTTGGAACCACTTGATTATGAATCACTTGGTACTTGTGAACCGTGCCTCATGGGCAAGATGACCAAAACGCCGTTCTCCGGTACTATGGAGAGAGCAACAGATTTGTTGGAAATCATACATACAGATGTATGTGGTCCGATGAATATTGAGGCTTGTGGCGGATATCGTTATTTTCTCACCTTCACAGATGATTTGAGCAGATATGGGTATATCTACTTAATGAAACATAAGTCTGAAACATTTGAAAAGTTCAAAGAATTTCAGAGTGAAGTTGAAAATCATCGTAACAAGAAAATAAAGTTTCTACGATCTGATCGTGGAGGAGAATATTTGAGTTATGAGTTTGGTGTACATTTGATAAATTGTGGAATAGTTTCGCAACTCACGCCACCCAGAACACCACAGTGTAATGGTGTGTCCGAACGTCGTAATCGTACTTTACTAGATATGGTGCATCTATGATGTCTCTTACTGATTTACCGCTATCGTTTTGGGGGTACGCTCTAGAGACGGCCACATTCACATTAAATAGGGCACCATCAAAATCCGTTGAGACGACGCCTTATGAACTGTGGTTTGGCAAGAAACCAAAGTTGTCGTTTCTAAAAGTTTGGGGCTGCGATGCTTATGTGAAAAAGCTTCAACCTGATAAGCTCGAACCCAAATCGGAGAAATGTGTCTTCATAGGATATCCAAAGGAAACTATTGGATACACCTTCTATCACAGATCCGAAGGCAAGACTTTTGTTGCTAAATTCGGAAACTTTCTGGAGAAGGAGTTTCTCTTGAAAGAAGTGAGTGGGAGGAAAGTAGAACTTGACGAGGTAACTGTACCTGCTCCCTTATTGGAAAGTAGTGCATCACAGAAAACTGTTTCTGTGACACCTACACCAGTTAGTGAGAAAGCTAATGATAATGATCATGAAACTTCAGAACAAGATACTACTGAACCTCGTAGATCAACCAGAGTAAGATCCGCGCCAGAGTGGTATGGTAATCCTGTTCCGGAAGTCATGCTACTAGATCATGATGAACCTACGAACTATGAAGAAGCGATGGTGAACCCAGATTCCGCAAAGTGGCTTGAAGCCATGAAATCTGAGATGGGATCCATGTATGAGAACAAAGTATGGACTTTGGTTGACTTGCCCGATGATCGGCAAGCAATTGAGAATAAATGGATCTTCAAGAAGAAGACTGACGCTGACGGTAATATTGCTGTCTACAAAGCTCGACTTGTCGCAAAAGGTTTTCGGCAAGTTCAAGGGATTGACTATGATGAGACCTTCTCACCCGTAGCGATGCTTAAGTCTGTCCGAATCATGTTAGCAATTGCCGCATTTTATGATTATGAAATTTGGTAGATGGATGTCAAAACTGCATTCCTGAATGGATTTCTGGAAGAAGAGTTGTATATGATGCAACCAGAAGGTTTTGTCGATCCAAAGGGAGCTAACAAAGTGTGCAAGCTCCAGCGATCCATTTATGGACTGGTGCAAGCCTCTCGGAGTTGGAATAAACGTTTTGATAGTGTGATCAAAGCATTTGGTTTTATACAGACTTTTGGAGAAGCCTGTATTTACAAGAAAGTGAGTGGGAGCTCTGTAGCATTTCTGATATTATATGTGGATGACATATTACTAATTGGAAATGATGTAGAATTTCTGGATAGCATAAAGGGATACTTGAATAAAAGTTTTTCAATGAAAGACCTCGGTGAAGCTCCTTACATATTAGGCATTAAGATCTATAGAGATAGATCAAGAAGCTTAATTGGACTTTCACAAACCACATACCTTGACAATGTTTTGAAGAAGTTCAAAATGGATCAAGCAAAGAAAGGGTTCTTGGCTGTGTTACAAGGTGTGAAGTTGAGTAAGACTCAATGCCCGACCACTGCAGAAGATAGAGAGAATATGAAAGATGTTCCCTATGCATCAGCCATAGGATCTATCATGTATGCAATGCTGTGTACCAGACCTGATGTGTGCCTTGCTATAAGTCTAGCAGGGAGGTACCAAAGTAATCCAGGAGTGGATCACTGGACAGCGTCAAGAACATCCTGAAATACCTGAAAAGGACTAAGGATATGCTTCTCATATATGGAGGTGACAAAGAGCTCATCATAAAAGGTTACGTTGATGCAAGCTTTGACACTGATCCGGACGATTCTAAATCGCAAACCGGATACGTGTTTACATTAAACGGTGGGGCTGTAAGTTGGTGCAGTTCTAAACAAAGTGTTGTAGCGGGATCTACATGTGAAGCGGAGTACATAGCTGCTTCGGAAGCAGCAAATGAAGGAGTCTGGATGAAGGAGTTCATATCCGATCTAGGTGTCATACCTAGTGCATCGGGTCCAATGAAAATCTTTTGTGACAATACTGGTGCAATTGCCTTGGCAAAGGAATCCAGATTTCACAAGAGAACCAAGCACATCAAGAGACGCTTCAATTCCATCCGGGATCTAGTCCAGGTGGGAGACATAGAGATTTGCAAGATACATACGGATCTGAATATTGCAGACCCGTTGACTAAGCCTCTTCCACGAGCAAAACATGATCAGCACCAAGGCTCCATGGGTGTTAGAATCATTACTGTGTAATCTAGATTATTGACTCTAGTGCAAGTGGGAGACTGAAGGAAATATGCCCTAGAGGCAATAATAAAGTTATTATTTATTTCCTTATCTGAAAGTGCTAGTGATCGACTAGAGGGGGGGTGAATAGGCGATTTTTATGAAAGTCTTAAAACATGTGAGTTTCGAAGACAAACGATAGAAATAAACCTATTATCATGCAGCGGAAAGGTAGACTACACTAGGCAAACCATAGTCATGTATTTAATGAAGTGAAAGCACAATGACAAATAGCAGCTAGGCAGTAAGGATCAGGTAGGAAGATGTTGAGAAGCCAATCAGTACACGTAATCACTTAGTGAAGTCGAATGGTGATGCTATCGTACAATGACTTCACAAGAACCAACAGTAAGTAAAGGGAAGGGAAGGATGAAACCAGTGACTCGTTGAAGACAATGATTTGTTGGACCAGTTCCAGTTGCTGTGACAACTGTACGTCTGGTTAGGGAGGCTGAGATTCAACTCAGAAGACCTCGTCTTCACCTTATTCCCCTTGAGCTAAGGACACCCAGTCCTCGCCCAATCACTCTGGTAAGTCTTCAAGGTAGACGTCCAAACCTTCATAGACTTCATTCACCGTGCGATCCACAATGACTCTTCGATGCTCAAAACGCGACGCCTAACCGGCTGGAGGATTCACAGTCCTCAAGGTGTAATAAGTCTTCAGATCACACAGACAAGAAGACTTAAGTGATGCCTAACACTCTTTGGCTCTGGGTGGTTAGGGCTTTATCCTCTCAAGGAATTCTCTCTCAAAGGCTTCGAGGTGGGTTGCTCTCAAACATGACAAAAGCCGTACTTTAACTTGAGCAGCCACCGTTTATGGTTGTAGGGGTGGGCTATTTATAGCCACTAGGCAACCCAGACCTGATTTGTCCGAAAATGACCCTGGGTCACTAAGGAACTGACACGTGTTCCAACGGTCAGATTTCAAACACACACGGCAACTTTACTTGGGCTACAGCAAAGCTGACTTGTCCAACTCTGAACAAGATTCCCTCTCATAGTCTTCACTCGAAGACATAGGATTTTGGTTAAGCATCACTTCAGTCATTCTGACTGGTTTTCTTGGACCCCACTTAACAGTACGGTGGTTTCCTATGACTCAACAAAGAAGAAAAATAACTAAACGAAAGATCTAAGTCTTCACGCTCCATAGTCTTCATGCGATGTCTTCTCTTGTCATAGTCTTCAAGGTGAATGTCTTCACTTACCACCTTTGACTTCAATGTCTTCATACATTTTTAGGGGTCATCTCTCGTAGGAAAACCGAATCAATGAGGGACTTCTACCTGTGTTATCCTGCAATTCTCACAAACACATTAGTCCCTCAACTAGGTTTGTCGTCAATACTCCAAAACCAACTAGGGGTGGCACTAGATGCACTTACAATCTCCCCCTTTTTGGTGATTGATGACAAACTAGTTGAAGTTTTCAACGGGGAATATAATATGTGAAATTGTAAAGGATAAGGAATTGTCTTCATAAGTTGCACGGGCTCCCCCTGAAGATGTGCATACAAGTAATTTGCTTTTGGAATGCAAATGCACATGGCAGGTTGTACTTGTGGAGATCCTCTTCAACTTATGATGACAATTCATCATGCATGAAGGGTATGTGAAGATAATGACATGCATAATGAAAAATGGACGTCTGCAAAATGATCTAAGTGCGGAATTTATCGTCGCACATGCGGGATTTATCATCGCATCACAAAATAGCAAATAAGTAGCAGACGACCATCGAGTTTAAGTGTTACAACTCAAAGAACCAAATGTATCAAAGCGAGAGTTGTAAACACTAGGCAAAACATAAAGTAACCGCCCATATGGACCCGCTTGAAGACTATCAAACTCATATGCTTCTCCCCCTTTTGTCAGTGAGGACCAAAAAGGTTTGAAGACATAGAGCAGCTACTCGTTCCCATGAAGAGTAGGTGAAGAAGTAGGGTCATCGGTGGTGTTCGGCGGTGCAGAAGAATTTGGGGTAGTGTCGAGGCGTGCAGAAGTAGGGGGCGGTGAAGTGGCATCATCTTTGTCCTCGATCACTTTAGCATTCACAGTTGCCGCAGAGGAAGAGAACTCAGAGTCTTCAAGAGATGGAGTTCATCGCAGCACAGTCCTTCAGGGAGGTGTGGAGTCAAACTTGAAACGTTCAGAGAAGCCATCCTCTTGAAGATCATCCTCAGAACACATAAGCGTCAGCCCTTTCCATGTACGCCGACGGGTTTCATGGGCAACAAAGGCATTCTTGGTGGCAATATTGCGTATGCGGTTGACATCCACCAAGAGGCTGTGCATTTGGCGCTTCAGCCAGTCATGATGCCTATCCTGTTTCTGATGAAGAGCAACCAGAAGCTCTCGGTCATTGAGAACACGAGATCGCTTCTTGGGTCGGTGGGCAATAGTGCTTTCAGTGGCTTCAGTAAGGGCACGATGAGGTGCACGTGTAGTACCAGGCAGAGGATAAACACGAGTGACTGCTTCAACTCCCTCAATGTTCTGATGAAACTTTGATGCTCCGCATTCTGAAGACTAAGAGGTTCCTTGGCAGGATCTGGATAAATGGCTTCAACGGACATATCCACATCGGGCAGAAAGATCCGATGATTGCGAGCAGATGGCTGATATGAGATAGCTGAGTGGAGTTTAATCAGCCGCATTATCCATGGAGCGTAGAACTTCAAGCCAAAAAGATCAGATCCTGATGCAGCAAGTTGGCGAATGAAGAAGTCTTGTGCATTGAAGCATTTGCCATGGAGAATATAGAAGACCAAAGTCTTCATTGCACCTTTCAGTTTTGTATGTGGAGAATGTCCTTTGATGGACCAGAGAGTTCGTCGTAGAATGTGATAGATAGTCCTTGGCAGATACTCCAGGTCTTCAACAAAGAACTCCTTAGGATATGCAGCATCTTGTGGCAAAGGCTTCATCATACTGAGCATCTGACTCATGTTCGGTTCAGGCTTGTGAAAGATGCTCTCCATAGCTTCACTGTGAAGCTGACAGCCAGGTTCATAGAGATCTCCAGGAGTGGGCAGACCAGTGAGCTCAATGATATCAAAGGCTTTGGCTTCGTGATGAACATTTCCTGTCATCCACTCAAGGACCCAAGTCTTCGGATCTCTGTTGTAACCACGTATGTGAAGTGTGGCATAAAATTGGGCAGCAACTCTTCGTTTCAGTGCTCTTGGTCGGTGATGAAGGGCAGCAATCCAACCTCTTTGAAGCAATCCAGAGCTTCTTCCAAACAGGGCAGACCGGCTATTGCTTCGGTGTCAAGACGCATATGTGGGAAGATGCGACCTTGATTGTACATAATGCATGAGTAATAGCTTCGCTGTGGATAGCTCTAGAACCGATCAGAAGATATTTGTTCCCTTGAGTAGGGGTTCTTGGAGCTATTGAAGAAGGTGTTGTCTGCTTTGAAGCCGTTGACATTGAAGGATCCAGGTGCTGATGTAGGACCTGGAAACCTGGGCAACCTTGGCATGGGCTTCTGTACCTGAGGCCTATGCTCAATATGATAGTCAAACTGAGGACCAGCAGCAGGCGCAGGAACAGAAGCAGTAGCATCATTGGCTTCGCTGACTTCTGGTTCTTGGGTTGGTGTAGGCTCCACATTTGCTTCAGCCATGACAGCGTCAGTGGCTTCATTGGTGTTGGTGGTGGCAGCCTCAAGATTTTCTATCTCCACTTGATGAGCTGGAGGGTCGGGCACAGACACGTTCTCCTCGAGAACAGCTTCTTCAGTAGTTGGGGGAGTAGGGACACGTTCTTCTTCTTGGGTGTCACCGGCTGATGCAGCCGGAATGTCTTCAGCAGTTTTAGCCTCAGACTCGGAGACTTGAGACCTTGGTCCTTTGCGAAGCCTGCGTAACGCTGGCGACGCCTTTGGAGATGGAGTTGGCTGGGCCTTAAAGTCATCTTCTTCTTCTTGCCGGGGTGGTGTGACTTGTTGTTGTGGGTGATCAGCCCATGATGCATCCTGAGCAATTGGCGTCAGAGGACGACCAATGCTAATGAGTTCACTATGCGTAAGCACAGGCGATGATACCTGTTGGTGCTCGATCTGAGGAAGAACTACATCATCTTCAACATGGTCATGGTGACCAATGTCTTCAGCAGCGGTGGGATCAGCTGCTGGTATGTCTTCAGCTTCATGAGCCTCTGTGAAAGCAGGCTCATGGACAGTCAGTTGGCGCTCTTGATGTTCAGCGGCAGGGCGAACCATGGAGATAGGTTCAACAATTAAGGGCTCTGTGGGAACAGCCCGTTCCTTCTTGGTCTTCCGCTTCTTCTTGGAGGGAGCAGCAGCAGAGGCTTCAGGATGTTTCCTCTTTCTGGCTTCAGCCTCAGTAGTCCTCGTCTTCTTCTGTTCTGAAGCAGTAGACCTGGCTTTTGGCTTCGAGCCAGTCATGTTGGTTGGGAAGACAATGGGATGTGCTTCCTGTCTTGGTGCGTCGGGTTCGGCCATAGCGGGCTTCTTCTTCTACTTTGCAGCCATCCTGGGGTCAATGCCAAGATGCCCAAGGGCCTTGCGCTTCTCAGCCTCATTGTAGGCTTGCACACACTTGTCAGCCAGGCTCTTCATGCGCCCATGAGAACCTTGAGCTTCTTCACGCTTCTTGAGAAAGGCTTCTTTGAGCTCGTGCAACATGATCTTGAAGTTCTTGACATCTTGCACACTGAGCTTGGCCATATGCTTCTTGAACTGAGCTTTCTCAAAGTCAATCTTCTGCTTCAGTTCAACGATGCGCTGGGCTATAGCTAACTCTGAAGCAATGGCGCCATGGAAAGCGACACTAAGGCCAATGGGAAGTTGCAGATCTTCAAAGCTGAGGTTGGGCGTGTCAAACCACTCATCGATGAAGTCGTGGATGATTGCCATGTCAAAGAGAGGCAAATTGTTGAAGATTTCTGCTTCTTCTTTGCTCTTGATCAGTTGCTCAAGAGCGTCATCTGCAAGATCTTCATCACTGGACAGATCAATGGCATCGTTGTGCAGAATGGCAGCAGCAGTCAGTTCTTGGCTGGTGTGTGGCAGAGGCATCTTGACTCTCGGGGGCTTGGAGATACGTGACAGATCTTCTGACTGCACACTGTCTTCAGGAGGTGCAGTAGCCAGTGGCTTCGCCCATGAGATTTTTGGTGCTGAGGCAGGCTTTGAAGCTTTAGGCAGCTTTGGCTTCTGCGGCTTTGGAGTAGGAGCTGGGGCTTCATCAGTGTCAGCATCATCATCAGAATGATCCACTTTGGCACCTTGAACAGAGATGTGAGTGATGAGGCCATCCAGGTTGTAGAACGGACCGACGACATTGGGTTCGGCATCGCGGGTGCCATCTGCACGAGGAGCAGAGGGACCAGGGTTGAATTCTAGTCCCAATGACTTCTTATTCTGCTTCGCCGAATTCTGGGCAAACTGGAAGTTGCGCTTGAACAGATTGTCGTCACGACACCAGAGCAGTGACGATGGGTCAGCATCCGCAGGCTGTGGTCCACGGACCATGCAGGGATAGAAGCCTTGTTCAATGGCTTCATCTCTGGACCTGGGTTGAAGATTTTTGTATAGGATGTGTCGTGGAATTGTCACGGCAGATGTCCTTAGTGTCAGGACTTAGTCGTGAGGCCAACGCATCTATGTGGTAGCTTGAGAGGGGTTGAGCGGAATCGAGAGACACAACACAAGACAGGGATTTAGACAGCTTCGGGCCCCGGGAAACATCATCCGGTAATAACCCTACATGCTGTTTGTGGCTAGGTCTCATTATCCTCATGAGGGAGTCGCCGTAAACCGGCTCTCCTCTTTGTATCTAACCCTAAGATTGTTTCTCTTGCTTATAGCTTCTCCCTCTTTGGGGAGCCCTGCCCCTCCTTATATATGTTGAAGGGGCGGTTTACATGTGGAGTCCTATTAGGATTAGGACTAGTCTATCTCTAATACGAACCGGATACAAGTCCTGGTCTTAACTCCTTGTAAGGTAAATATTCGTCATGCCTTTCTCCTTAAACCGGCCCACCATAGTATGAACCGGCCTTCATGAACCACCTGTTGGGCCACCGGGTCTTGTCGTTCTTCTGACCCGCCTGCCGGATTACCAATGAACCGTAAACCGCCAGGCCCAAACGGGTCGCCAGTGAGTCATCAAGTCTTAGCCGGGTCTCAAGTAAACCGCCAAGTCCGCCCGGGTTATGCTTCCGGCCGGTTTACGCCGCGGGGTATATCCCCGACATTAGCCCCCAGTTTAATTTGGATTTATCCATATTAAACTGATCCTGTAAAATAAACACAAGAACAAATTTGACAGGTTGTGCTCCGGGTTAAGAATTCTTGTGGACCGGCACCTGATCATCCTTTAGTCCTTGTCATTCCCTTCTTCTAAGAAATCCAGATCGATAATCAGCTTCATATTTTAAATTGCTGACGTTGGTTTCTCATAGAAAAATATTGTGAAGAATAATCCACTTGAGTCGGTTTTTAAAAAACGCAGGCTTAAGAAATTTTGGTCTTGAAATACTTATGTGATATCCATCTGGTTTGAAGATGTAGATCTTGCCGGTTTATCATTGCTAAAACTGCCGGTTTATAAAAACTGATAATTCTGGTTTATGATTGTTGATGATGCCGGGTTATGATTGTTGCAGACACCGGGTCATGTAATTGATCTTCCTGATTTGCTCAAAACTGATAAAAAGAAGATGTTCCTCCTTTATATGTATAATACCTGTAGCCCCCAAGTCTTAAGAGGAGAACATAGTGATAACTTAAGATTTGCTCCAATAAGTGTTTCAACCTTGAGGAACTCCGATTTGTTCATCTCAATTATATAAACTGAATACCCCATATATGTAGCCCCCAAGTGCCGAGTTGTCATGTTTGCAGCAACCTGGGACTTGTAATTGCTTGATGCTCATAAAAACTTCAACCAGTGTAGCCCCCAAGGGCCGGGTCATTATGCAAATAATGAGCAGGGACTTTGTAAATATAATCTTGTAAACTTTGAACAACAACATGTAGCCCCCAAGGGCCGGCTTAGTAAAATAATACTGAACCGGGACTTTGATATATACTTGAATTGTTGACTGGAGCAATTGGTAGCCCCCAAGGGCCGGCTCATTATAATATGATGAGTCGGGTCTTCAATAAGACTAGTAAAAATGACTTTGCATTAGCCCCCAAGTGTCATGGTGCATGCTTGCAGCGACATGAGACTTGCATGTAACCTCAATTTGAATAATGTAGCCCCCAAGTGCTGGGTCGTGAGCCTGCAGCGACTCGGGACTATTCCTTCCATTGTAGAATAAATCATATCCTTTGATAAAATAATAACCGTTGCGCTAAAGCGACTTTGAAACCTCAATAATACCGGTTATTAATAACCATAAAAATCCAGCCATGTTGGCTATTCAAGATAATATAACCCAATGATTTATAAGCGCATAACTCCGACGGCGCAATCCAAATATATATATACTGGTGACTTTATAGTCCAAAAACCAGGCCGGTTTAACAAACCTGTTTCTGCATACAACAAGTTTAAAGTGTCCTGGCGGTTTACCGCCGGACGGGTCATAATACCCAACATATAACCTGGGACATTTGGAATAATCAAATATGAAATATATCATACCTGTGACATTGAATCACATCGTTGGTTTTACCAACTTTTTGTAGTAAGGGTGATAACCTAAATCTTGAGTACTGATAACTCCTTCCATATTGTGCCAGTTTATGATAAAACTGTGCCGGGTTGTGATAAACACCGGTTTACTCCATAAGAGGATGTTAAACCGGGCAAATAGTCTCTGGATTGACGTGAACTGTGTTCCGTCAATTGAATTTTTTTTGTCGGTTTAAGAAACATAATGAAAAGCAAAAACCCCCCCTTCAAAGAAAAGTGTGAAGCAAAAGCAACTACAAAAGCAATGATCAAATGGCGTTACCATGGCCAAACACGACCAAGCTCCCGTTAGGTGTAACTATGGTTCTAGTCAGCCAGGTCCCCAAGTGATTCTGTGGCATTTATGCCGACCAAATGGCGTGCTCATGGTTCGGGTTCGACCAAGCCCCCAAGTGATTCTGTGGCCTTAGGCCGACCAAGAGGCATGACTGGTTCAGACATGACCAAGTCCCCAAGTGATCTGGTGGCTTTCGCCTATCAAGAGGCATGGTATTGGTTTGGACACGACCAATCCTCCAAGTGATATAACACGATGCTTTTAGCAAAGCGAACTCAAGGGGTAAACCGGAGGCCGCTTTAGAGCAACTCCGTGTAACCTCACATGATGTAAAAGACCAGAGACCCCGCTTTATGAAGCAGAAACCCCCATGTAATCAATAATATGTCAGGCCATTAAGGCGGAATATCCATGTTTGAACCGCACATCGTGGCAGCAGGTCCTCTTTGGCAATTTTTAACTTTTTGCAAGAGATAAATTCTTCTTGAACCGGATGTTAAACCGGATATTGAGAGCTTCAAAGCTTTATGGGAGACATCTTTCCCTTGAACCGGATTTTAAACCGGAATCTTCATTTTTAGCCGGAAATTTTCTGACGGCCTTCAAACTCGAACTTGCGAGAAGTTAATTCCTTTTTGAACTAGACATTGTTAAACCGGATTTGAGCGCTTCAGAGCTTTGTAGGAGAATATTTTTCTTGAACCGGATTGCAAACCGGAGTCATTTCTGATGACCTGGAACTTCATCGAGCCGGGATTTTATAACTGTCATATACTTTCTAAGCCGGAAATTTTCTGACGGCCTTTAAACTTTCATCAATATAACAGTAGCCTCCGGGACCGGGTTATCTTTCCCTCCATCGTCCTGGGGTTCTTAAATTTGCTGAAACTGGCAAGATTCGCTGAGTCATGTCATTGTAGCCTCCAAATCTCAAAGGTGACTCGAGGAGCTGGCTTGAGACTCCCCATATTTGACCGTGATATAAACCGGCATAACTTGTATATCATTGGTGTTGATAGCACGATGTGAACCCATAAAAGGTTGAGGTGACTGCGGCGGGTTGTAAATGATCCCATATGAGCCGTGTCAGCAACTCGGCCAATGGTTTCCTCCAACTGACGATTTGAAGTTAAAACTGTAGTGGCAGCGACTTGTGCGCCTGCCCATTGAACCATCCAGTGCAAACGGCGGTTTGATGATAATTTGTCTCCAATTTGAAAGAAAACCGGGCTACCCAAGCTGTGACTTGCTCATACCCAATAAACAACTCATGCAGACAGGTGCGACCCGGTATGTTGATGTAGACCAGGCCGCGAGAGACGGATGACAAAAGCGACCGCAACATCAGAGGCAGCTCGGATAGATGAACCGGCCGCGGCATTGTAAACCGGTGCGGACGGGGAAGATCGGCACCGGTGTCATAAACCGGCGCGGACGAGCAAGTCAACCATGTCGTGTTGATGTAGTGAACAATTGTCCTGCATCAAAAACATTGCAAGCCGGAGTAATTTGTTTTTTGACAAAAACAATATGTGCTAAATTATACTTGGAGGGATATCACCTGATTCGCCCGAACAACAGATGAGTCGGCCGTGGCATTGTAAGCCGGTGCGGATGTGTGAACCGCCGTGAGGGTAGATGAACGAGTCATCCATGGCGTTTGTAAAGCGGCGCGGGTGGCGATTCAAACATGATGTTGTTTAACTGATGTAGATGCACGAATCGGCGGCAGGTGCGGACGGATGTAATCCGAACATCGGGGCGGCGACTTGCACGTATATCCGTCGAGCATCCTAGCACGAACAAACACAACTGCAAAAAGTGATGTTGATGCGCCCCCTTAGGCGACACCCTTTCGTAACGGTCCTGCAAAAATATTACAAGACCAAGCAATTGTTTTTTAACAAAAACAATATGTTTACTAAAATAAACTTTAGATGGATACCACCTGACTCGTCCGGACAGTAAATGAGTCGGCTGCGGCGTTGTAAGCCGGTGCGGACGGAAGAGTCGACCGCAGTGCTGTAAGCCGGCGCTGACGAGCGAGTGGGCCGCCGCGTTGGAAGCGGCGCAGACGTGTGCGAATAGGCCGCGGGGGCGGACGACGAGTCAACCGCGTGCGTTGATGTAGCGGGGGTGACGACTCTCTCATCCGCGCTAGTGCAAAAAATAATCCTGGAGCACATCCCTTTGTGACACCTTTATAACGAATAATAGTCCTGGTGGTTTGTGCTTTGTCTCGATTTTTCTTGTGGTTAGCCTTGACGCCCCCCTTTTTTTAAACGCCTTTATTCAGTGGTATTTTCCTGAAATTGATTGTAGCTTCACGTAATCACGTGACCGAGTACTAGTAGTACTTGGATTTGACTAGTCTTGTCTTCCACGTGATGGATGATGGTCCTTCTTGGAGATTGTGCCATTGTAATTCCGTTTCAATTAGCACTAGTAGCAAGTCTTTGGAAAGTAACTGCCATGGAGATATGGGACAGCGGTCAGGCTGCAGCCTTTTTCTTTTTTTTAATGTAGATGACTACCGTTGATCCATAGTATTTTGCCCTTTGACTCCTTGCGTACTAGTAACAACATCTGGTGTCATGTTGGCTTGATGTGATAGACTGTCTTTTTCTGTGATCTGTAGTGCCTTCGTGGCAGAAGAAAAGGCAGCAGTACACGGTTGATTGCTACGGCCTGGGTTTTGTGGACGTAGAGCAGCAGCGATTCGGAGTTTGATCCGGTTTAAAAACGCGAAGTTGACTCGGAACAGACCGGCGGTTCGGACGAAACTGCAGTGAAGCGATGGTGGTTTGGTGCGCTGTTCAACTAGGGTTGACCCGCCGGTGAAAACGTTGCCTTGGTAATTTCTGACTGATGGGATTTGATGCCTACGTGAGTGGCGGCTTTCCTGGTGCGGGTCCCTCCATACTAATTAAGGAAAACGCTGCAATCTTTGGCCACTTTCAATCGTATTCCACGAACCGTGTCGGACTTTCTTGGGATATTGAAATCTTCGTGGACGGCAACCACTCGTACGTCGCCGATCGGACAGCCGCCCGACACAGTAGTCATCGGACCCGCTCGCCGATTCTCTGCTGACAGCTCTTGTAGCAGTAGTTTTGGTTTCGACGAGAATAATTCCTTCTCTTGATCTTGGCGAGTTATGGCGGTAGCAATGATCCAGCCCTAATGTTCTCTTGATCTTGAATCTTGAATATACCGTTTGACGGTTCGTCGATGATGTAAACTTCTGCGCCGGTTCTTTCCATCCAGCAAATCATGAACTTCTCAATCCCTGAAGAGATCCCTCCAAGATCTCAACACCACCGTGCGCCAGCCCCACGGTGGGTGCCAACTGTCGTGGAATTGTCACGGCAGATGTCCTTAGTGTCAGGACTTAGTCGTGAGGCCAACGCATCTATGTGGTAGCTTGAGAGGGGTTGAGCGGAATCGAGAGACGCAACACAAGACAGGGATTTAGACAACTTCGGGCCCCGGGAAACATCATCCGGTAATAACCCTACATGCTGTTTGTGGCTAGGTCTCATTATCCTCACGAGGGAGTCGCCGTAAATCGGCTCTCCTCTTTGTATCTAACCCTAAGATTGTTTCTCTTGCTTGTAGCTTCTCCCTCTTTGGGGAGCCCTGCCCCTCCTTATATATGTTGAAGGGGCGGTTTACATGTGGAGTCCTATTAGGATTAGGACTAGTCTATCTCTAATACGAACCGGATACAAGTCCTGGTCTTAACTCCTTGTAAGGTAAATATTCGTCATGCCTTTCTCCTTAAACCGGCCCACCATAGTATGAACCGGCCTTCATGAACCACCTGTTGGGCCACCAGGTCTTGTCGTTCTTCTGACCCGCCTGCCGGATTACCAATGAACCGTAAACCGCCAGGCCCAAACGGGTTGCCAGTGAGTCATCAAGTCTTAGCCGGGTCTCAAGTAAACCGCCAAGTCCGGCCGGGTTATGCTTCCGGCCGGTTTACGCCACGGGGTATATCCCCGACAGGATGTCTCCCCATGGTCACTTGATGGCATTCTTTTCAGCATATTCCTTTGTCACAAATATATACTTGAACCACTGTTCTGCCCAATATCATCGAATCCATTGGATTCGTGTCTTGCGCTGATTGTAATCCTCTTATGGATCTGTCTTGTACAGTTCTGAGAGGTCATCGGGCAGATCTCTTGATGTCTCACCTCGACGCTTTCTGCCACCCTTCCTTGCTGATTTCTCTGCAGCTATGAACTTTAAACTGAATGGCTTCAATACGTTCAAAGGCTTCAAAGGCTTTCGCTTGCTAGATAAACAGGAACTGGCTTCGGGAGAATTTATGTGATGCTATAAGAATTCTGCAAATGAATGCAGACTATGAGAACCAAGGGATTCTCCCACGGACATGTACTTGTGATAGCATTAAGGTGCGAGGGAAGGGGAGGAGGTCATATGCATTCTCAGAAGATTTTGAAGATAAATCAGTTTAGAAGACATTGACCTCATCGTGCGAAGACATTCACTCATAGATAAGGAGTTGGTTCCAGATTTGTACGAATCCACAGATCAGTACAAGTGAGGAATCTAACTACTTTGTGAAGCATAAGTGAACATACTAGGCGTAATATGAGATGCAGTATGAAGTGGATCCAACTTGTGTGAACAGAAACTGCTTGTGGTAGAAAGTGACGAATCTATAGGATCAAAGAGGCCGTAAAAAGGAAGTTTTATTTACCACACAAGGAACTGCTAGACGAAGTGGAAGAGGAGGCCGAGCAGTTCGATCGTCCGTGCCCTAACTTGGCGACGGAGGACACCTACGGCGACGGCGGAGAAGACGATGTCCGCGGCCGGCGTGAAGACGACGTCGGAGAGGTCACGGCAGCTAAGCGCTTCGTCGCCGGCGTCGTCGAGGGCTAGCGGTGGCGCTAGGGTTCGTGCGAGAGTGGAAGAAAGGATAATGACTGTGGTAAGTCGTGTATTTATAGGGACAGGGACGACACAACGTTATTACACAGGTGTCCCTGGCGATTCACATCTGAAGAACACGTGGCCATCATGCAGCATATCGGAGGTTATTCCACGTTCCCACGCACGCCTGGATTGTCGGGTGGTCGTTCCCACTTCTTCGGGTTTCAGGTGAAGGAATTGGCATTGAAAACGGACTTAATGTTTGTCTCTGTATCTTCTGCTGACAAGGACGCAGAGAAGACATTCGACAGTTTCAATAGAATGCATATGATTTGGAGAGATAGAGTTTGAGATAGAAAGCATAGAGAGGTTAGGGTCCGATCACATTCACTTAGTTCAAAGGATTCAACAAGAAGACATAGCTATAAGTGAATGCTGTAGAGGACAGAACACTAGTATATATATATGATTAACATAATGAAGATAATCATGAAGACATGTTGAGATTGAAGCCAAATCAAATGTGAAGACACGGCAAATGTAACACCATGGGTAAAACACTTCAAACAGACGAATTTTGTGGTGGTGTTACCCACCGTATAGGAAGTATTAGACCCAGACACGGCGCACAACTATCGTGGCGCTCCGAAGTCAAATTCCACATTAATGTATTCACACTTAGAATGTATGTCTTCATTGATTGAAGATATACTTTACTTCGTGTGTTGCACATCTAAGTCATCAATATGCATAAGTGTTAGGATGTGTGCCTGATCACAGGACATTTGAGGATTCCAAGATATTTAGCTCACACCGTAACTTGCAAAATCTCTTCTCATCCAAGGGCTTGGTGAAGATATCTGCCAATTGCTCTTCAGTGTTGACGTGTATGATATCAATATCTTCCTTCACAACATGATCTCTGAGAAAGTGATGACGAATTTCAATATGCTTTGTCTTCGAGTGCTAAACTGGGTTGTTGGCAATCTTGATGGAGCTTTCGTTGTTGCAGTAGAGTGGCACTTGCTTCAGATGAATGCCATAGTCTTTGAGGGTTTGCTTCATCCATAGAAGCTGAGCGTAGCAAGATCCAATAGCAATGTATTCAGATTCAGCAGTGGAGAGAGATACACAGTTCTGCTTCTTTGAAGACCAACATACAAGTGATCGTCCCAGAAAATGACATGTGCCTGATGTATACTTGCGATCCACCTTGTCACCAACATAATCAGCATCCGAGAATCCAACTAGATCAAACTGTGAGCCCTTTGGATACCATAATCCTAGAGTTGGGGTGTAAGCCAAATATCGAAGAATTCGCTTCACAACTAAGTGATGCGATTCCTTTGGTGCCGCTTGGAATCGAGCACACATGCAAACACTAAGCATAATATCTGGCCTAGATGCACATAGATAAAGTAAAGAACCAATCATGGAGCGGTATACCTTTTGATCGAACTCTTTACCATTGTCGTCGGGACCCAGATGATGTTTGGCTGGCATTGGCGTCGTGAAGCCTTTGCAATCTTGCATACCAAACTTCTTCAGGCAATCTTTGAGATACTTCTCTTGAGATATAAAGATGCCATTGCATTGGTATTTAAAGACCAAGGAAGAACTTCAGCTCACCCATCATGGACATCTGATATTGCTCTTGCATCATATATACAAACTCTTCACTGTATTTCTGATTGGTGCAGCTGAAGATAATGTCATCCACATATATTTGGCACACAAACAGTTCACCATCATATGTCTTCGTGAAGAGAGTGGGGTTGAGGGAACCAGATTTGAAGCCTTTGCTCTTCAGGAAGTCTTTGAGTGTGTCATACCAAGCCCGAGGGGCTTGTTTGAGGCCATACAGTGCCTTGTTGAGCTTGTATACCATGTCAGGATGTTTTGGATCTTCAAAGCCAGGTGGTTGTGCGACATACACTTCTTCTTCAATCTTGCCATTGAGAAAAGCGCTCTTCACATCCATTTGATACAGAAGTATGTTATGATGATTTGCATAGGCTAGCAGTATGCGTATGGCTTCAAGTCTAGCCACAGGAGCAAATGTTTCATCGAAGTCAATCCCTTCAACTTGAGTGTATCCTTGAGCAACGAGATGAGCTTTGTTTCTGACAACTTGACCATGCTCATCTTGCTTGTTGCGATATATCCATTTGGTGCCTATTATATTGTGCTTCTGAGGATCAGGACGCTTAACCAGTTCCCATACATTATTCAGCTCAAACTATTGAAGCTCTTCTTGCATAGCTTGAATCCATTCAGGTTCCATGAAGGCTTCTTCAACTTTCTTAGGTTCTGTTATTGAGACGAATGCGAAGTGCCCACAAAAATTTGCTAGCTGTGTTGCCCTTGAACGAGTGAGTGGACCTGGTGCATTGATTCTATCAATTATTCTCTCAATTTGCACTTCATTTGCAACACGAGGATGTACAGGACGAAGATTTTGCTCTTGCTGATCATTATCATTGTTAGAGGGATTGTCTTCAGGCTGAGCATTGTCTTCAGGTTGATCAGGTGCGGAGATGATAAGTTCTTCTTCAGGTTGAGCTTCAGAAGGTATGATTTCTCCAGTTCCCATAAGTTTGATTGATTCACTGGATGGAACTTCATCTAGCACATTTGGCAGTTGCTCTCTTTGTGAGCCGTTAGTTTCATCGAACCGCACATCCACTGTTTCAACCACTTTGTAATGAAAGATATTGAAGACTCTGTAGGAGTGCGAATCCTTTCCATATCCAAGCATAAAACCCTCATGTGCTTTTGGTGCAAATTTTGAAGTGTGATGTGGATCCTTGATCCATCACTTGGCGCCAAATACTCTGAAGTAACTAACATTTGGCTTCTTGCCAGTAAGGAGTTCATAGGATGTCTTGTTCAGAAGCTTGTGAAGATAAACACGGTTGATGATATGGCATGCAGTGTCAATGGCTTCAGGCCAGAATTTTCTTGGAGTCTTGTATTCATCAAGCATCGTCCGAGCCATCTCAATAAGTGTTCTGTTCTTGCGTTCGACGACGCCATTCTGCTGTGGCGTGTACGGAGCTGAGAATTCATGTGTGATGCCCAAAGTATCAAGATATGTATCAAGGCCAGTGTTCTTGAATTCAGTGCCATTGTCACTTCTGATGTGCTTTATCTTGGCGCCATAGTTGTTCATTGCTCGATTGGCGAAGCGTCTGAAGACATCCTGCACTTCAGTCTTGTAAAGGATTATATGCACCCAAGTATATCTTGAATAATCATCAACAATGACAAAGCCATAGAGACAAGCAGTAGTAGTAAGAGTTGAGTAATGAGTGGGACCGAAAAGATCCATGTGCAGCAGTTCGAAGGGTTGAGTTGTTGTCATGATTGTCTTCGAGGGATGCTTGGCCCTCGTCATCTTTCCTGCTTCACAGGCACCGCATAAGTGATCCTTCTTGAACTTGACGCCCTCGATGCCTATGACATGCTTTTTCCTTGCAAGGGTGTGGAGGTTCCTCATGCCAGCATGCCCTAGCCTTCGATGCCAGAGCCAGCATTCAGAAGCTTTTGCTAGAAGACATACTGCAAGTTGTGGTCCTACTGAGAAATCTACAACATACAAATCATCTTTTCGATACCCTTCAAACACTAGAGACTTGTCAGATTCCATTAGTACAAGGAAACGATATTTTCCAAACATCACAATCATGTTTAAATCACAAAGCATTGAGACAGACATTAAGTTGAAACCAAGGGATTCAACAAGTATGACTTTATCCATGTGTTGATCCTTTGAGATTGCAACTCTACCTAGACCCAATACCTTGCTTTTACCAGTGTCGGCAAATGTGATGTGACTTTTGTCTGATGGACGTAAAGTTGAGTCCATGAGAAGGCTTCGCTTGCCAGTCATGTGATTTGTACACCCACTATCAATAATCCATTCTGAAGCAGCTGGTGTCGTACCCTACAGTGCAGTTAGTTGGATAGGCTTCACGAAGAGAATTGTGAAGCAAAAACATTTGACGAACCAGTGGATTATTAAAGCTTAGATCAAGATTAGGACTCATAGGGCAGGTTGCAAGCGATTCAGAAACAAAGTACATAGTAAGACCATTTGGGCATTTGATCTTGCGCCCTACAAGATGTTTAAGGTCCCCAGCAATAGTGTCAGACGATTTTGGTTTTCGGCTGGAGACCTTTTCCAGCAAAAGAGAGTTAAGCTTTCTTAGCCACCCACATCTTCAGGGGTGGCTTCGAAGCAATAAGTCTAAGTGCAGCATTTGAGAACTTTGGCTTTGGAGCCCTAGCAAAAAGTCTTGTAGGTGGACAATAGTATTCATAAGAATAAGCAGAATAGTTCCTGGTCTTATGAACATGGCGGTTTGATGAACCGCGCTCATATTCATAGGCCTGAGTATGGCTTCCCTGCAAAACATTTGCGTTAGTGTGACTCAGGTGAGTCCTCTGTCTGTATGAAGCCTTTGGACCGTATGAGGCCTGTGTTCTGGGGTTTGTCTTCTTCACCTGTGGTGTCATGATGACATTCACAGGAAGATTCTCCAAACACCTTTTCGGCACCCAGATCTTCTTCATGGGCGGTCCATTCCTGCAGTTAGTACCAATATACCTGGCAAACACATAATCACTCAGTATGGAAGTGCTAGTGATCGACTAGAGGGGGGGGGGTGAATAGGTGATTTTTATGGAAGTCTTAAAAACATGTAAGTTTCGAAGACAAACGATAGAAATAAACCTATTATCATGCAGCGGAAGGTAGACTACACTAGGCAAACCATAGTCATGTATTCAATGAAGTGAAAGCACAATGGCAAATAGTAGCTAGGCAGTAAGGATCAGGTAGGAAGATGTTCAGAAGCCAATCAGTACACGTAATCACTCAGTGAAGTCGAATGGTGATGCTATCATACAATGACTTCACAAGAACCAACAGTAAGTAAAGGGAAGGGAAGGATGAAACCAGTGACTCGTTGAAGACAATGATTTGTTGGACCAGTTCCAGTTGCTGTGACAACTGTACGTCTGGTTAGGGAGGCTGAGATTCAACTCAGAAGACCTCGTCTTCACCTTATTCCCCTTGAGCTAAGGACACCCAGTCACTCTGGTAAGTCTTCAAGGTAGACTTCCAAACCTTCACAGACTTCGTTCACCGGAGATCCACAATGAATCTTCGATGCTCAAAACGTGATGCCTAACCGGCTGGAGGATTCACAGTCCTCAAGTGTAATAAGTCTTCAGATCACACAGACAGGAAGACTTAAGTGATGCCTAACACTCTTTGGCTCTGGGTGGTTAGGGCTTTATCCTCTCAAGGAATTCTCTCTCAAAGGCTTCGAGGTGGGTTGCTCTCAAATGACAAAAGCCGTACTTTAATTCTGAGCAACCAACCGTTTATGGTTGTAGGGGGTGGGCTATTTATAGCCACTAGGCAACCTGACCTGATTTGTCCGAAATGACCCTGGGTCACTAAGGAACTGACATGTGTTCCAATGGTCAGATTTCAAACACACACGTCAACTTTACTTGGGCTACAAGCAAAGCTGACTTGTCCAACTCTGAACAAGATTCGCTCTCATAGTCTTCACTTGAAGACATAGGATTTTGGTTAAGCATCACTTCAGTCATTCTGACTGGTTTTCTTGGACCCCACTTAACAGTACAGTGGTTCCTATGACTCAACAAAGAAGAAAAAGAACTACGAAAGATCTAAGTCTTCGCGCTCCATAGTCTTCATGCGATGTCTTCTCTTGTCATAGTCTTCAAGGTGAATGTCTTCACTTACCACCTTTGACTTCAATGTCTTCATACATTTTTAGGGGTCATCTCTGGTAGGAAAACCGAATCAATGGGGGACCTCTACCTGTGTTATCCTGCAATTCTCACAAACACATTAGTCCCTCAACTAGGTTTGTCGTCAATACTCCAAAACCAACTAGGGGTGGCACTAGATGCACTTACAATCTCCCCCTTTTTGGTGATTGATGACAAACTAGTTGAAGTTTTCAACGGGGAATATAATATGTGAAATTGTAAAGGATAAGGAATTGTCTTCATAAGTTGCAAGGGCTTCCCCTGAAGATGTGCATATAAGTAATTTGCCTTTTGAATGCAAATGCACATGGCAGGTTGTACTTGTGGAGATCCACTTCAACTTATGATGACAATCCACTATGCATGTGAAAGTATATGAAGATAATGACATGCATAATGGAAAATGGACGTCTGCAGTAAGAGATGAGTGCGGAATTTATCGTCGCACATGCGGAATTTATCTTCGCATAACGGAGTGACAAACAGGTAGCAGACGGCCATCAAGGCTAAGTGTTACAACTCAAAGAAGCAAATGTAGCAAAAACGGGAGTTGTAAGCACGAAGCAAAATGTAGCAAAATATAAAGGCACCCGCCCAAAGTGACCCGCTTGAAGACTATAAACATCATGCTTCTCCCCCTTTTGTCAGTGATGACCAAAAAGGTTTGAAGACATAGAGTTTTCTACGCGTTCCCAGGCGCAGCAGGATCGGTGGAGTTGTTTGGTGGCGGTGCAGATGAGCTTGGTGCAGATTCGACGTGTGTTGAAGCAGGTGGAGATGATGTCGCGTCGTCGTCTTCTTCAATAATCCGGGCAGACACGGTGGCAGCAGAAGAAGAGAATTCTGACTCTTCAAGTGATGGTGTGCTTCGCATCACAGCTCTTCTTGGAGGCGTGGAGTCAAATTGGAATCTCTCTCTGAAGCCATCCTCTTGCAGTTCAGCTTCATTGCTCATCATGGTGAGGCCTTTCCAAGTGCGGCGACAGGTCTCGTGTGCGACAAACGCATTCTTGGTTGCCAGATTTCTGATGCGATTGACGTCTTGCATGATGCTTCTCATCTGCCGTTTGAGCCAGTCGTGATGCCTATCTTGCTTTTGGTGAAGAGCCACAAGAAGCTCTCTGTCATTGAGTGCACGAGTGCGCTTCTTGGGTCTCTTTGCAGCTGTGCTGTTGGTGGCTTCAGTTGATGCAGGGGCACGTGTGGTGCCAGCCATTGGATACACTCGGGAGAGAGCTTCTAACACCTTCAATATTTTGAGTGAAGCTCTGGTGTTCTGCATTCTGAAGACTTAGTGGTTGCTTGGCCGGCTCTGGATATATTGCTTCAGCAGATGTGTCCACATCTGGCAAAAATATCCTATGGTTGCGGGCTGAGGGTTGATAGGAGATTGCAGAGTGAAGCTTGATCAGCCTCATAACCCAAGGAGCATAAAACTTTAATCCAAACAGTTCTGAAGCAGACGCTGCAAATTGACGGATGAAGAGATCCTGTGCATTGAAGCATTTGCCATGTAGAATGCAGAAGATGAGAGTCTTCATTGCACCATCAATTGTTGCATATCGAGAGTGTCCCTTTACAGGCCATAGAGTCCGCCTTATGATGTGATATATTGTTCTGGGCAGGTACTCTAAGTCTTCAACGAAGAACCTAGTTGGATAGGGTGCATAAGGAGGCAGTGGCTTCATTACTGAGAGCATCTGACTCATATCTGGCTCAGGACGCTGAAATATGCTCTCAATTGCTTCAGCATGGAGTTGGCACCCTTCTTCAAAGAATTCGCCAGGAGAGGGAAGGCCGGTAAGCTCAATTAGGTCGAAAGCCTTGGCTTGATGATGGATATTGCCTGTCATCCACTCCAGAATCCATGTCTATGTTCCAGTGCAAAGTGGCATAGAACTGGAGCAGAAGCTCTTCGTTCCAGTGCTCTTCATCAGTGATAAATGGCAGCAAACCCACTTGCTTGAAGCAATCCAGTGCTTCTTCCAGACCAGGCAGACCAGCAACAGCTTCAACCTCAAGGCGCTTGTGAGGAAAGATGCGGCCTTGGTTGTAAAGGATGCATGAATAATAGCTGCGCTGTTGATGGCTCCAGAACCTATCTGATACAATCCGTTCCCTTGAATAAGGGTTCTTGGAGCGGTCGAAAAACGTGTTATCTGCCCTGAAGCCGTTGATGTTGAAGGAACCAGGAGCTGATGCAGGACCTGGGAACCTTGGCAGTCGTGGGATCGGCTTCTGGACCTGGGGTCTGTACGCAATATGATAGTTGAATTGTGGTCCGGCAGCAGACTCAGGCACAGAATGTTCAGGAGCAGTAGCTTCATTGTCTTATGAAGCTATTGTTGGGTTGGACTCCACATTTGCTTCGGCGTTGTTTGTGGCAGCCTCAACATTTGCAGACTCAGGCACGTTCTCCTGGAGAACTGCTTCTTGTTGGTGTGGGGGAGTTGGAGCTTGTGGTATCTCTGCATGCTCTTCGGCTGATGCAGCCGGAATGTCGTCAGCAGCCTGAGCCCTTGGCCCTTTGCGAAGCCTACGGAATGTAGGCGCCAGTGGAGTTGTAGTGGGTTGGGGCTCATCTTCCTCCTGTGGGCGATCTTCCCACGATGCATCTTGTGTGATTGGCATCAATGGACGACCAATATTGATCAGTTCACTTGTCTCAAGCTGAGGAAGGGCTGCATCACCTTGCACATTGTCTTGGAGACCAATGTCTTCAGCAGCGTTGGGTTCGTCTGCTGGAATGTCTTCAGCGTTGGGTTCATGCACAGTCAACTGACGATCTGCGTCAGGATAGCGGACAGAGAGGGGTTCAACTGTCAAGGGCTCTGTGGGAGCAGCCCGAGATTTCTTGGTTTTGCGCTTCTTGATGATGGGTTCAGAAGGAGAGGCTTCAGAATGTTTTCTCTTCTTAGCTTCAGCCTCTGCAGTCCGTGTCTTCTTGTGCTGTGAGGCGGTTGATCGACTCTTTGGCTTCAAGCCAGTCGTTGCAGCGGGGAAGACAATCGGAGCAGTTTCTGACCTTGGCGCTTCAGGTTCAGGCACAGCATCCTTCTTTTTCTTCTTCGCGGCCATCCTGGGGTTAATGCCGGGACGCCCAAGTGCCTTGCGACGCAGGCACTTGGGCGTCCCGGCATTGACCCCAGGATGGCCGCGAAGAAGAAAAAGAAGGCTGCTGTGCCTGAACCTGAAGCGCCAAGGTCAGAAACTGCTCCAATTGTCTTCCCCGCTGCAACGACTAGCTCGAAGCCAAAGAGTCGATCAACCGCTTCACAGCACAAGAAGACACAGACTGCAGAGGCTGAAGCTAAGAAGAGAAAACATTCTGAAGCCTCTCCTTCTGAACCCATCATCAAGAAGCGCAAGACCAAGAAATCTCGGGCTGCTCCCACAGAGCCCTTGACAGTTGAACCTCTCTCCGTCCGCTATCCTGACGCAGATCGTCAGTTGACTGTGCATGAACCCAACGCTGAAGACATTCCAGCAGACGAACCCAACGCTGCTGAAGACATTGGTCTCCAAGACAATGTGCAAGGTGATGCAGCCCTTCCTCAGCTTGAGACAAGCGAACTGATCAGTATTGGTCGTCCATTGACGCCAATCACACAAGATGCATCGTGGGCAGATCGCCCATAGGAGGAAGATGAGCCCCAACCCACTACAACTCCACCAGCGCCTACATTCCGTAGGCTTCGCAAAGGGCCAAGGGCTCAGGCTGCTGACGACATTCCGGCTGCATCAGCCGAAGAGTATGCAGAGATACCACAAGCTCCAACTCCCCCACACCAACAAGAAGCAGTTCTCCAGGAGAACGTGCCTGAGTCTGCAAATGTTGAGGCTGCCACAAACAACGCCGAAGCAAATGTGGAGCCCAACCCAACAATAGCTTCAGAAGACAATGAAGCTACTGCTCCTGAACATTCTGTGCCTGAGTCTGCTGCCGGACCACAATTCAACTATCATATTGCGTACAGACCCCAGGTCCAGAAGCCGATCCCACGACTGCCAAGGTTCTCTGGTCCTGCATCAGCTCCTGGTTCCTTCAACATCAACGGCTTCAGGGCAGATAACACGTTTTTCGACCGCTCCAAGAACCCTTATTCAAGGGAACGGATTGTATCAGATAGGTTCTGGAACCATCAACAGCGCAGCTATTATTCATGCATCCTATACAACCAAGGCCGCATCTTTCCTCAAAAGCACCTTGAGGTTGAAGCTGTTGCTGGTCTGCCTGGTCTGGAAGAAGCACTGGATTGCTTCAAGCAAGTGGGTTTGCTACCATTTATCACTGATGAAGAGCACTGGAACGAAGAGCTTCTGCTCCAGTTCTATGCCACTTTGCATATCAAAGGCTATAACAGAGATCCGAAGACATGGATTCTGGAGTGGATGACAGGCAATATCCATCATGAAGCCAATGCTTTCGACCTAATTGAGCTTACCGGCCTTCCCACTCCTGGCGAATTCTTTGAAGAAGGGTGCCAACTCCATGCTGAAGCAATTGAGAGCATATTTCAGCGTCCTGAGCCAGATATGAGTCAGATGCTCTCAATAATGAAGCCACTGCCTCCTAATGCACCCTATCCAACTAGGTTCTTCGTTGAAGACTTAGAGTACCTGCCCAGAACAATATATCACATCATAAGGCGGACTCTATGGCCTATAAAGGGACACTCTCGATATGCAACAATTGATGGTGCAATGAAGACTCTCATCTTCTGCATTCTTCATGGCAAATGCTTCAATGCACAGGATCTCTTCATCCGTCACTTTGCAGCATCTGCCTCAGAACTGTTTGGATTAAAGTTCTATGCTCCTTGGGTTATGAGGCTGATCAAGCTTCACTCTGCAATCTCCTATCAACCCTCAGCCCGCAACCATAGGATATTTTTGCCAGATATGGACACATCTGCTGAAGCAATATATCCAGAGCCTGGCAAGCAACCATTAAGTCTTCAAAATGCAGAACACCAGAGCTTCACTCAAAATATTGAAGGTGTTGAAGCTCTTTCCCGAGTGTATCCAATGGCTGGCACCACACGTGCCCCTGCATCAACTGAAGCCACTGACAGTACAGCTGCCAAGAGACCCAAGAAGCGCGCTCGAGCACTCAATGACCGAGAGCTTCTTGTGGCTCTTCACCAAAAGCAAGATAGGCATCACGACTGGCTCAAACGGCAGATGAGAAGCATCATGCAAGACGTCAATCGCATCAGAAATCTGGCAACCAAGAATGCGTTTGTCGCACACGAGACCTGTCGCCGCACTTGGAAAGGCCTCACCATGATGAGCAATGAAGCTGAACTGCAAGAGGATGGCTTCAGAGAGAGATTCCAATTTGACTCCACGCCTCCAGGAAGAGCTGTGATGCGAAGCACACCATCACTTGAAGAGTCAGAATTCTCTTCTTCTGCTGCCACCGTGTCTGCCCGGATTATTGAAGAAGACGACGACGCGACATCATCTCCACCTGCTTCAACACACGTCGAATCTGCACCAAGCTCATCTGCACCGCCACCAAACAACTCCACCGATCCTGCTGCGCCTGGGAACGCGTAGAAAACTCTATGTCTTCAAACCTTTTTGGTCATCACTGACAAAAGGGGGAGAAGCATGGTGTTTATAGTCTTCAAGCGGGTCACTTGGGCGGGTGCCTTTATATTTTGCTACATTTTGCTTCGTGCTTACAACTCCCGTTTTTGCTACATTTGCTTCTTTGAGTTGTAACACTTAGCCTTGATGGCCGTCTGCTACCTGTTTGTCACTCCGTTATGCGAAGATAAATTCCGCATGTGCGACGATAAATTCCGCACTCATCTCCTACTGCAGACGTCCATTTTCCATTATGCATGTCATTATCTTCATATACTTTCACATGCATAGTGGATTGTCATCATAAGTTGAAGTGGATCTCCACAAGTACAACCTGCCATGTGCATTTGCATTCAAAAGGCAAATTACTTATATGCACATCTTCAGGGGGAGCCCTTGCAACTTATGAAGACAAATTCCTTTACTATTTCACAAATTATGTTCCCCGTTGAAAACTTCAACTAGTTTGTCATCAATCACCAAAAAGGGGGAGATTGTAAGTGCATCTAGTGCCACCCCTAGTTGGTTTTGGAGTATTGACGACAAACCTAGTTGAGGGACTAACGTGTTTGTGAGAATTGCAGGAAAACACAGGTAGAAGTCCCTCATTGATTCGGTTTTATTACCAGAGATGACCCCTAAAAATGTACGAAGACATTGAAGACAATGGTGGTTTATGAAGATATTCATATTGAAGACAATGACATGAGAAGACTCCCTATGAAGCTTATGGAACTCGAAGACTTAGATCCTTCGTAGTTTTATTTCATTTATGTTGTGTCATAGGAATCACCGTACTGTTAAGTGGGGTCCAAGAGAACCAGTCAGAATGACTGAAGTGATGCCTAATTCAAATCCTATGTCTTCGAGCGAAGACTTTGAGAGAAAATCTTGTCCAGAGTCAGACAAGTCAGCTTTACTTGTAGCCCAAGTAAAGTTGCCGTGTGAGTTCAAAATTCGACCGTTGGTACACGTGTCAGTTCCTTAGTGACCCAGGGTCATTTCGGACAGATCAGGTCGGGTTGCCAAGTGGCTATAAATAGTCCACCCCCCACAACCATAAACGGTTGGCTGCTCAGATTTCAGTGCACGGCTTTTGTCGTTTGAGAGCAACCCACCTCGAAGCCTTTGAGAGAAAAATTCCTAGTGAGGAGAAAAGCCCTAACCACCCAGAGCCAGAGTAAATTGGGCATCACTTAAGTCTTCGTGTCTGTGTGATCTGAAGACTTATTACACTTGAGGACTGTGCATCCTCCAGACGGTTAGGCGTCGCGTTCTGAGCATCCAAGAGAAATTGTGGATCGCCGGTGAACGAAGTCTGTGAAGGTTTGGGAGTCTACCTTGAAGACTTACCAGAGTGATTGGGCGAGGTCTGTGTGACCTTAGCTCAAGGAGAAAACGGTGAGGACTGGGTGTCTTGGACTAAGTGTCCTTGACTGGGTGTCCGGGACTGTGTGTCCTTCGGTTTAAATACCTAACCGCTCCAACCAGACGTACAGTTGTCACAGCAACTGGAACTGGTCCAACAAATCATTGTCTTCGACGTGTCACTGGTTTCATGTACACTTCCTTTTTACTTACACAGTTATTCATTGTGAAGCCATTGCATGCTTGCTTTATCTTTTCTTCACAACATGAATGTATATGATCTGTTTGGCTTCATAACTTCTTCCTACCTGATCTTATTTACACTGAAGCTTTGTCATGCGCTCTCACTCTATTAATACATGACCATGGCTGGCCTAGTGTAATCTAACTTCCGCTGCATAGTGATAGGCATAATCTTCACTGTTTGTCTTCATAACTCTCACGTTTTGAAGACTTTCATAAAAATCGCCTATTCACCCCCCCCTCTAGTCGATTATAACGCACTTTCAGAGCGGCGCTACTTTTTCGAGTTTGTCTTCCGGTCCACGATCCTCCTCGAGTACGTCTGTCTGCACGTAGTCAACGGATCTCTGATGTAGATTCCTGCCCTCTCTTTGGGACGCTGAGGTTAGGGTTTCTCGTCTTGTGCCGAGATTTGGTGCAGGTACTTCAAATCTATGCAAGGGTTCAACGACAGCGATTGTGGCTCTAGGGCGCTGGTCCTTGGGGACACATGCATGAAGACTTTCCGGATGTCATTGACAAGGTCAAGTCGGCTCCGATATGGGAGCGGCGACAACAGCGCGTCGGCAGCTCGTTCTAGCGACAGTAGTGGTTGTTTGTCGGTCTTGAAATCTCAATATAACTTTTACTATGTTCAAGATGCTTTGTACTTCTGCTAAACTTTGATAATAGAAATGGATCATTTTTATAAAAAAAGTACATGCATTTGATTGTATGCAAGAAAGCGTAGTATTCTTTACATGAGATTAGAGTGGATGAGATTTTATATATGAAAACTACAAATGAATCCTAAGAAAAATGTATTTAAATAATACGGATCAAACAACCCACATAGGAACAATATTAAGGATTAGAATCCTCGAAAATTTCTTTGGAAATCCTTTGAATCCAACGTGTCGAACAAGAGAGCAATGGCAGGGAGCATGCAAATGGGCCAGAGCCATTCTTAGTTTCAGCGGGTTTTTACCCTATTTTGTTTCCCTTTGGGGTTTCATTTGTTTTTCAGCTTCTTGTTTTCAGTTGTTTTTCATTTTCTTTCATTTTTGCATTTATTTTTGAATCATTCCTATATTTTACATGTCGTTTTATATATTCCTTTAGACAAAACCATGAAGTTTAGTAAAAATATGTAAACTTATTAGTAACACATGAGTTTATTATTTGTATAAATAAATACCTTTAATTATGCGATGAATATTCATCCATTATATATAAACATATTTAAGTACAATATGAATATTTTATTCAATATATATAAACAACTTTTAATCCATGGTTATTTTGAGAAATACATAAGCTTTTTAAAATACATGAATAAAATTATTTTGGTGAACGTATATTTTTTAATATGTGCTGAAATTTTTATTTCGTACATATGAATGTTTTTACTTGTGTTAAACAACGGAGGGATGTTCGAGGTCGACAGCTACCTCGTCAAACGAAAGGCCGGAGCTGCTGCTGCCACGCACGCAGTGCCGAGTACAACGGCGACACCCGAGGGGGGAGCAAATGCGGTGGTTTGTAGTAAGTATCAAGTTTTTTCTATTGAAAGAATCAAGAGATACTTAGAGCATTTCCAATAGATGATGTAAAATAGGCTGGAACCACTTTTACATCACGAGAGAAGGAAAACGCTGCTCCAATACATGCTGTAGATGCAAATATTTTTACTCAAGATTTGTTCTATATGTAAAATAGGGCACCAAGTAATGCAAATTTGCATCACTTGATGCTCTAGAGAAAATGTTGCATCACCAGAGGACCACGTGGGGAACAATGGCCGGAGCAAATTTTGCATTACCAAGTGCTATTTTTACATCACCAAGTGTTCCAACAGGTGGTGTAAAATAGGGCACCTACAAGAAGAAAGTCGTGATGTATTTTGTAACACTTGTTTTACATCATCTGTTAGAGTGGAAGGTTTTGGTGATGTAATAAACCGCTTTTGTGATTAAAATTTTACTTGAAAAGCACAATTTAGTGATGTATTTTACATCGTTTATTGAGATGCTTATCTACACACATGCCACCTCTTGTAGCATCGCTCAAATAAAATAAAGACTTATTTGGGTCCCGAATAATTCTAGTGTGGTTCCAATTATACGGGACCAACATGCTACTCAACTGGAACCCAGAGCTAGATAAAAGGATCCATATGGTTGACTCGAGGGGGGTGAATAGGCAACTAACAATTTTTAGTTTTTCTTTACCAAATTAAACTTAGCATCAAAATAGGTTGTTTAGATATGCAACTAGGTGAGCAACCTATGTTGGGGAATGTAGCATGCAATTTCAAAAAAAATTCCTACGATCACGCAAGATCTATCTAGGAGATGCATAGCAACGAGACGGGGAGAGTGTATCCACGTACCCTCGTAGAACGAAAGCGGAAGCGTTAGGTTAATGCGGTTGATGTAGTCGAACGTCTTCACGATCCAACCGATCCAACGTACGACACCTCCGTGTTCAGCACACGTTCAGCTCGATGACGTCCCTCGAGCTCTTGATCCAGTAGAGTGTCGAGCAAGAGTTTCGTCAGCATGGTGGCATGGTGACGGTGTTGATGATGTGATCCGCGCAGGGCTTCGCCTAAGCACTACGACAATATGACCGATGTGGTAAACTATGAAGGGAGGCACCGTACACGACTAAGGAACAATTGATGTGCCCCCGCCCCCGTATACAAAGGAGGAGAGGGAGGAGGCCGGCGGCCATGAGGGGGTGTGCCAAGGGGGAGTCCAACTAGGATTTCCAATCCTAGTTGGACTCCCTTTCCTATTCCAAGAGGGGGAAAGAGGGAAGGTAAGGGAGAGGGAGAGGAAAGAGGGGGGCGCATCCCCCCTAGGCCAATTCGGACTCTCTTGGGGGGGCACCCTGCGGGCTGCCCTCTCCTACTCCCTTATGGTCCATTAAGGCCCATAACTTTCCTGGGGGGTTCCGGTAACCCCTCGATTCCCCGATGAATATCCGAAACGTCCCGAAACATTTCCGGTGTCCGAATACCTTCGTCCAATATATCAATATTTACCTCTCGACCATTTCGAGACTCCTCGTCATGTCCGTGATCTCATCCGGGACTCCGAACAAACTCCGGTCACCAAAACACATAACTCATAATACAAATCATCAATGAACGTTAAGCGTGCGGACCCTACGGGTTCGAGAACTATGTAGACATGACCGAGACACATCTCCGGTCAATAACCAATAGCGGAACCTGGATGCTCATATTGGCTCCTACATATTCTATGAAGATCTTTATCGGTCAAGCCGCATAACAACATACGACATTCCATTTGTCATCGGTATGTTACTTGCCTGAGATTCGATCGTCGGTATCCTTATGCCTAGTTCAATCTCGTTGCCGGCAAGTCTCTTTACTCGTTCCGTAATGCATCAGCCCGCAACTAACTCATTAGTCGCATTGCTTGCAAGGCTTATTGTGATGTGCATTACCGAGAGGGCCCAGAGATACCTCTCTAATACACGGAGTGACAAATCCTAATCTTGATCTATGCCAACTCAACAAACACCTTCGGAGACACCTGTAGAGCATCTTTATAATCACCCAGTTACGTTGTGACGTTTGATAGCACACAAGGTGTTCCTCCGGTATTCGGGAGTTGCATAATCTCATAGTCAGAGGAATGTGTATAAGTCATGAAGAAAGCAATAGCAATAAAACTAAACGATCATTATTCTAAGCTAACAGATGGGTCTTGTCCATCACATCATTCTCTAATGATGTGATCCCGTTCATCAAATGACAACACATGTCCATGGTTAGGAAACTTAACCATCTTTGATTAACGAGCTAGTCAAGTAGAGGCATACTAGGGACATTCTGTTTGTCTATGTATTCACACATGTACTAAGTTTCCGGTTAATACAATTCTAGCATGAATAATAAACATTTATCATGATATAAGGAAATATAAGTAGCAAATTTATTATTGCCTCTAGGGCATATTTCCTTCAACCTACATGACGCAACAACAACTAGCACACAAGCAAGCAAGGGATACAACACAATATAAGCTTGCGCAAGTAAAGGTAAGAGATAACCAAGAATGGAGCCGGTGGAGATGAGGATGTGTTACCGAAGTTCCTTCCCTTTGAGAGGAAGTATGTCTCCGTTGGAGCGGTGTGGAGGCACAATGCTCCCCAACAAGCCACTAGGGCCACCGTATTCTCCTCACACCTCACACAATGCGAGATGTCGTGATTCCACTATTGGTGCCCTTGGAGGCGGCGACCGAACCTTTACAAACAAGGTTGGGGCAATCTCCACAACTTAATCGGAGGCTCCCAACGACACCACGAAGCTTCACCACAATGGAATATGGCTCCGCGTTGACCTCAACCGTCTAGGGTGCTCAAACACCCAAGAGTAACAAGATCCGCAAGGGATTGGTGGGGGAATCAAATTTCTCTGGGTGGAAGTGTAGATCGGGGCATTCTCAACAAATCCCTAGAAAATTAACAAGTTTGATTGGCTAGGGAGAGAGATCGGGCGAAAATGGAGCTTTGAGCAACAATGGAGCTTGGGGAGGGAAGGGGTGGTGTTCTTGGGGAAGAAGACCCCCTTTTTATAGTGGGGGAAAAGATGACCCACTTATTCAGCCCGCGACACGCGGTACTACCGCACAAGCTCGCGGTACTATCGCTGAAGCGGCAGTGACCAGACGAGGCCCTGTTGCGCATAGCAACGAGCGGTAGAACCGCCAGAGCGGTAGTATCGCGCGCCCTTGCGGTACTACTGCAAGGCAGGGCTCAACTGGGCTGGAAAGGCACATACTAAATAAATTACGTCTGTGACTACTTCCGCTGAGATCATGACTGTGCAAAAATCTGGCACGGTACTACCGCTGGCAGGGAGCGGTACTACCACATGGGGGCGGAAGTAAAAAAATTACTTTCATGTCTACTTTCGCACGCGCCAGTGTCAGGGTCGGAGCGAGCGGTAATACCGCTCACCAAGAGCGGTACTGCTGCTGGACCCTGTGGTACTACCGCTCCATTGAGTGGTACTACCGCAAGGCCCTGCGGTACTACTGCTCACTTGAGCAGTACTACCGCACGCCACAGACACTTAAGCATTTGGAAGCCTTCATTTCGCAGAGACAAGGGTGGACGAATGGTGCTCCAAAGAAGCGAAGGAAAGGTGGTGCAAAGGAACAGATGTGTACGTGTAGATTCCACCCTAACCTTTCCGAAGTGGACCCCCTCTTAATAGTACGGCTTTCCTATGACTCAAATCCACCAAAAAGAAACGTAGAAAACCGCCGTCTTCGATAAGCTCCGAGGGGCACCGAATTGTCTTGTGCCCGAAAATGAGATATATGAAATACTCAAAGCACACAATTAGTCCGCAAATGCACTGTCATCAATCACCAAAACCACATAGGGAGAAATATGCCCTTACAATCTTCCATTTTTTGGTGGATTGATGACAATACGGGATTTGCACATAAGGATATAAAAATGAACATAAGCAAACTCAACATCTATAAAATATAGTCAGGCTCCCCCTAGATGTGTGCACTCTAGATATAGATATGCTTTGGACTGCACGACACACATACTAGGATCAACACTCCCCCTATATTTTATAGACAAGGCAAAACTTGCAATAATATAAGTGACAATAAGCATTGAGGCAAGGTAAAGTAAGTGATCATGAAGTAAAGGGCACAAGATAACATAAGCTCACAAACTACTAACATACTAGACAATAAGATAAGATAAGTTTGAGGGCATATGTCTCACACCATATGATAGCATAGGTCTCTTGGTCTCACGCACACACCAACACAAACCAACAAACCAAAGCGATAAAGGTTCAATGAAACGAAAGCAACAAGACACAAGACTCGCAAATCCTAGACTCTCTCCCCCTTTGGCATCGATACACCAAAAAGGTAGAGATGACACCTGCAACACAGGTGGTAGCTCCCACTGACGCGATCACCCATCAAGCTCCTCATCTGTCTCAGCGGCAGCAATGGACTCCCCATCTGACTCAGTCCACTGATAGCCCTGCTTCTGAAGGAAATATGCCCTAGAGGCAATAATAAAGTCATTATTTATATTTCCTTATATCATGATAAATGTTTATTATTCATGCTAGAATTGTATTAACCGGAAACTTAGCACATGTGTGAATACATAGACAAAACAGAGTGTCCCTAGTATGCCTCTACTTGACTAGCTCATTAATCAAAGACGATTAAGTTTCCTGACCATTAGAGAATGATGTGATGGACAAGACCCATCCGTTAGCTTAGCATAATGATCATTAAGTTTTATTGCTATTGCTTTCTTCATGACTTATACATATTCCTCTGACTATGAGATTATGCAACTCCCAAATACCGGAGGAACACCTTGTGTGCTATCAAATGTCACAACGTAACTGGGTGATTATAAAGATGCTCTACATGTGTCTCCGAAGGTGTTTGTTGGGTTGGCATAGATCAAGATTAGGATTTGTCACTCCGAGTATCGGAGAGGTATCTCTGAGCCCTCTCGATAATGCACATCACTATAAGACTTGCAAGCAATGTGACTAATGAGTTAGTTACGGGATGATGCATTACAGAATGAGTAAAGAGACTTGCCGGTAATGAGATTGAACTAGGTATGATGATACTGACGATCGAATCTCGGGCAAGGTAACATACCGATGACAAAGGGAATAACGTATGTTGTTATTGCGGTTTGACCAATAAAGATCTTCGTAGAATATGTAGGAACCAATATGAGCATCCAGGTTCCGCTGTTGGTTATTGACCGGAGATGTGTCTCGGTCATGTCTACATAGTTCTCGAACCCGTAGGGTCCGCACGCTTAACGTTCAATGACGATTTGTATTATGAGTTATGTGTTTTTGGTGACCAAGTTTGTTCGGAGTCTCGGATAAGATCACAGACATGACGAGGAGTCTCGAAATGGTCGAGAGGTAAAGATTCATATATTGGAAGGTAGTATTCGGACATCAGAATGGTTTCGAGTGATTCGGGTATTTTACCGGAGTGGCGAGGGGTTACCGGAACCCCCCGGGGGAACTATTGGGCCTACATGGGCCTTAGTGGAGAGAGAGGAGGGCCACAAGGGGTGCCCGCCATGGCAGTCTGAACTGGACTAGGTGAGGGGGCGGCGGCACCCCTTTCCCTCTCCCTGTCCCACTCCTTCCTTTTCCCTCCGGTGAAGAAAGGAAAGGGGGGGGGCAAATCCTACTAGGAGTGGAGTCCTAGTAGGACTCCCCCCATGGTGCGCCCCTCCTGTCCGGCCTCCTCCTTCTCCCCTCCTTTATATACGGGTGCAGGGGGCACCCCATAGCACATCAATTGTTCTCCGGTCATAGTGTCGTAGTGCTTAGGCGAAGCCCTGCGCGGATCACATCACCATCACCGTCACCACTCCGTCGTGTTGATGGAACTCTCCCTCGACCCTCTGCTGGACCAAGAGTTCGAGGGTCTTCATCGAGCTGAACATGTGCTGAACTCGGAGGTGTTGTACGTTCGGTACTTGATCGGTTGGATCGCGAAGACGTTCGACTACATCAACCGCGTTAACCTAACGCTTCCACTTTCGGTCTACGAGGGTACGTGGACACACTCTCCCCCTCTCATTGCTATGCATCTCCTAGATAGATCTTGCGTGATCGTAGGAACTTTTTTGAAATTGCATGCTACGTTCCCCAACAGTGGCATCCGAGTCAGGTCTATGCGTAGATGATATGCACGAGTAGAACACAAAGAGTTGTGGGCAATAATAGTCATAATGCTTACCACCAATGTCTTATTTTGATTCGGCTATTGTTGGATGAAGCGGCCCGAACTAACATTACATGACCACGTTCATGAGACCGGTTCTACCGACGCGCTTTTGCACACAAGTGGCTGGCGGGTGTCAGTTTCTCCAACTTTAGTTGAATCGAATTTGACTATGGCTGGTCCTTGTTGAAGGTTAAATCAGCACACTTGACGAAAAATCATTGTGGTTTTGATGCGTAGGTAAGAACGGTTCTTGTTAGAAGCCCGTAGCAGCCACGCAAAACTTGCAACAACAAAGTAGAGGACGTCTAACTTGCTTTTGCAGGGCATGTTATGATGTGATATGGTCAAGACATGATGTGACATAAGTTATTGTATGAGATGATCATGTTTTGTAAAAGTTATCGGCAACTGGCAGGAGCCTTATGGTTGTCGTTTTATTGTATGAAAAGCAATCGCCATGTAATTGATTTACTTTATCACTAAGCGGTAGCGATAGTCGTAGAAGCAATAGTTGGCGAGACGACAATGACGCTACGATGGAGATCAAGGTGTCAAGCCGGTGGCGATGGAGATCATGACGGTGCTTTGGAGATGGAGATCAAAGGCACAAGATGATGATGGCCATATCATGTCACATATTTTGATTGCATGTGATGTTTATCTTTTATGCATCTTATTTTGCTTAGTATGGCGGTAGCATTATAAGATGATCCCTCACTAAATTTCAAGGTATAAGTGTTCTCCCTGAGTATGCACCGTTGCTATAGTTCGTCGTGCCGAGACACCACGTGATGATCGGGTGTGATAAGCTCTATGTTCGCATATAACGGGTGCAAGCCAGTTTTGCACGTGTAGAATACTCGGGTTAAACTTGACGAGCCTAGCATATGCAGATATGGCCTCGGAACACCGAGACCGAAAGGTCGAACGTGAATCATATAGTAGATATTATCAACATAGAGATGTTCACCATTGAAAACTACTCCATCTCACGTGATGATCGGACATGGTTTAGTTGATATGGATCACGTGATCATTTGGATGACTAGAGGGATGTCTATCTAAGTGGGAGTTCTTAAGTAATATGATTAACTGAACTTTAATTTATCATGAACTTAGTCCTGATAGTTTTTTTTCATATCTATGTTGTTGTAGATCAATGGCCCGTGCTACCGTTCCCTTGAATTTTAATGCGTTCCTAGAGAAAGCTAAGTTGAAAGATGATGGTAGCAACTACACGGAATGGGTCTGTAACTTGAGGATTATCCTCATTGCTGCATAGAAGAATTACGTCCTGGTAGCACCGCTAGGTGCAAGACCCGCTGTAGGAGAAACTTCGGACGTTATGAACGTCTGGCAGACTAAAGCTGATGACTACTCGATAGTTCAGTGTGACATGCTTTACGACTTAGAATCGGGACTTCAAAGGCGTTTTGAACGTCATGGAGCATATGCGATGTTCCAAGAGTTGAAGTTAATATTTCAAGCAAATGCCCGAGTTGAGAGATATGAAGTCCCCAACAAGTTCTATAGCTGCAAGATGGAGGAGAACAGTTCTGTCAATGAACACATACTCAGAATGTCTAGGGTACCATAACCACTTGACTCAGCTAGGAGTTAATATTCCTGACGATAGTGTCATTGACAAAGTTCTTCAATCATTGCTACCAATCTATAAAGGCTTCGTGATGAACTATAATATGCAAGGGATGGAAAAGACAATTCCCGAGCTCTTCGTGATGCTTAAAGCTGCAGAGGTAGAAATCAAGAAGGAGCATCAAGTGTTGATGGTAAACAAGACCACTAGTTTCTAGAAAAAGGACAAAGGGAGGAAGGGGAACTTCAAGAAGAATAGCAATCAAGTTGCTGCTCCCGGGAAGAAGCCCAAGTCTGGACCTAAGCCTGAAACTGAGTGCTTCTACTACAAAGGGACTGGTCACTGGAAGCGGAACTGCCCCAAGTATTTGGCGGATAAGAAGGATGGCAAAGTGAAAGGTATATTTGATATACATGTTATTGATGTGTACCTTACTAATGCTCGTAGTAGTGCCTGGGTATTTGATACTGGTTTTGTTGCTCATATTTGCAACTCGAAACAGGGGCTACGGATTAAACGAATATTGGCTAAGGACGAGGTGATGATGCGCGTCGGAAATGGTTCCAAGGTCGATGTGATCGCCGTCGGCACACTACCTCTACATCTACCTTCGGGATTAGTTTTAGACCTGAATAATTGTTATTTGGTGCCAGCGTTAAGCATAAACATTATATCTGGATCTTGTTTTATGCGAGACAATTATTCATTTAAATCAGAGAATAATGGCTGTTCTATTTATGTGATTAATATCTCTTATGGTCATGCACCCTTTGATGAGTGGTCTATTTTTGTTGAATCTCGATCATAGTGATACACATTCATAATATTGAAGCCAAAAGATGCAAAGTTAATAATGATAGTGCAACTTATTTGTGGCACTGCCGTTTAGGTCATATTGGTGTAAAGCGCATGAAGAAACTCCATGCTGATGGGCTTTTGGAATCACTTGATGCTTGTGAACCATGCCTCATGGGCAAGATGACTAAGACTCCGTTCTCCGGAACAATGGAGCGAGCCACTGACTTATTGGAAATAATACATACTGATGTATGCGGTCCGATGAGTGTTGAGGCTCGCGACGGGTATCGTTATTTTCTAACCTTCACAGATGATTTGAGCAGATATGGGTATATCTACTTAATGAAACATAAGTCTGAAACATTTGAAAAGTTCAAAGAATTTCAGAGTGAAGTGGAAAATCATCGTAACAAGAAAATAAAGTTTCTACGATCTGATCGTGGAGGTGAATATTTGAGTTACGAGTTTGGTCTTCATTTGAAACAATGTGGAATAGTTTTGCAACTCACGCCACCTGGAACACCACATCGTATTGGTGTGTCTGAACGTCGTAACCGTACTTTATTAGATATGGTGCGATATATGATGTCTCTTACCGATTTACCACTATCGTTTTGGGGTTATGCTTTAGAGATGGCTGCATTCACGTTAAATAGGGCACCATCTAAATCCGTTGAGACGACACCATATGAATTGTGGTTTGGCAAGAAACCTAAGCTGCCGTTTCTTAAAGTTTTGGGCTGTGATGCTTATGTGAAAAAACTTCAACCTGATAAGCTTGAACCCAAATCGGAGAAATGCATCTTCATAGGATACCCAAAGGAAACTGTTGGGTACACCTTCTATCGCAGATCCAAAGGCAAGATATTCGTTGCTAAGAATGGATCCTTTCTAGAGAAGGAGTTTCTCTTGAAAGAAGTGAGTGGGAGGAAAGTAGAACTTGATGAGATAATTGTACCTTCTCCCGAATTGGAAAGTAGTTCATCACAGAAATCAGTTCCAGTGATTCCTACACCAATTAGTGAGGAAGCTAATGATGATGATCATGAAACTTCAGATCAAGTTACTACCGAACCTCATAGGTCAACCAGAGTACGGTCCGCACCAGAGTGGTACGGTAATCTTATTCTGGAAGTCATGTTACTAGACCATGACGAACCTACGAACTATGAGGAAGCGATGATGAGCCCAGATTCCGCGAAATGGCTTGAGGCCATGAAATCTGAGATGGGATCCATGTATGAGAACAAAGTATGGACTTTGGTTGACTTGCCCGATGATCGACAAGCCATAGAGAATAAATGGATCTTCAAAAAGAAGACTGATGCTGACGGTAATGTTACTGTCTACAAAGCTCAACTTGTTTCAAAAGGTTTTTGACAAGTTCAAGGAGTTGACTATGATGAGACCTTCTCACCCGTAGCGATGCTTAAGTCTGTCCGAATCATGTTAGCAATTGTCGCATTTTATGATTATGAAATTTGGCAAATGGATGTCAAAACCGCATTCCTTAATGGATTTCTTAAAGAATAGTTGTATATGATGCAACCAGAAGGTTTTGTCGATCCTAAAGGTACTAACAAAGTGTGCAAGCTTTGGCGATCCATTTATGGACTGGTGCAAGCCTCTCGGAGTTGGAATATACGCTTTGATAGTGTGATCAAAGCATATGGTTTTATACAGACTTTTGGAGAGGCCTGTATTTACAAGAAAGTGAGTGGGAGCTCTGTAGCATTTCTGATATTATATGTGGATGACATATTGTTGATTGGAAATAGTACAGAATCTCTGGATAGCATAAAAGGATACTTGAATAAGAATTTTTCAATGAAAGACCTCGGTGAAGCTGCTTATACATTGGTCATCAAGATCTATAGAGATAGATCAAGACGCTTAATTGGACTTTCACAAAGCACATACCTTGATAAAGTTTTGAAGAAGTTCAAAATGGATCAGTAAAAGAAAGGGTTCTTGCCTGTGTTACAAGGTGTGAAGTACAAGGTGTGAAGTCGAGTCAGACTCAATGCCTGACCACTGCAGAAGATAGAGAGAAAATGAAAGTCATTCCCTATGCCTCGGCCATAGGTTCTATCATGTATGCAATGATGTGTACCAGACCTGATGTGAGCCTTGCTATAAGTTTAGCAAGGAGGTACCAAAGTAATCCAGGAGTGGATCTGAAAGTGCTAGTGATCGACTAGAGGGGGGGTGAATAGGCGATTTTTATGAAAGTCTTAAAAACATGTAAGTTTCGAAGACAAACGATAGAAATAAACCTATTATCATGCAGCGGAAGGTAGACTACACTAGGCAAACCATAGTCATGTATTCAATGAAGTGAAAGCACAATGAAAAATAGTAGCTAGGCAGTAAGGATCAGGTAGGAAGATGTTGAGAAGCCAATCAGTACACGTAATCACTCAGTGAAGTCGAACGGTGATGCTATCGTACAATGACTTCACAAGAACCAACAGTAAGTAAAGGGAAGGGAAGGATGAAACCAGTGACTCGTTGAAGACAATGATTTGTTGGACCAGTTCCAGTTGCTGTGACAACTGTACGTCTGGTTAGGGAGGCTGAGATTCAACTCAGAAGACCTCGTCTTCACCTTATTCCCCTTGAGCTAAGGACACCCAGTCCTCGCCCAATCACTCTGGTAAGTCTTCAAGGTAGACGTCCAAACCTTCATAGACTTCATTCACCTGCGATCCACAATGACTCTTCGATGCTCAAAACGTGACGCCTAACCGGCTGGAGGATTCACAGTCCTCAAGTGTAATAAGTCTTCAGATCACACAGACAAGAAGACTTAAGTGATGCCTAACACTCTTTGGCTCTGGGTGGTTAGGGCTTTATCTCTCAAGGAATTCTCTCTCAAAGGCTTCAAGGTGGGTTGCTCTCAAATGACAAAAGCCGTACTTTAACTCTGAGCAGCCAACCGTTTATGGTTGTAGGGGGTGGGCTATTTATAGCCACTAGGCAACCCGACCTGATTTGTCCGAAATGACCCTGGGTCACTAAGGAACTGACACGTGTTCCAACGGTCAGATTTCAAACACACACGTCAACTTTACTCGGGCTACAAGCAAAGCTGACTTGTCCAACTCTGAACAAGATTCGCTCTCATAGTCTTACTTGAAGACATAGGATTTTGGTTAAGCATCACTTCAGTCATTCTGACTGGTTTTCTTGGACCCCACTTAACAGTACAGTGGTTCCTATGACTCAACAAAGAAGAAAAACAACTACGAAAGATCTAAGTCTTCGCGCTCCATAGTCTTCATGCAATGTCTTCTCTTGTCATAGTCTTCAAGGTGAATGTCTTCACTTACCACCTTTGACTTCAATGTCTTCATACATTTTTAGGGGTCATCTCTGGTAGGAAAACCGAATCAATGGGGGACCTCTACCTGTGTTATCCTGCAATTCTCACAAACACATTAGTCCCTCAACTAGGTTTGTCATCAATACTCCAAAACCAACTAGGGGTGGCACTAGATGCACTTACAATCTCCCCCTTTTTGGTGATTGATGACAAACTAGTTGAAGTTTTCAACGGGGAATATAATATGTGAAATTGTAAAGGATAAGGAATTGTCTTCATAAGTTGCAAGGGCTCCCCCTGAAGATGTGCATATAAGTAATTTGCTTTTGGAATGCAAATGCCCATGGCAGGTTGTACTTGTGGAGATCCTCTTCAACTTATGATGACAATTCATCATGCATGAAGGGTATGTGAAGATAATGACATGCATAATGAAAAATGGACATCTGCAAAATGATCTAAGTGCGGAATTTATCGTCGCACATGCGGGATTTATCATCGCATCACAAAATAGCAAATAAGTAGCAGACGACCATCGAGTTTAAGTGTTACAACTCAAAGAACCAAATGTATCAAAGCGAGAGTTGTAAACACTAGGCAAAACATAAAGTAACCGCCCATATGGACCCACTTGAAGACTATCAAACTCATATGCTTCTCCTCCTTTTGTCAGTGAGGACCAAAAAGGTTTGAAGACATAGAGCAGCTACTCGTTCCCATGAAGAGTAGGTGAAGCAGCAGGGTCGTCGGTGGTGTTCGGCGGTGCAGAAGAATTTGGGGCAGTGTCGAGGCGTGCAGAAGTAGGGGGCGGTGAAGTGGCATCATCTTTGTCCTCGATCACTCTAGCATTCACAGTTGCCGCAGAGGAAGAGAACTCAGAGTCTTCAAGAGATGGAGTTCGTCGCAGCACAGTCCTTCGGGGAGGTGTGGAGTCAAACTTGAAACGTACAGAGAAGCCATCCTCTTGAAGATCATCCTCAGAACACATAAGCGTCAGCCCTTTCCATGTACGCCGACAGGTTTCATGGGAAACAAAGGCATTCTTGGTGGCAAGATTACGAATGCGGTTGACATCCACCAAGAGGCTGTGCATTTGGCGCTTCAGCCAGTCATGATGCCTATCCTGTTTCTGATGAAGAGCAACCAGAAGCTCTCGGTCATTGAGAACACGAGATCCCTTCTTGGGTCGGTGGGCAATAGTGCTTTCAGTGGCTTCAGTAAGGGCACGATGAGGTGCACGTGTAGTACCAGCCAGAGGATAAACATGAGTGACTGCTTCAACTCCTTCAATGTTCTGAGTGAAACTTTGATGCTCCGCATTCTGAAGACTAAGAGGTTCCTTGGCAGGATCTGGATAAATGGCTTCAACGGACATATCCACATCGGGCAGAAAGATCCGATGATTGCAAGCAGATGGCTGATATGAGATAGCTGAGTGGAGTTTAATCAGCCGCATTATCCATGGAGCGTAGAACTTCAAGCCAAAAAGATCAGATCCTGATGCAGCAAGTTGGCGAATGAAGAAGTCTTGTGCATTGAAGCATTTGCCATGGAGAATATAGAAGACCAAAGTCTTCATTGCACCTTCCAGATTTGTATGTGGAGAATGTCCTTTGATGGGCCAGAGAGTTCGTCGTAGAATGTGATAGATAGTCCTTGGCAGATACTCCAGGTCTTCAACAAAGAACTCCTTAGGATATGCAGCATCTTGTGGCAAAGGCTTCATCATACTGAGCATGTGACTCATGTTCGGTTCAGGCTTGTGAAAGATGCTCTCCATAGCTTCACTGTGAAGCTGACAGCCAGGTTCATAGAGATCTCCAGGAGTGGGCAGACCAGTGAGCTCAATGATATCAAAGGCCTTGGCTTCGTGATGAACATTTCCTGTCATCCACTAGACACATTAGTCCCTCAACTAGGTTTGTCATAAATACTCCAAAACCAACTAGGGGTGGCACTAGATGCACTTACAGGATCACTGGACAGAGGTCAAGAACATCCTAAAATACCTGAAAACGACTAAGGATATGTTTCTCATTTATGGAGGTGACAAAGATCTTATCGTAAATGGTTACTTCGATGCAAGCTTTGACACTGATTCAGATGACTCAAAGTCGCAAACCGGATACATATTTATATTGAATGGTGGAGCTATAAGTTGCTGCAGTTCCAAGCAGAGCATCGTGGCGGGATCTATGTGTGAAGCAGGGTACATAGCTGCTTCGGAAGCAGCAAATGAAGGAGTCTGGATGAAGGAGTTCATATCCGATCTAGGTGTAATACCTAGTGCATCGGGTCTAATGAAAATCTTTTGTGACAATACTGGAGCAATTGCCTTAGCGAAGTAATCCAAATTTCACAAGAGAACCAAACACATCAAGAGACCCTTCAATTCCATCCACGATCAAGTCAAGGAGGGAGACATAGAGATTTTCAAGATACATACGGATCTGGATGTTGCAGACCCATTGAGTAAGCCTCTTCCATGAACAAAACATGATCATCACCAAGACTCCATGGGTGTGCTACCTCTTGAGCATGCGTTGGTTTTCTCTTGAAGAAGAAAGGGTGATGCAGCAAAGTAGCGTAAGTATTTCCCTCAGTTTTTGAGAACCAATGTATTAATCCAGTAGGAGACTACACGGAAATCGCCTAGTACCCGCACAAACAATCAAGAACCTTGCAACCAACGCGATAAAGGGGTTGTCAATCCCTTCACTGCCACTTGCAAAAGTGAGATCTGATAAAGATAATAAGATAGATATTTTTGGTATTTTTGTTGTATAGATTGAAAAGTAAAGATTGCAAAATAAATAGTAAACTAGAATTATAGATTCAAAACTTATATGGTGTAAAGTAGACCCGGGGGCCATAGGTTTCACTAGTGGCTTCTCTCAAGATAGCATATATTACGGTGGGTGAACAAATTACAGCCGAGCAATTGATAGAAAAGCGCATAGTTATGGAATATCTAGGCATGATCATGAACATAGGCCTCACGTCCGTGTCAAGTAGACCGAAACGATTCTGCATCTACTAATATTACTCCACACATCGATCGCTATCTAGCATGCATCTAGAGTATTAAGTTCATAAGAACAGAGTAACGCATTAGGCAAGATGACATGATGTAGAGGGATAAACTCAAGCAATATGATATAAACCCCATCATTTTATCCTCGATGGAAACAATACAATACGTGTCGGTTCCCTTTCTGTCACTAGGATCGAGCACCACAAGATTGAACCCAAAGCTAAGCACTTCTCCCATTGCAAGAAAGATCAATCTAGTAGGCCAAACTAAACCAATAATTCGAAGATACTTGCAAAGGTATCAAATCATGCATATAAGAATTTAGAGAAGAATCAAATATTGTTCATAGATAATCTTGATCATAAACCCACAATTCATCGGATCTCGGCAAACACACCGCAAAAAGTATTACATCGAATAGATCTCCAAGAACATCGAGGAGAACTTTGTATTGAGAACCAAAGAGAGAGAAAAAGCCATCTAGCTCATAACTATGGACCCGAAGGTCTGTGGTAAACTACTCACACATCATCAGAGAGGCTATGGTGTTGATGTAGAAGCCCTCCGTGATCGAATCCCCCTCCGGCAGATCGCCGGAAAAGGCCCCAAGATGGGATCTCATGGGTACAGAAGGTTGCTGCGATGGAAAAGCGGTTTCGTGGCTCCCCTGGATGTTTTCATGGTATAAGAGTATATATATAGGCGAAATAAGTAGGTCGGTGGAGCTCTGTGGGGCCCACGAGGGTGGGGGCGTGCCTACCCCCCTTGGCGCACCCCCTGCCTCGTGGAAGCTTCGCAGACTTCCAGATTTGTACTCCAAGTCTCCCGGGTGACATTTGTTCCAAGAAAGATCCTCGCGAAGGTTTCGTTCCGTTTGATATTCCTTTTCTGCGAAACACTGAAATAGGCAAACAACAATTTGCACTGGGCCTTCGGTTAATAGGTTAGTCCCAAAAATAATATAAAAGTGCATAATAAAGCCCATTAAACATCCAAAACAGATAATATAATGGCATGGAACAATCAAAAATTATAGATACGTTGGAGACGTATCAAGCACCCCCAAGCTTAATTCTTGCTCGTCCTTGAGTAAGTAAATGATAAAAACAGAATTTTTGATGTGGAATGCTACCTAACATAATTTTCAATGTAATTCTCTTTTATTGCGGCATGAATGTTTTAGATCCAAAAGATTCTAGACAGAAGTTTAATATTGACATAAAAATAATAATACTTCAAGCATGCTAACCAAGCAATTGTGTCTTATCAAAATAACATAGCCAAAGAAATCTTATACCTACAAAATCATATAGTTTGACCATGCTTCATTTTCGTCACACAAAATGCTCCCATCATACACAACCCCGATGACAAGCCAAGCAATTGTTTCATACTTAGCCTTTTCAAACTCTTTCAACTTTCACGCAATATATGAGCGCGAGCCATGGACATAACACTATGGGTGGAATAGAATATGATGATGGAGGTTGTGTGAGAAGACAAAAAAGGAGAAAGTCTCACATTGACGCAGCTAATCAACGAGCTATGGAGATGCCCATCAATTGATGTCAATGCAAGGAGTAGGGATTGCCATGCAACGGATGCACTAGAGCTATAAATATATGAAAGCTCAACAAAAGAAACTAAGTGGGTGTGCATCCAACTTGCTTGCTCACGAAGACCTAGGGCATTTTGAGGAAGCCCATCATTGGAATATACAAGCCAAGTTCTATAATGAAAAATTCCCACTAGTATATGAAAGTGACAAAATAAGAGACTCTCTATCATGAAGATCATGGTGCTACTTTGAAGCACAAGTGTGGAAAAAGGATAGTAACATTGCCCCTTCTCTCTTTTTCTCTCATTTTTTATTTGGGCCATTTATCTCTCTTTTTTTATGGCCTCTTTTTTTCGTTCGGAATCTCAGCCCGACTTATGGGGGAATCATAGTCTCCATCATCCCTTCCTCACATGGGACAATGCTCTAATAATGAAAATCGTCACACTTTTATTTACTTACAACTCAAGAATTACAACTCGATACTTAGAACAAAATATGGCTCTATGTGAATACCTCCGGCGGTGTACCATGATGTGCAATGAATCAAGAGTGACATGTATGAAAGAATTATGAAGGTGGCTTTGCCACAAATACGATGTCAACTAAATGATCATGCAAAGCAATATGACAATGATGGAGCGTGTCATAATAAACAGAACGGTGGAAAGTTGCATGGAAATATATCTCGGAATGGCTATGGAAATGCCATAATAGGTAGGTATGGTGGCTGTTTTGAGGAAGATATAAGGAGGCTTATGTGTGATAGAGCGTATCATATCACGGGGTTTGGATGCACCAGCAAAGTTTGCACCAACTCTCGAGATGAGAAAAGGCAATGCACGGTACCGAAGAGGCTAGCAATGATGGAATGGTGAGAGTGCGTATAATCCATGTACTCAACATTAGTCATAAAGAACTCATACTTATTGCAAAAATCTACAAGTCATCAAAACCAAGCACTACGCGCATCCTCCTAGGGGGATAGATTGGTAGGAAAAGACCATCACTCATCCCCAACTGCCACTCATAAGGAAAGCAATCAAAGAACACCTCATGCTTCAAATTTGTCACACAACGTTTACCATACGTGCATGCTACGGGACTTGCAAACTTCAACACAAGTATTTCTCAATTCCATAATTACTCAACTAGCACGACTCTAATATTACCATCTTTATATCTCAAAACAATTATCAAGTATCAAACTTCTCATAGTATTTAATGCACTCTATATGAAAGTTTTTATTATACCCATCCTGGATGCCTATTATATTAGGACTAATTTTATAGCCAAAGAAAATTACCATGTTGTTCTAAAAGACTCTCAAAATAATATAAGTGAAGCATGAGAGATCAATAATTTCTATAAAATAAAACCACCACAGTGCTCTAAAAAGGTATAAGTGAAGCACTAGAGCAAAATTATATAGCTCAAAAGATATAAGTGAAGCACATAGAGTATTCTAATAAATTACGATTCATGTGTGTCTCTCCAAAAGGTGTGTACAGCAAGGATGATTGTGGTAAACTAAAAAGCAAAGACTCAAATCATACAAGACGCTCCAAGCAAAACACATATCATGTGGTGAATAAAAATATAGCCTCAAGTAAAGTTATCAATAGATGAAGACGAAAGAGGGGATGCCTTCCGGGGCATCCCCAAGCTTAGGCTTTTGGTTGTCCTTGAATTTTACCTTTGGGTGCCTTGGGCATCCCCAAGCTTAGTCTCTTACCACTCCTTATTCCAAAATCCATCAAATCTTTACCCAAAAACTTGAAAACTTCACAACACAAAACTCAACAGAAAATCTCATGAGCTCCGTTAGTATAAGAAAACGAACCACCACTTTAAGGTACCTGTAGCGACCAGACCTCAAACGGTCTGATCTCTGTGCTCAGGTGTCATCCCTGGATCAGTAATGCTGACACCACACAGTACTTGGAGGATTTATAACAGAGTAGCAATCACACACTTATTACATCGAGTGTCTCAATTGAGAACTTATTATAATAAATATGGCTTAAGGCCATCTAATAACTATAACACCGGAAAGCTTGGAAGATAAGTGAGTCCATTAACTCCAACGGCATCACTGAGTATAGAACCACGACCTAAAAACCCCTTGATCATCATCTGAAAAGTCTGCAACATTAACGTTGCAGTCTGAAATGGGTCAGCACATGGAATATGCTGGCAAGGTAACACATAGAGAGTAATGGAATGAAACAACTATACTATATGCATATTTGGCTGGTGGAAAGCTCTATGGGTACAGTTTTGTGTAAAGCCAATTTTTCCCTACTTCAAAGGAATAAATTTTATTTAACTATCATGGTAGTTGTTAAACATTGAGAATGGTTGACAGCATCCTCAATCCCAATTAAGCATCATTATTAACAAAACCCAACAAAATTAATTTAGAGTAACATGTTGAGGTTCACATGTCTTTCGGAAGCGCTAGCACCTTACGATGGATAGACCGTTACACCTACTTTCCCCTACATCTGCTAGTCTACCCTGTAAGAGTTCGCACGACTTAATCAACTATGCTAGAGCCCATAATAGCTTGTGGCTGCACACGGAAGTTTCTAGTATGAAAAATCTCATGATCCCTTTGGGCCTGGGTGGCGGTCCATAAAGAAAAACAGGCAATCCTGGAATACCCAGGTACCTCAGTCCACCCAGATGTGTGTTTAAGTTTCCACCTTAGATAAACCATTAAATTAACAAACTCACATCTGTCATGGATATCACTCACCCAATCCACGTCTACTAGCATAGCATGGCATAATAGGCAAACGTAGAAGTAACTCCCAAAGGTTTAATAATACAATAGGTAATAGGTACTACCTCAACTACTTCCCATCCCACAATTTAATTAGCTCCTAATCATGCAAATGTTTGAGGATTGATCTAATGCAATAAAACTGGGTAGTAGGAGGTATGATCAAAGTGTTACTTGCCTTGCTGATGATCCGCGAAACCTAGAGATTCAAAGTAACAGGCGGCACACTCCGGGTATTCTATCGTAGACAAACAAATAATCATACAATAAGTATTCATCTAATGCATAGGTAAAACTCAAATAAGAGATCTAACCAGAAGGTTCAACTTAAGAACTCTGGTTTGCAAAAAGAATCAAATCAAACAAAACAACGAAAGTCAAACGGCAAAAGAAACATGCTTCATTTACTATTCTGGATCTAGGGCAATTTTTACAGTGGCAAAAACTTGTTTAAGTTGGTTAAACGGATGGAGGGTTTCGAGACGAAACTCCAGGCGCTTGAATCGCCTGAGTCCGATAAACGAGCGAAAAGTTATACTAAAACGAAAATCAGATCAGGAATCGCGATCAGAAAAATCGCGGATTAAATCTGAGAAAAAGAAAAATGACGAACGTTCGCTAGAATGAACGAACGGACGAACGCTCGCTATTTAAATAAATCAGGAAAAAACTGATCTATTTAAAAAAACGGAAAAAACGGAAAGGTTTTTTTTCTAAAAAAACGGCGCGCGGATCGAGGCAACCTCGGGTGGCGGGTCGGCGACGGCGGCGGTGGCGGTGGCAGCGCGCGGATCGAGGCGCGGCTAGGGTTAGGGTTGGCGGCGGCGGGCTTTGGGCTGGGGCGGCTCGGGCGGTGGCTATTTAAAGGCTGCCCCCGGGTGGAGTCCCGCTCGGGTACGGCCCGGAGTCGGTTCGCGTTTTTTTAAAATAATTACGCGCAGAAAAACAAATAAAAGAAATACTAAACGAACTCCAAAAATCCCAAAATCAATTTTCCCGGGCTTCTAAAATCAAGCCGCACAAGGTGAACATTTATTTTGGGCCTAAATGCAATTTTGAAGAAACGCACATTTTTCGTAAATTCAAATAAAATACCGAAAAACTCCGAAATAAAATATTATTTGATTTTATTTTTAAATCCTCAATATTTATTTATTTTGGGAAAGTCATTTTATTCCCTCTCTCATATTTTTATAATAGAAATAATTGATGATAAAATAATTAAAATCAAATGATCCTATTCTCAAAATTCGAGAAAACTCAAATATGAAAATAATGAAATCCCCAACTCTCTCCGTGGGTCCTTGAGTTGCGTAGAATTTCTAGTATCAAAGCCAAAGGCAAAAAAATTATGATATGCAATGATGAGCTAATGTATAACATTCCAAATTGAAAATTTGGGATGTTACAAACCTACCCCCCTTAAGATGAATCTCGCCCTCGAGATTCGGGTTGGCTAGAAAATAGGTGAGGGTGGTCCTTGAGCAAATCTTCCTCTTGCTCCCAGGTGGCTTCGTCCTCCATGTGGTGGCTCCACTGAACCTTGCAAAACTTGATAACCTTGCTGCGGGTGACTCGACTGGCATACTCTAGAATCTTAACTGGTTTCTCCTCATAGGTCAAATCACCGTCCAACCGAATTGCTTCCAGTGGTACCGTATCTCTCAGCGGTATGTCAGCCATCTCCGCGTGGCACTTCTTTAACTGAGAAACATGGAACACATCATGAACTCCTGACAATCCTTCAGGTAATTCCAACTTGTAGGCCACTTCTCCCATACGTTCCAATACTCGGTATGGTCCTACGAATCGTGGCGCTAACTTTCCCTTAACACCAAAACGCTTCGTTCCCCGAAGTGGGGATACTCAAAGATAAGCTCTATCTCCAACTTTGTAAACTGTCTCCTTGCGTTTAGAATCTGCATAACTCTTCTGTCTGGACTGGGCTATCTTGAGCCTATCACGAATCAATTTCACCTTTTGTTCAGACTCCTTAATCAAATCAGGTCCAAACAACTGGCGGTCTCCAACTTCATCCCACGACAACGGTGTCCTGCACCTTCTTCCGTACAAAGATTTGAAAGGGCCATCTTTAAACTGGATTGATAGCTGTTGTTGTAAGAGAACTCAGCATACGGCAAATTCTCGTCCCAACTAGATCCATAATCTAGCGCACAAGCTCTCAGCATGTCCTCCAAAATCTGATTGACTCTCTCAGTCTGTCCATCTGTCTGTGGATGAAAAGCTGTGCTGAACTCTATCCTGGTACCCAAAGTTTCGTGCAACTGATTCCAGAACTTTGAGGTAAACTGGGTTCCTCTATCTGATACTATACTCCTCGGAACTCCATGTAAGCATACAATCCTGGTCATGTATATCTTTGCCAACTTAGCACTGGTGTAAGTGGTCTTTACTGGGATGAAATGAGCTACTTTCATCAACCGATCGACTACAACCCAAATCGAGTCATAGCCTGAATGAGTCTTGGGTAATCCCATGATAAAGTCCATGCCTAACTTATCCCACTTCCATTCGGGTATCGGCAATGGCTGTAGCAATCCTGCTGGCTTCTGATGCTCTGCCTTTACTCTCTGACACACATCACAAACTGCTACATACTCCGCAATATCTTTCTTCATTCCGGTCCACCAGAAAATATCCTTCAAATCCAAATACATCTTGGTATTTCCTGGGTGAATCGAATACGGTGAATCATGTGCCTCTTGCAGAATCAACTTCCTGATCTCCGGGTCATTGGGCACATAAACACGGTCTTCAAACCATAGGGTGTCGTGCTCATCCTCACGAAATCCTTTAGCCTTTCCTTCGCTCATTTTCTCCTTTATAGAGGCAATCTCCTTGTCAGTCTTTTGAGCTCCTCTGATTCTATCCATCAAAGTTGGACTGAATATCCAATGTTGCTACATAGCCTTTCGGAACTATTTCCAAACATAGTTCACGAAGATCCTCGGCTAACTCCTTTGGTATTTCTCCCGTCTTTAGTGTATTGACATGGCTATTACGGCTTAATGCGTCAACTACTACATTAGCCTTTCCGGGATGGTAATGCAATCTCATATCATAATCCTTGATGAGCTCCAACCATCTCCTTTGTCTGAGGTTTAACTCCTTTTGTGTGAAAATGTATTTCAAACTCTTATGATTCGTGTACACCTCACAATGATTTCCAATGAGGAAATGTCTCCATGTTTTTAATGCATGCACTACGGCTGCTAACTCCAAATCATGCGTAGCATAATTCAACTCATGAGGCTTAAGCTGTCTTGAGGTATATGAAACAACTCTCCCTTCCTGCATAAGCACTGCTCCAAGTCCTCAACGTGAAGCGTCGCAATACACCTCATAGTCCTTGGTTTGGTCTGGCAAAATCAACACTGGTGAAGTAACCAAGCGTTTCTTCAACTCCTGGAAACTAGCCTCACATTCCTCAGTCCATTTGAACTTGGTAATCTTCTTTAATAACTCCGTCATGGGCTTCGCAATCTTTGAGAAATTCTCCATAAATCTCCGATAGTATCCTGCGAGTCCAAGAAAACTCCGGATCCCTCCAACTATTGTTGGCGCTTCCCAATTTGTCACAGTGTCAACCTTAGTGGGATCTACTGCTATACCTTCTCTGGATATAACGTGTCTGAGGAATCCTACTTCCTTCAACCAAAACTCACATTTGCTAAACTTGGCATACAACTGATGTTCTCTAAGCTTCTCAAGTACCAATCGCAAATGTTCCTTATGCTCCTCTTCATTCTTCGAGTAAACCAGGATATCATCAATGAACACCATGTCGAACTTATCCAAGAGATCCATAAACACTTTGTTCATCATGTTCATAAAATATGCAGGTGCGTTAGTCAGACCAAATGACATAATGGTATACTCGTACAGCCCATACCTGATGGTAAAAGCTGTCTTAGGTATATCCTGTTCTCGAATCTTCAACTGGTGGTATCCTGATCGCAGATCGATCTTGGAAAATACCTTAGCTCCTTGCAATCGATCAAACAGATCATTGATCATTGGTAGTGGGTACTTGTTCTTGATGGTTACTTCATTCAATCCTCGATAATCAACAACCATCCTTAACGATCCATCCTTCTTCTCCACTAGAAGTACTGGTGATCCCCAAGGCGACGAACTTGGGCGAATGTATCCTTTATCCAGTAACTCCTTAATCTGCTCCTTAATCTCCACCAAATCCTTTGCAGGCATCCTGTATGGTCTCTTTGATATTGGCCCTGTGCCTGGCAATAGCTCAATCAAAAACTCAATATCTCTATCCGGTGGCATGCCTGGCAACTCTTCTGGAAATACTTCAGGGAAATCCCTTACCACTGGTACTTCCTCCTGCACAACTCTTGTTAAAATTTTTACTTGAGTCCCTTTTGGCACATGTCGGGATACATACTTGATCCTTCTCCTTTCTGGGGTGGTAAGCAAAATTGTCTTACTGGCGCAATCGATGTTTCCTCCGTACATCGACAGCCAATCCATACCCAGAATTACATCCAATCCTTGTGATTCCAAAATGATTAAATCCGAGGGAAACACATGCCTACCTATACTCAATGGCACTTGAAAACATCCTTGACTGGCCATATACTCCGCTCCTGGTGAGCTTACTAGCATAGGTGTTCTAAGAACCTTAGTGGGCAGGTTATACTTATCCACAAATCCCCTTGATATGTATGAATGCGATGCACCAGTATCAAAAAGAATGAGTGCAGTAAATGACTTAACCAAAAACTTACCGATTACGGCATCCGGCTGCTCTTCAACCTCCTCCACGTTAACATGGTTCACCTGTCCCCTGTTGAAAGGGTTCGGCTTCTTCCCAGAGCTTCCATTGCCATTCTGGCCTTCAGGACATTCATTGGCATAATGTCCGGTCTTCTGGCACTTAAAGCAAGTGACTTGGCTCAGATCCTTCTTGGCTGGGGTTGATGGGTTGGTGTGATTCTGACCATTGCTTCCTCCATTCCCATTACTAGTCTTGGTGCCGTTGTGATTGTGCGAGCTACCTCCTCCATGGGCATGCTGAAAATGTCCTCCCGGTCTAGGGGTAAAACGTGGCTTCTGCTGAGCTCCTGAATTGTACTTCCCTTGTCCATACTTCCTCTTGCGGTTCTCAATCTGCTGCTGCTTCCCTTCAACCATAAGAGCACGGTCTACCAACTCCTGGTAGTTGTTGAAGGTTGCTACCATCAACTGCATGCTCAACTCATCATTCAGTCCTTCCAGAAACTTCTCCTGCTTAGCTGCATCTGTAGCAACGTCATCTAGGGCATAACGTGCTAATTTAATAAAGTCCTCCACATACTAGCCAACTGTCCGTCCTCCTTGGCGCAAGTTGTGAAACTCTCGCTTCTTCATGGCCATAGCTCCTGCTGAAACATGGGCAGTACGAAAAGCCTGCTGAAACTGGTCCCATGTGACAGTGTCGATAGGGAAAATGGCTGTGAAATTCTCCCACCATGATGCTGCGGGTCCTTCAAGCTGATGTGCGGCAAACTTCACCTTCTCCGCATCTATGCATCCAGCTGTGGTCAACTCCCTTGCTATCTTGCGGAGCCAATCATCTGCTACTATCGGCTCGGTGCTACTGGAAAACACCGGCGGATTCAGCCTAAGAAAACGGGCTAAGTGATCAACAGGTGGTGGTGGTGGTGGTGGGTTGTTGTTGTTGTTCCCCTGATTCTGATTCTGGACTAGCAACTGCATCAATGTGTTCTGCTGCTGGATCAACTGGGTGAGCTCCGGTGGAAAGGTAAATCCGGGGTCACGTCTCGGAGGCATCTGAGGGTTTAGAAAAGATGAGATTTAAGAATAGAGGGGGTCTAAAGAGAAAACACTACCCATATGCACATGAGGCAAAAACAAACAATTCACTTCATTCAATCAAACAAGGGCATACAATCGATCTAACTATCGCAAAAGTGCTCGGACTACTGTATTTACATGGTGGACTACTACTGCTGGTGAGGTGGTCTACTAAAAATATTCTTCGGTTGCAGACTCCATGATATCTGCTCCTGCTTCATCAATATAGTCATCATCGCTATCATCTGGGTCCGAGTCGGTGTTGTCGATGATGATGTAGTCTTCCGGGTGAATCTCCTTGGGTTCTTTGTCTTCATCTACTGGTGTAGGGCCTCCCATAAATATCCCGATCTTCTTGATTAGATCGTCATTCTTCTCCACCAATACTTCAATTTCCTCTTCATAATCTTCTCGTGTAGCCTTGAGTTCTTCCTCCAGTTCCTTGATTCTTGTCTTAGCCTTCTTCAGGTCTATCATGTCGGCGCACATCTGGTTCTCCTGTCGTCGAATGTGCTGGTTTAGTTCCTGGATAAAAGCTGCAATTGATCTATCCTTTCTGGTGCTGATCATCTCCCAGTGCTCATCTCGGCGCCCACAAATCTGGTAGATAGTATCCTTGAGATCATTGCGGTAGAATTCTCCAATGCGTCCCATGGCGATGTGAGCTGCCATGCTCTTCCCTAGACTCCACGTTGGTGCATCAAAAGAAAACTCTATGGGTTCAGTGACTGGCATGAACGTCCTTCCTGGAACTTGAACTTGAATCATCCAGCGCTCTTCTTCAGGTAAAGTGGCGTTGTAGGTTCCGGTGAAGCTTGGTACTCCTATGTTCAGGTATCTAGTGACTTCCTTCAAGTGACGTCCAAAGGGTGTATCGTCATCCGGTTGCATGAACTTGTTCCTTGCATCCGCCATCCTAAAGAGTAGAAAAGATGAGAGGTCAGAAGAGAAAGAGAGTGAATAGTGATCTAGGTTTTTCGCTTAGTGGTCGTGTCCTACAGTCAGCGTGTGCTCTGATACCATCTCTGTAGCGACCAGACCTCAAACGGTCTGATCTCTGTGCTCAGGTGTCATCCCTGGATCAGTAATGCTGACACCACACAGTACTTGGAGGATTTATAACAAAGTAGCAATCACACACTTATTACATCGAGTGTCTCAATTGAGAACTTATTACAATAAATATGGCTTAAGGCCATCTAATAACGATAACAGCGGAAGGCTTGCAAGATAAGTGAGTCCATCAACTCCAACGGCATCACTGAGTATAGAACCACGACCTAAAAACCCCTTAATCATCGTCTGAAAAGTCTGCAACATTAACGTTGCAGCCCGAAATGGGTCAGCACATGGAATATGCTGGCAAGGTAACACATAGAGAGTAATGGAATGAAACAGCTATACTATATGCATATTTGGCTGGTGGAAAGCTCTATGTTTACAGTTTTGCATAAAGCCAATTTTTCCCTACTGCAAAGGAATAAATTTTATTTAAATATCATGGTAGTTGTTAAACATTGAGAATGGTTGACAGCATCCTCAATCCCAATTAAGCATCATTATTAACAAAACCCAACAAAATTAATTTAGAGTAACATGTTGAGATTCACATGATAATCCAGGTACTAGATACTCAAGTTGTCCATAACCGGGGACACGGCTAACCATGATTAGTTTATACACTCTGCAGAGGTTTGCGCACTTTTCCCCACAAGACTCGATCGCCTCTGTTTGGTTTCTCGCACTACATGGTGTTTGAGAAGACGGATGACCGAGACACAGTCTTTCGGAAGCGCTAGCACCTTACGATGGATAGACCATTACACCTACTTTTCCCTACATCTGCTAGTCTACCCTGTAAGAGTTTGCACGACTTAATCAACTATGCTAGAGCCCATAATAGCTTGTGGCTGCACACGGAAGTTTCTAGTATGAAAAATCTCATGATCCCTTTGGGCCTGGGTGGCGGTCCATAAAGAAAAACAGGCAATCCTGGAATACCCAAGTGCCTCAGTCCACCCAGATGTGTGTTTAAGTTGCCACCTTAGATAAACCATTAAATTAACAAACTCACATCTGTCATGGATATCACTCACCCAATCCACGTCTACTAGCATAGCATGGCATAATAGGCAAACGTAGAAGTAACTCCCAAAGGTTTGATAATACAACAGGTAATAGGTACTACCTCAACTACTTCCCATCCCACAATTTAATTAGCTCCTAATCATGCAAATGTTTGAGGATTGATCTAATGCAATAAAACTGGGTAGTAGGAGGTATGATCAAAGTGTTACTTGCCTTGCTGATGATCCGCGAAACCTAGAGATTCGAAGTAACAGGCGGCGCACTCCGGGTATTCTATCGTAGACAAACAAATAATCATACAATAAGTATTCATCTAATGCACAGGTAAAACTCAAATAAGAGATCTAACCAGAAGGTTCAACTTAAGAACTCCAGTTTGCAAAAAGAATCAAATCAAACGAAGCAACGAAAGTCAAACGACAAAAGAAACAGGCTTCGTTTACTATTCTGGATCTAGGGAAATTTTTACAGTGGCAAAAACTTGTTTAAGTTGGTTAAATGGATAGAGGGTTTCGAGACAAAACTCCAGGCGCTTGAATCGCCTGAATCCGATAAACGAGCGAAAAGTTATACTAAAACGAAAATCAGATCAGGAATCGCGATCAGAGAAATCGCGGATTAAATCTGAGAAAAAAGAAAAACGACGAACGTTCGCTAGAACGAACGAACGGACGAACGCTCGCTATTTAAATAAATCGGGAAAAAACCGATCTATTTAAAAAAACGGAAAAAAAATCCGAACGGTTTTTTTCTAAAAAACGGCGCGCAGATCGAGGCAACCTCGGGTGGCGGGTCGGCGACGGTGGCGGCTCCGGCGGCGGCGCACGGATCGAGGCGTGGCTAGGGTTAGGGTTGGCGGCGGCGGGCTTTGGGCTGGGGCGGCTCGGGCGGTGGCTATTTAAAGGCTGCCCCCGGCCGGAGTCCCGCTCGGGTATGGCCCGGAGTCGGTTCGCGTTTTTTAAATAATTACGCGCAGAAAAACAAATAAAAGAAATACTAAACGGTCTCCAAAAATCCCGGAATAAATTTTCCCGGGCTTCTAGAATCAAGCCGCACAAGGTGAACATTTATTTGGGGCCTAAATGCAATTTTGAAAAACGCACGTTTTTCCTAAATTCAAATAAAATACCGAAAAACTCCGAAATAAAATCTTATTTGATTTTATTATTAAATCCTCAATATTTCTTTATTTTGGGAAAGTCATTTTATTCCCTCTCTCATATTTTTATAATAGAAATAACTGATGATAAAATAATTAAAATCAAATGATCCTATTCTCAAAATTCGAGAAAACTCAAATATGAAAATAATGAAATCCCCAACTCTCTCTGTGGGTCCTTGAGTTGCGTAGAATTTCTAGGATCAAAGCCAAAGGCAAAAAAAATTATGATATGCAATGATGAGCTAATGTATAACATTCCAAATTAAAATTTTGGGATGTTACAGTACTGTAATGAACTCATTATTTATTTATATTGGTGTTAAACCTACTGTATTCCAACTTCTCTATGGTTCATACCCCCCGATACTAGCAATATATTCATCAAAATAAGCAAACAACACGCGAAAAACAGAATCTGTCAAAAACAAAACAGTCTGTAGCAATCTGTAGGTTTCGAATACTTCTGTAACTCCAAAAATTCTTAAAAATTAGGAAATCCTAAATAATTTCTATATTGATCTACTTCTGTTGGAATTGGTATTTTATCGCTCTCTGGTAAAAAACAAAAATTATTCTCGTGAGCGCATACTTTCTGTTTTTAGCAAGATCAAACAACAATCATCCAAGAAGATCCTAAAGGCTTTACTTGGCACAAACACTAATTAAAACATAAAAACACAATCATAATAGAGGATAGATTATTTATTTATTACTAAACAGGAAAAAAACCAAGGAATAAAAATAAAATTGGGTTGACTCCCAACAAGCGCTATCATTTAACGCCCCTAGCTAGGCATAAAAACAAGAATAGATCTAGGTATTGTCATCTTTGGTATGAAATCCATAAGTGGCTCTCATAATAGATTCATAAGGTAATTTAATTTTATTTCTAGGAAAGTGTTCCATGCCCTTCCTTAATGGAAATTGGAATCTAATATTTCCTTCTTCATGTCAATAATTGCACCAACCGTTCTAAGGAAAGGTCTACCAAGAATATTAGGACATGTAGGATTGCAATCTATATCAAGAACGCTGAAATCTACGGGCACATATTTCCTATTTGCAACAATAAGAACATCATTAATCCTTCCCATAGGTTTCTTAATGGTGGAATCTGCAAGATGCAAATTTAAAGAACAATCATCAAATTCACAGAAACCTAACACATCGCACAAAGTTTTTGGAATCATGGAAACACTAGCACCCAAATCACATAAATCATAGCATTCATGATCTTTAATCATAATTTTAATAGTAGGTTCCCACTCATCATAAAGTTTTCTAGGGATAGAAACTTCTAATTCAAGTTTTTCTTCATAAGATTGCATTAAAGCATCAACGATATGCTTAGTAAAAGCTTTATTTTGATCATGAGCATGAGGAGAATTTAACACGGATTGCAACAAGTAAATACAATCTATCAAAGAACAATTATCATAATTAAATTCCTTGAAATCCAAAATAGTGGGTTCATTGCTATGTAAAGTTTTGACCTCTTCAATCCCACTTTTACCAATTTTTGCACCAAGATCTAAAAACTCCGAATCATTGGGACGCCTTTTAACTAAAGTTGACTCGTCTCCAGTCCCATCTTTATCAAGATTCATATTGGAAAATAAAGATTTAATATGAGACTGATGTCTACTACACAACCTTCTTCCTGTAGACGTTGTTGGGCCTCCAAGTGCAGAGGTTTGTAGGACAGTAGCAAATTTCCCTCAAGTGGATGACCTAAGGTTTATCAATCCGTAGGAGGCGTAGGATGAAGATGGTCTCTCTCAAGAAACCCTGCAACCAAATAACAAAGAGTCTCTTGTGTCCCCAACACACCCAATACAATGGTAAATTGTATAGGTGCACTAGTTCGGCGAAGAGATGGTGATACAAGTGCAATATGGATGGTAGATAATGGTTTTTGTAATCTGAAAATATAAAAACAGCAAGGTAACTAATCATAAAAGTGAGTGTAAACGGTGTTGCAATGTGTTGAAACAAGGCCTAGGGTTCATACTTTCACTAGTGCAAGTTCTCTCAACAATAATAACATAATTGGATCATATAACTATCCCTCAACATGCAACAAAGAGTCACTCCAAAGTCACTAATAGCGGAGAACAAATGAAGAGATTATGGTAGGGTACAAAACCACCTAAAAGTTATCCTTTCTGATCTATCTATTCAAGAGTCCGCAGTAAAATAACACGGAGCTATTCTTTCTGTTGAATCTATCATAGAGTTCGTACTAGAATAACACTGCTACCTCTTTTAGCACTGCGTTGGTTTTCCCTGAAGAGGAAGGGATGATGCAGCAAAGTAGCGTAAGTATTTCCCTTAGTTTTTGAGAACCAACGTATCAATCCAGTAGGAGGCTACGCGCAAGTCCCTGGTACCTGCACAAAACAAATAAATCCTCACAACCAACGCAAATAGGGGTTGTCAATCCCTATAGGGCCACTTACGAGAGTGAGATCTGATAGATATGATAAGATGATATTTTTGATATTTTTATGATAAAGATGCAAAGTAAAATAAAGGCAAAGTAAATGACTAAGTAGTAGGAGATTGATATGATAAAGATAGACCCGGGGGCCATAGGTTTCACTAGTGGCTTCTCTCGAGAGCATAAGTATTCTACGGTGGGTGAACAAATTACTGTTGAGAAATTGATAGAATTGAGCATAGTTATGAGAATATCTAGGTATGATCATGTATATAGGAATCACGTCCGAGACAAGTAGACGGACTCCTGCCTGCATCTACTACTATTACTCCACTCATCGACCGTTATCCAGCATGCATCTAGAGTATTAAGTTAAAAACAGAGTAACGCCTTAAGCAAGATGACATGATGTAGAGGGATAGACTCATGCAATATGAAGAAAACCCCATCTTGTTATCCTCGATGGCAACAATACAATACGTGCCTTGCTGCCCTTACTGTCACCGGGAAAGGACACCGCAAGATTGAACCCAAAGCTAAGCACTTCTCCCATTGCAAGAAAGATCAATCTAGTAGGCCAAACCAAACTGATAATTCGAAGAGACTTGCAAATATAACCAATCATACATAAAAGAATTCAGAGAAGATTCAAATATTATTCATAGATAGACTTGATCATAAACCCACAATTCATCGATCTCAATAAACACACCGCAAAAAGAAGATTACATTGAATAGATCTCCACAAGAGAGGGGGAGAACATTGTATTGAGATCCAAAAAGAGAGAAGAAGCCATCTAGCTACTAACTATGGACCCGTAGGTCTGAGGTAAACTACTCACACTTCATCGGAGGGGCTATGGTGTTGATGTAGAAGCCCCCCGTGATCGATGCCCCCTCCGGTGGAGCTCCGGAACAGGCCCCAAGATGGGATCTCGTGGATACAGAAAGTTACGGCAATGGAATTAGGGTTTTGGCTCCGTCTCTGATCGTTTGAGGGTACGTGGGTATATATAGGAGGAAGAAGTACGTCGGTGGAGCAATAGGGGGCCCATGAGGGTGGAGGGCGCGCCCCCCTACCTCGTGGCCTCCTGTTACGTGTCTTGACGTAGGGTCCAAGTCTCCTGAGTTGTATTCGATGAGAAAATCACGTTCCCGAAGGTTTCATTCCGTTTGGACTCCGTTTGATATTCCTTTTCTTAGAAACCCTAAAACAGGCAAAAAACATCAATTCTGGGCTGGGCCTCCGGTTAATAGGTTAGTCCCAAAAATAATATAAAAGTGGAAAATAAAGCCCAATAATGTCCAAAATAGTAGACAATATAACATGGAGCAATCAAAAATTATAGATACGTTGGAGACGTATCAAGCATCCCCAAGCTTAATTCCTGCTCGTCCTCGAGTAGGTAAATGATAAAAACAGAATTTTTGATGCGGAGTGCTACTTGGCATAATTTTAATGTAATTCTTCTTAATTGTGGTATGAATATTCAGATCCGAAAGATTCAATACAAAAGTTCATATTGACATAAAAATGATAATACTTCAAGCATACTAACTAAGCAATTATGTCTTCTCAAAATAACATGGCCAAAGAAAGTTCAATCCCTACAAAATCATATGGTTTAGTCATGTTTCATTTTCGTCACACAAGAATGCTATCATCATGCACAACCCCGATGACAAGACAAGCAATTGTTTCATACTTTAGTAATCTCAAACCTATAAACTTTCACGCAATATATGAGCGCGAGCCATGGACATAGCACTATAGGTGGAATAGAATATAATGAGGGGGGTTATGTGGAGAAGACAAAAAAAGAAAGTCTCACATCAACGAGGCTAATCAATGGGCTATGGAGATGCCCACCGACTGATGTTAATGCAAGGAGTAGGGATTTCCATGCAACGGATGCACTAGAGCTATAAATGTTTGAAAGCTCAACAAAAGAAACTAGTGGGTGTGCATCCAACTTGCTTGCTCACGAAGACCTAGGGCACTCGAGGAGGCCCATTGTTGGAATATACAAGCCAAGTTCTATAATGAAAAATTCCCACTAGTATATGAAAGTGATAACATGAGAGACTCTCTACTATGAAGATCATGGTGCTACTTTGAAGCACAAGTGTGGCAAAGGATAGTAACATTGTCCCTTCTCTCTTTTCCTCTCATTTTTCCCTCTTTTTTGGGCCTTTTCTCTTTTTTATGGCCTTTCTCTTATTTATTTATTTATTCCTCACTTGGGACAATGCTCTAGAAAATGATGATCATCACACTTCTATTTATTTACAACTCAATGATTGCAACTCGATACTAGAACAAAGATGACTCTATATGAATGCCTCCGGCGGTGTACCGGGATATGCAATGGACCAAGAGTGACATGTATGAAAGAATTATGAATGGTGGCCTTGCCACAAATACTATGTCAACTACATGACCATGCTAAGCAATATGACAATGATGAATGTGTCATGATGAACGGAATGATGGAAAGTTGCATGGCAATATATCTCGGAATGGCTATGGAAATGCCATAGTAGGTAGGTATGGTGGATGTTTTGAGGAAGATATAAGGAGGTTTATGTACTAAAGAGCGTATCATATCACGGGGTTTGGATGCACCGGCGAAGTTTGCGCCAACTCGCAATGTGAGAAAGGGCAATGCACGGTACCGAAGAGGCTAGCAAGGATGGAAGGGTGAGAGTGCGTATAATCCATGGACTCAACATTAGTCATAAAGAACTCACATACTTATTGCAAAAATCTACAAGTCATCAAAAACCTCAGTACTACGCGCATGCTCCTAAGGGGATAGATTGGTAGGAAAAGACCATCGCTCGTCCCCGACCGCCACTCATAAGGAAGACAATCAAATAACACCTCATGTTTCAAATTTGTTGCATAACGTTTACCATACGTGCATGCTACGGGACTTGCAAACCTCAACACAAGTATTTATCAATTTCACAACTACTTAACTAGCACGACTTTGATATTATTACCTCCATGTCTCAAAACAATCATCAAGCATCAAACTTCTCTTAGTATTCAACACACTTATAAGAAAGTTTTATTATTAATCTTGCATACCAAGCATATTAGGATTTTAAGAAAATTACCATGCTATTAAGACTCTCAAAATAATCTAAGTGAAGCATGAGAGATCAATAGTTTCTATAAAACAAATCCACCACCGTGCTCTAAAAGATATAAGTGAAGCACTAGAGCAAAATTATATAACTCAAAAGATATAAGCGAAGCACATAGAGTATTCTAACAAATTCCAAATCATGTACGGCTCTATCAAAAGGTGTGTACAGCAAGGATGATTGTGGTAAACTAACAAGCAAAGACTCAAATCATACAAGACGCTCCAAGCAAAACACATATCATGTGGTAAATAAAAATATAGCTCCAAGTAAAGTTACCGATAGAAGTAGACGAAAGAGGGGATGCCTTCCGGGGCATCCCCAAGCTTTGGCTTTTAGGTGTCCTTAGATTATCTTGGGGGTGCTATGGTCATCCCCAATCTTAGGCTCTTGCCACTCCTTGTTCCATAATCCATCAAATCTTTACCCAAAACTTGAAAACTTCACAACACAAAACTTAAAGTAGAAAATCTCGTGAGCTCCGTTAGCGAAAGAAAACAAAAGACCACTTCAAGGTACTATAATGAACTCATTCTTTATTTATATGGGTGTTATACCTACTGTATTCCAACTTATCTATGGTTTATAAACTATTTTACTAGCCATAGATTCATCAAAATAAGCAAACAACACACGAAAAACAGAATCTGTCAAAAACAGAACAGTCTGTAGTAATCTGTAGCTAGCGCAAGATCTGGAACCCCAAAAATTCGAAAATAAATTGATGGGCGTGAGGAATTTATCTATTAATCATCTTAAACAATAATAAACTAAATATCGCTTTCCAAATAAAAATGACAGCAGTTCTCGTGAGCGCTAAAGTTTCTGTTTTTTTACAGCAAGTTCAACAAGACTTTCCCCGAGTCTTCCCAACGGTTCTACTTGGCACAAACACTAATTAAACACAAAAAACACAACCAAAACAGAGGCTAGATAATTTATTTATTACTAAACAGGAGCAAAAAGCAAGGAATAAAAATAAAATTGGGTTGCCTCCCAACAAGCGCTATCGTTTAACGCCCCTAGCTAGGCATAACAAGCAAGAATAGATCTAGGTATTGCCATCTTTGGTAGGCAATCTGTAAGTGGCTCATAATAGATTCATAAGATAATTTAATCTTCTTTCTAGGAAAGTGTTCCATGCCTTTCCTTAATGGAAATTGTAATCTAATATTCCCTTCCTTCATATCAATAATTGCACCAATCGTTCTAAGGAAAGGTCTACCAAGAATAATAGGACATGAATGATTGCAATCTATGTCAAGAACGATAAAATCTACGGGCACATAATTCCTATTTGCAACAATAAGAACATCATTAATTCTTCCCATAGGTTTCTTAATAGTGGAATCCGCAAGGTGCAAGTTTAGAGAGCAATCATCAAAATCACGGAAACCTAACAAATCACACAAAGTCTTTGGAATCGTGGAAACACTAGCACCCAAATCACATAAAGCATAGCATTCGTGATCTTTAATTTTAATTTTAATAGTTGGTTCCCACTCATCATAAAGTTTTCTAGGGATAGAAACTTCCAATTCAAGTTTTTCTTCATAAGATTGCATCAAGGCATCAACGATATGTTTAGTAAATGCTTTATTTTGACTATAAGCGTGAGGAGAATTTAGCACGGATTGCAACAAGGAAATACAATCAATCAAAGAGAAATTTTCATAGTTAAATTCCTTGAAATCCATAATAGTGGGTTTAGCAACATCTAGGGTTTTTATTTCTTCAATCCTACTTTTATCAAATTTAGCATCAAGATCAAAAGATTCAGAATTCTTGGAACACCTTCTAGGTAAAGGTGGATCATATTCAGTCCCATCATTATCAAGATTCATATTGCAGAACAAGGATTTAATAGGGGACACATCAATAACTTTTAGATCTTCATCATTATTTTCATAGCAACTCGGTTTAGCGGCCATCTTATTAACTAGGGTAGCCTGCTTATCCAAAATTTCGGCAGTTAATTTCTCAAGATGAGCAAGTGGGGATCTTAAACCATCGAATTCTTTAGACATATCATCGATCTGTTTATTCATAAAACTCATAAAACTTTTCTGTTCTTTAAGCTCGTTTCTGAAGAAACTATTATGTTCAATTTGCAAAACCATGAAACTCCTAACATTATTTCCAATTTCTTCTAACCTTTTAAGGTGAAGGTCACCAAATTTAGGTAGAGCCATCGTGACAAGCAAGCAAACTAACACACAAGCAAACAAAAAGCAAGCGGTCAAAAAGAGGCAAATAGAGGGAGGATAGAGAGAGATAGGGCAAATAAAACGGCAAGGGTGAAGTGGGGGGGAGAGGAAAACGAGAGGCAAATGGCAAATAATGTAATGCGGGAGATAAGGGTATGTGATGGGTACTTGGTATGTTGAATTTTGCGTCGACCTCCCTGGCAACGACGCCAGAAATCCTTCTTGCTACCTCTTTTAGCATTGCGTTGGTTTTCCCCGAAGAGGAAGGGATGATGCAGCAAAGTAGCGTCAGTATTTCCCTCAATTTTTGGAACCAAGGTATCAATCCAGTAGGAGGCTATGCGCGAGTCCCTCGTACCTGCACAAAACAAATAAATCCTCGCAACCAACGCAAATAGGGGTTGTCAATCCCTATAGGGCCACTTATGAGAGTGAGATCTGATAGATATGATAAGATAATATTTTTGATATTTTTATGATAAAGATGCAAAGTAAAATAAAGGCAAAGTAAATGGCAAAGTAAATGACTAAGTAGTAGGAGATTGATATGATAAAGATAGACCGGGGGGCCATAGGTTTCACTAGTGGCTTCTCTCGAGAGCATAAGTATTCTACGGTGGGTGAACAAATTACTGTTGAGCAATTGATAGAATTGAGCATAGTTATGAGAATATCTAGGTATGATCATGTATATAGGCATCACGTCCGAGACAAGTAGACGGACTCCTGCCTGCATCTACTACTATTACTCCACTCATCGACCATTATCCAGCATGCATCTAGAGTATTAAGTTAAAAACAGAGTAACGCCTTAAGCAAGATGACATGATGTAGAGGGATAGACTCATGCAATATGAAGAAAACCCCATCTTGTTATCCTCGATGGCAACAATACAATATGTGCCTTGCTACCCTTACTGTCACCGGGAAAGGACACCGCAAGATTGAACCCAAAGCTAAGCACTTCTCCCATTGCAAGAAAGATCAATCTAGTAGGCCAAACCAAACTGATAATTCGAAGAGACTTGCAAATATATCCAATCATACATAAAAGAATTCAGAGAAGATTCAAATATTATTCATAGATAGACTTGATCATAAACCCACAATTCATCGGTCTCAACAAACACACCGCAAAAAGAAGATTACATCGAATAGATCTCCACAAGAGAGGGGGAGAACATTGTATTGAGATCCAAAAAGAGAGAAGAAGCCATCTAGCTACTAACTATGGACCCGTAGGTCTGAGGTAAACTACTCACACTTCATCGGTGATAGAGGCAAAGGTGTCCCGATGTTTCGATGAGATGGTGGCTATCGTTTTCTGTGGGAGTCGACCTTGACGATCCGACTACGAACGTGCGAGACGTCGCGCCTTAGCAATCGCTAAACCAACTTCCGAGGGGTTATTGACCACGCCGGAGCACGATCAACCTGACCACGAGGGCCTGTTTCCTGCGAGCAAACGAAGAACAAGCAAGAAACTGAGATTGCAATCTGGATATTGCGAATATAAGATGAAAGCTTTATTGATCAAGGTGGGGTTCTGTGACGTCTTGGTCTGGTCGTTGGACACAAACGAAGTACGCGAAGTTGCAGCTATGGCGAACTTTTAATCTAAGCAAAACCCAAAGTCTAAACGACGCCCTAAGGGCTGTATATATGGAGGAAGAGAGGGGAATTTCGTGGCCCTTGAGGGTGGGGTCCGAATCCAACCCTAACTCTTGTTTCCCCACACATACGGACTCTAAAAATAGCCTATACTTAAGTATTTCGAAATTACATGGGCCTGGCCCATTAATAAGGTGACGCAGCACCTAGAATAGCCTATGGACGAATATTATGAAGTGGCATCTTGTATATTTCGTCCATGGCTTCATGCACTCCTTATGGCGGCTTCAAAGTCCTGAAATCATCACTTGTAACTCCGTTCTTGATCCCCTTGCGCATGCCATCAACTTCATGCGTGTTCTTGCTCCAATGTTCATCCTTCTCCAAGCTAGGCCCTTCATTTGAAAGCAAAACAAATGTATCCAATTTAGGCAGCATCATAATCTCATGAACATTAGAATCATTACCAAGAAACGAAAGTACCTGGTAATTTAATTGGCGTGCGCGAGCTCTAGTAATTGGTCCAGTATATGTAACAGTAGGGGTTGTGGGTGTAACAATGGTATTGATGTCCTCATCATCCTCCCCTTCTTGAAATGAAGTCGTCCTCGACAGAAGCTCATCTTCCTCACCCAAATAAGGCTTCAAATCTGCAATATTAAAAGTGGGACTAACCCCAAAATCTGCAGGTAGCTCAAGTTTATATGCATTATCATTTATTTTCTCTAAAACCTTAAAAGGACCATCAGCACGTGGCATTAGCTTTGATTTGCGCAGATTAGGGAATCTATCTTTACGCAAATGTAACCAAACAAGATCTCCAGGTGCAAACACAACATGTTTTCTACCCTTATCTCCAGCAAGTTTATATTTAGCATTCATACTCTCAATGTTTTCCTTAGTTAACTCATGCATTTTTAAAATCAATTCAGAACGTTCTTTAGCATCAAAATTAACCTTCTCCGAAGATGGAAGAGGCAACAAATCAATAGGTGCACGAGGTAGGAAACCATACACAATTTTAAAAGGGCACATCTTAGTAGTAGAATGCAATGAACGATTATAAGCAAATTCAATATGAGGTAAGCATTCTTCCCACATTTTCTTGTTATTCTTCAAAACAGCCCTAAGCATAGTAGACAATGTTCTATTGACTACTTCAGTTTGTCCATCAGTTTGGGGGTGACAAGTAGTACTAAAAAGCAGCTTAGTCCCCAACTTAGCCCATAAACATCTCCAAAAGTGGCTAAGAAATTTAGTATCATGATCTGAAACAATAGTATTTGGCACACCATGTAAGCGAATAATTTCACGAAAGAACAAATCAGCAACATTAACAGCATCATCGCTTTTATGACATGGTATAAAGTGTGCCATTTTCGAGAACCTATCCACGACAACAAATATGCTATCCCTCCCCTTCTTTGTTCTAGGTAAACCTAAAACAAAGTCCATAGATATATCCTCCCAAGGAACACTAGGTATAGGCAAAGGCATATATAAACCATGAGGATTGAGTCGTGACTTAGCTCTTTGACATGTAGTGCAGCGAGCAACAAAACGCTCAACATCCCGTCTCATCTTTGGCCAAAAGAAATGTGTAGCAAGTATATCCTCCGTCTTCTTGACGCCAAAGTGTCCCATTAATCCTCCTCCATGCGCCTCCTGCAACAACAGAAGACGAACGGAGCTAGCTGGAATGCATAGCTTGTTAGCACGAAACACAAATCCATCGTTAAGAACGAACTTGTTCCAAGTTCTCCCTTCCTTACAATTTTGCAATACATCTTTAAATTCAGCATCATTAACATATTGATCCTTGATGGTCTCCAAACCAAATATTTTAAAGTCAAGTTGTGAAAGCATAGTATAACGACGAGACAAGGCATCAGCAATAACATTTTCTTTACCCTTCTTGTGTTTAATCACATAAGGGAAAGTCTCAATGAATTCAACCCATTTAGCATGTCGACGGTTCAGTTTTGCTTGACTTTTAATGTGTTTCAAAGATTCATGATCAGAATGTATAACAAATTCCTTGGGCCATAAATAATGTTGCCATGTTTCTAAGGTCCGAACAAGAGCATATAATTCTTTATCATAAGTAGAATAGTTCAGACTAGGCCCACTCAATTTTTCAGAAAAGTATGCAACAGGTTTTCCATCTTGTAATAACACACCTCCTAATCCAATTCCACTAGCATCACATTCAAGCTCAAAAGTCTTATTGAAATTAGGAAGTTGGAGTAAAGGAGCATGTGTCAACTTATCTTTCAATACCGTGAAGGCTTCTTCCTGTGCGGTACCCCAAACAAAAGGTACATCCTTCTTTGTAAGCTCGTTGAGAGGTGCAGCAATGGTGCTGAAATCTCTCACAAAACGCCTATAAAAACCAGCGAGGCCAAGGAAACTCCTCACTTGTGTGACCGTTTTGGGCTGCGGCCAACTCTCAATAGCTTCAATCTTGGCTTTATCAACTTCAATTCCCTGTGGAGTAACAACATAGCCAAGAAAAGATACTCGGTCGGTGCAAAAGGTGCACTTTCCAAGGTTACCAAACAAACGTGCATCACGTAGAGCAATAAAAACAGCACGTAAATGTTCCAAATGTTCCTCCAAAGATTTGCTATAAATCAATATGTCATCAAAGTAAACTACCACAAATCGTCCAATGAAAGCACGTAAAACTTCGTTCATTAACCTCATGAAAGTACTAGGTGCATTAGTTAACCCAAAAGGCATGACTAACCACTCATATAATCCAAACTTAGTTTTAAATGCTGTTTTCCATTCATCTCCCAATTTCATACGAATTTGATGGTATCCACTACGCAAATCAACTTTGGAGAATATTGTAGAGCCACTCAATTCATCAAGCATATCATCTAGCCTAGGAATAGGATGACGATAACGAATAGTAATATTATTAATGCCTCTACAATCAACGCACATACGCGACGTACCATCCTTTTTCGGCACTAAAATGATAGGAACAGCACAAGGACTAAGGGATTCGCGTATATAACCTTTGTCGAGCAGTTCTTGTACTTGACGCATAATCTCCTTCGTCTCCTCTGGATTGGTACGGTATGGTGCCCGGTTGGGTAATGATGCACCGGGAATTAAGTCAATTTGATGCTCAATCCCGCGAATAGGTGGTAATCCCGGTGGCACGTCTTGTGGAAAGACGTCGGCGAACTCCTGCAAAATGTTAGTGACAGCAGGAGGCAAAGAGGAAGGCACGTCCTCGAATGAAAATAATGCCTCTTTGCACACAAAAGCATAGCAAACAGATTTGCTAAAATCTAGATCATCAATATCAGATTTGGTGGCAAGTAAACATGCACTTTTCAATTTAATTTCAGAAGCAACACTAGATTGTTTATTATTATTAGGCTGCATTTGTTGCTCAAATTCTTTTGCCACAATCTGATTTTCACTCTTAGTTTTCTCCTGTTTTGCTTTATTAGCTCTATTAATATCATCTTTCAAAATGGAATCAGGAGTCATAGGAAGCAAAGTAATATTTTTATCCTTATGAACAAGAGTATACTGATTGTTTCTACCATGGTGAATAGAATTTTTATCAAATTGCCATGGTCTACCAAGTAATAAGGAACATGCTTGCATCGGTACCACATCACAATCAACATAATCAGCATATGTAGAGATACTAAAATGCACACGAACAGTACGTGTTACCTTAACCTTGCCGCTGTTGTTGAACCATTGGATGTAGTAAGGATGTGGATGTGGTCTTGTGGTGAGAGATAGCTTCTCCACCATCTCGATGCTAGCCAAGTTGTTGCAACTCCCTCCATCTATGATCACGCGAACAGAACGTTCCTTCACAACTCCCTTTGTATGGAACAAATTATGCCTCTGATTTTGCTCAGCTTGTGTAACCTGCACACTCAAAACACGTTGAGCAACTAAACATTCATACCTGTCAGCATCTTCAGGAGCCATGTATTGCGTCTCATGATCAGAATCGTCTCCACCGTGTTCGTCACGTGTAATAAGAGCCAAAGTCTCCTCATCATAGTCACTAGCGGACTCATACCCACCATCCTCAGTAACAATCATCACACGCTTAGATGGGCATTCTCTCGCATAATGACCTCCACCCTTGCAACGTCGACAAATAATATCATGTGTTTGCCCTGTTGATGCCATGGATGAAGAAGAGCTCTTTGCAGGCCCAGAAGGTGTGCTCTTGGCAGATAGTGGTGATTGTGCCTGCTTTATTGTATCACGGTTGGAGGTGGCAGCCGACGGAGGCGCCGGTGTAGCAGAACGTGTGGAAGTAGATGATGCACGTGGTGTCCATGAGAAGGTCGACCTGCAAAAAAGTTAGTCCGCGCCAATGCCTGTCGATCCTGCACTTCACGTTCAGCTTTACAAGCAAGATGGAATAAACGAGTGATATTAGTATACTCCTTATACTCTAGAATCGTCTGAATCTCTCTATTTAATCCACCCATAAAACGTGCAAGCATAGCTTCATTCTCCTCAACAATACCACATCTAATCATGCCAGTTTGTAATTCCTGATAATATTCTTCTACAGAATTTTTTCCCTGTCTTAAGCGCTGCAATTTTTGAAGTAATTCACGTTGATAATATGGTGGAACCCAACGGAGTACGCATAGCAGTTTTCAAAGCAGCCCAAGTAGCAGGAATGGGATATAATCTACAATGCTCAGACCACCAAACACATGCAAAACTAGTGAATGCACAAACAGCAGCAGGAACACGTCTCTCCTCGGGATATTGTAAACATGTAAATCGTTGTTCAGTTTCTAACTCCCAAGTAAGATATATATCAGGAACATATCTACCCTCAAATGGTGGAATATTCAATTTTAGTTTAGGGAGATGGTCATGATCTCGTACCTGAGGGTGAGCCCTACCATTGCCATTATTTGCATGTGGACGACCTGATGGTTGCTGTGCTGGTGGTGGCACGTAGTTCTGATTTTGATCAACCTCATCCTCGTAATCGCCAGCAAAATCATCCTCCTCCGCATCAGCAGCAGGAGCCACAGAAGTAGCAACAGCAGCACCAACAGTTTGGCCAGGTGCAAGAGGGAGACGGCTCGCTCGGCGGAGGGCTGTTTCACGATGTGTAGGTAGTCTTCGTTGTTGTTGTTGTAGAGGTGCGTTAGGTGCAGCCGGTGGTGGTGGTGGAAGACGCGCGAGCAATTCATTAAACCTGTCATCGAGCTTTGTTTCGAACGTCTTCTCCATGTCATCTATCTTCTCCATGGCCTCTTCAAATCTGTTTAGCACATCCTGCACCTGTCCATTCATCATTTGCTGAAATTTATCATGCAACTCCTGATTCGTCATGTTCTCCCAGTCAGTCTCGTCGGCTTGTGATCCTGCCATGGTTAGCAACAATAGAAAACACACAAGAATATGATCCTACAGAATACTAACAAGAGGTGGTGGTGGCGGGTGTCACAAATCCGTCAAGCAAATCTCAAATTCTTACCAGTTCTTACCCAGCAACAGGCGGTGATCGGCAACCGTTGTAGTCAAAACTCTCAAAAGCTTGGATAGAGCGATTGCCAGGGAGAGTCAAACGCACGACGTAGAGGTATGTGGAGCTGGGAAGGCTTATAGTATGGTAGCAAAAAGGGTCAGCAATAATCAATTCAGAGATGCAAAGTTGAATAAACGCTCAACGACGGTACTGTGCTGGTCCTAGGCTAGACCGTGCTAGAGATGCGAGCCTAGAACACTAACAAAATCACGGCGCTGCACGTAAATAAGGGAAAAGCACACTCTGGAACTTTTTTTTTCGCTTTTTTTTTTGCGCTCCTCTTTTTTTTGCGCTCTTTTTTTTGCGAAAAATTACTATAATGGCGAGTGTCTCAAAACTCTTCCCTCGTCAAACTGATAGGATGGGCACGAAAATTTTTTTTCCACTTTTTTTTCGGAAATCAGGGCAGCGACGACGAAAAAGTGCGACAAAAAATCACTATGATGGCACGTGGCTCAAAAGACTCAGAAAAGCCTAAAAATAGGATAGGGAAAAAATATTTTTGCCCGTGAAAATTTTGGCCTAAAAACTGCCCGGGGGTCTCCAGACTTTTTTTTTCCGAGACCTACGCAGGCACGGAAACACGAATCGGAATTGAGATTGATCTCAAGAACAAACCTAATATGAGAAGAACTTGGATTGGTGGTGGATATATGGTTGTGGTATATGGCAGCGGTGGTGGTATATGGTAGCGGTGGTGGTATATGGATAGAGATTGATGGTGGTATATGGATTAGGATTCAGAGCGGTGGCGGATAAGCAAAAGTGGTAGATGGGCGATGATGATGGTGCGGCGGCGGCGTGACAACTTATGACCAGAACTCGAAACTCTAAAAGACTAGACTCTAAGACCAGCAACTTGACACGACGATGCAACCGCAAATTCAACAAAGCAAAAACCCTAAAAAGATTATGCAAAGGCTCAGATTGGTTCGGATATGATGAACTAACCCTAATTTTTTTTTGTGTGGCTTTTTCGTGGACTGTAGGTATGAAGAACAGACTCGATCTAATCTACGAAAAACTATAAAATCTCACCGAGCAACCTGGAAATCTGATACCACTTGATAGAGGCAAAGGTGTCCCGATGTTTCAATGAGATGGTGGCTATCGTTTTCTGTGGGAGTCGACCTTGACGATCCGACTATGAACGTGCGAGACGTCGCGCCTTAGCAATCGCTAAACCAACTTCCGAGGGGTTATTGACCACGCCGGAGCACGATCAACCTGACCACGAGGGCCTGTTTCCTGCGAGCAAACGAAGAACAAGCAAGAAACTGAGATTGCAATCTGGATATTGCGAATATAAGATGAAAGCTTTATTGATCAAGGTGGGGTTCTATGACGTCTTGGTCTGGTCGTTGGACACAAACGAAGTACGCGAAGTTGCAGCTATGGCGAACTTTTAATCTAAACAAAACCCAAAGTCTAAACGACGCCCTAAGGGCTGTATATATGGAGGAAGAGAGGGGAATTTCGTGGCCCTTGAGGGTGGGGTCCGAAACCAACCCTAACTCTTGTTTCCCCACACATACGGACTCTAAAAATAGCCTATACTTAAGTATTTCGAAATTACATGGGCCTGGCCCATTAATAAGGTGACGCAGCACCTAGAATAGCCTATGGACGAATATTATGAAGTGGCATCTTGTATATTTCGTCCAAGGCTTCATGCACTCCTTATGGCGGCTTCAAAGTCCTGAAATCATCACTTGTAACTCCGTTCTTGATCCCCTTGCGCATGCCATCAACTTCATGCGTGTTCTTGCTCCAATGTTCATCCTTCTCCAAGCTAGGCCCTTCATTTGAAAGCAAAACAAATGTATCCAATTTAGGCAGCATCATAATCTCATGACATTAGAATCATTACCAAGAAACGAAAGTACCTGGTAATTTAATTGGCGTGCGCGAGCTCTAGTAATTGGTCCAGTATATGTAACAGTAGGGGTTGTGGGTGTAACAATGGTATTGATGTCCTCATCAATCGGAGGGGCTATGGTGTTGATGTAGAAGCCCTCCATGATCGATGCCCCCTCCGGCAGAGCTACGGAACAGGCCCCAAGATGGGATCTCGTGGATACAGAAAGTTACGGCGGTGGAATTAGGGTTTTGGCTCCGTCTCTGATCGTTTGAGGGTACGTGGGTATATATAGGAGGAAGAAGTACGTCGGTGGAGCAACAGGGGGCCCACGAGGGTGGAGGGTGCGCCTGGGGGGTAGGCGCGCCCCCTACCTCGTGGCCTCCTGTTATGTGTCTTGACGTAGGGTGCAAGTCTCCTGAGTTGTATTCGATGAGAAAATCACGTTCCCAAAGGTTTCATTCCGTTTGGACTCCGTTTGATATTCCTTTTCTTCGAAACCCTAAAACAGGCAAAAAACATCAATTCTGGGCTGGGCCTCCGGTTAATAGGTTAGTCCCAAAAATAATATAAAAGTGGAAAATAAAGCCCAATAATGTCCAAAACAGTAGATAATATAACATGGAGCAATAAAAAATTATAGATACGTTGGAGACGTATCAAACACCTTAAGACACAAATCAACAAAAACCCTAATGTCACCTAGATACTCCAATATCACCTCAAGTATCTGTGGGTATGATTATACGATATGCATCACACAATCTCTGATTCATCTATTCAAACCAACACAAAGAACTTCAAAGAGTGCCCCAAAGATTCTACCGGAGAGTCAAGACGAAAACGTGTGCCAACCCCTATGCATAGGTTCATGGGCGGAACCCGCAAGTTGATCACCAAAACATACATTAAGTGGATCACGTGATATCCCATTGTCACCATAGATAAGCACGGCAAGACATACATCAAGTGTTCTCAAATCCTTAAAGACTCAATCCGATAAGATAACTTCGAAGGTAAAACTCAATCCATTACAGAGAATAGAGGGGGAGAAACATCATAAGATCCAACTATAATAGCAAAGCTCGCGATACATCAAGATCGTATCACCTCAAGAACATGAGAGAGAGAGAGAGAGATCAAACACATAGCTACTGGTACATACCCTCAGCCCCGAGGGTGAACTACTCCCTCCTCGTCATGGAGAGCGCCAGGATGATGAAGATGGCCATCGGTGAGGGTTCCCCCCTCCGGCAGGGTGCCGAAACGGGTCTAGATTGGTTTTTGGTGGCTATGGAGTCTTCTGGCAGCGGAACTCCCGATCTATTGTGCTCTCCGAAGTTTTTAGAGTATATGGGTATATATACGAGGAAGAAGTACGTCGGTGGATCTCCGGGCTGTCCACGAGGCAGGGGGCGCGCCCAGGGGGGTGGGAGCGCCCCCACCCTCGTGGGCAGCCCGGGACTCTTCTGGTCCATCTCTGATACTCCGTGGGATTCTTCTGGTCCAAAAATAAGTTTCGTGAAGTTTCAGGTCAATTGGACTCCATTTGATTTTCCTTTTCTGCGATACTCTAAAACAAGGGAAAAACAGAAACTGGCACTTGGCTCTAGGTTAATAGGTTAGTCCCAAAAATCATATAAAATAGCATATAAATGCATATAAAACATCCAAGGTTGATAATATAATAGCATGGAACAATCAAAAATTATAGATACGTTGGAGACGTATCAGAGACACACCAATCAGTTTGAGATCTTCATCATTATTATCATGAAAACTAGAAGAACACGCTTTCATAAAGCAATCCTTTTTAGCACGCATCCTAGCGGTTCTTTCTTTGCACTCATCAATGGAAAATTCTCATGGCTTTGAGAGAACCATTGATATCATGCTTAGGTGGAATATATCTAAGTTTCAAAGAATCAACATCAAGAGAAATTCTATCCACGTTCCTAGCCAACTCATCAATCTAAAGCAATTTTTCTTCAAGCAAAGCATTGAAATTCTTTTGCGAATTCATAAATTCTTTAACACTAGTCTCAAAATCAAAGGGCATCTTATTAAAATTTCCATAAGAGTTGTTGCAGGAATTACCATAATTATTAGAGGAATTACTAGGGAACGGCCTAGAATTAAAGTTTCCTCTATACGCGTTATTACCAAAGTTGTTCCTACCAACAAAATTCACATCCAAGGATTCATTATTATTCTTAGTCAAAGTGGACAAAGGTATATCATTAGGATCAGAAGAAACACTCTTATCAGCAAACAATTTCATAAGTTCACCCGTCTTTCCACTGAAAACATTTATCTCTTCTATCGCATGAACCTTTTTACTAGTGGATCTTTCGGTATGCCATTGAGAATAATTAACCATAATATTATCTAGGAGTTTAGTAGCTTGTCCTAAAGTGATTTCCATAAAAGTGCCTCCCGTGGCCGAATCTAAAAGATTTCTAGAAGCAAAATTCAATCTAGCATAATTTATTTGTATAATCATCCATAAATTCAAACCATGTGTAGGGCAATTACGTATCATTAATTTCATCCTCTCCCAAGCTTGTGCAACATGCTCATGCTTAAGTTGCTTAAAATTCATAATATCGTTTCTAAGAGAGATGATCTTAGCGGGAGGAAAATACTTAGAGATAAAAGCATCTTTGCACTTATTCCATGAAACAATACTATTTTTAGGCAAAGAAGAGAATCAAGTTTTAGCACGATCTCTAAGCGAAAACGGAAATAGCTTCAATTTAACAATATCATTATCCACATCTTTCTTCTTTTGCATATCGCACAAATCAACAAAGTTGTTTAGATGGGTAGCGGCATCTTCACTAGGAAGGCCAGAAAATTGATCTTTCATGACAAGATTCAACAAAGCGGTATTGATTTCACAACATTCAGCATCGGTAGTAGGAGCAATCGGAGTGCTAATAAAATCAATGTTGTTGGTATTGGAAAAGTCACGTAATTTAGTATTGTCTTGAGCCATTGTGACAAACAATCAATCCAACACACAAGCACAGAAGAAGAAAGCGAAAAGAAACGAACGGAAAAGGGCGAATAAAATGGCAAAGGTGAAGTGGGGGGAGAGGAAAATGAGAGGCAAATGGCAAATAATGTAATGCGAGGGATAAGAGTTTGCGATGGGTACCTGGTATGTCTTGACTTGAGCATAGATCTCCCCGGCAACGGCGCCATAAATCCTTCTTGCTACCTCTTGAGCATGCGTTGGTTTTCCTTTGAAGAGGAAAGGGTGATGCAGCAAAGTAGCGTAAGTATTTCTCTCAGTTTTTGAGAACCAAGGTATCAATCCAGTAGGAGACTACACGCAAATCGCCTAGTACCTGCACAAACAATCAAGAACCTTGCAACCAACGTGATAAAGGGGTTGTCAATCCCTTCACAGCCACTTGCAAAAGTGAGATCTGATAAAGATAATAAGATAAATATTTTTGGTATTTTTGTTGTATAGATTGAAAAGTAAAGATTGCAAAATAAATAGTAAACTAGAATTATAGGTCGGAAACTTATATGATGTAAAGTAGACCCGGGGGCCATAGGTTTCACTAGTGGCTTCTCTCAAGATAGCATATATTACGGTGGGTGAAAAAATTACTGTCGAGCAATTGATAGAAAAGCGCATAGTTATGAGAATATCTAGGCATGATCATGAACATAGGCATCATGTCCGTGTCAAGTAGACCGAAACGATTCTGCATCTACTACTATTACTCCACACATCGATCGCTATCCAGCATGCATCTAGAGTATTAAGTTCATAAGAATAGAGTAACGCATTAGGCAAGATGACATGATGTAGAGGGATAAACTCAAGCAATATGATATAAACCCCATCATTTTATCCTTGATGGCAACAATCCAATATGTGCCTTGCTGCCCTTGCTGTCACTGGGAAAGGACACCGCAAGATTGAACCCAAAGCTAAGCACTTCTCCCATGGCAAGAAAGATCAATCTAGTAGGCCAAACCAAACTGATAATTCGAAGAGACTTGCAAAGATAACCAATCATACATAAAAGATTTCAGAGAAGAGTCAAAAACTGTTCATAGATAAACTTGATCATAAACCCACAATTCATCGGTCTCAATAAACACACCACAAAAGAAGATTACATCGAATAGATCTCCACAAGAGAGGGGGAGAACATTGTATTGAGATCCAAAAAGAGAGAAGAAGCCATCTAGCTAATAACTATGGACCCGAAGGTCTGAGGTAAACTACTCACACATCATCGGGGAGGCTATGGTGTTGATGTAGAAGCCCTCCGTGATCGATGCCCCCTTCGGCGGAGCTCCGCAAAAGGCCCCAAGATGGGATCTCATGGGTACACTTTAAGCAAGATGACATGATGTAGAGGGATAAACTCATGCAATATGATATAAACCCCATCATTTTATCCTCAATGGAAACAATACAATACGTGTCGGTTCCCATTCTGTCACTGGGATAGAGCACCGCAAGATTGAACCCAAAGCTAAGCACTTCTCCCATTGCAAGAAAGATCAATCTAGTAGGCCAAACTAAACCGATAATTCGAAGAGACTTGCAAAGATATCAAATCATGCATATAAGAATTCAGAGAAGAATCAAAATTGTTCATATATAATCTTGATCATAAACCCATAATTCATCGGATCTCGGCAAACACACCGCAAAAAGTATTACATCAAATAGATCTCCAAGAACATCGAGGAGAACTTTGTATTGAGAACCAAAGAGAGAGAAAAAGCCATCTAGCTAATAATTATGGACCCGAAGGTCTGTGGTAAACTACTCACACATCATCAGAGAGGCTATGGTGTTGATGTAGAAGCCCTCCGTGATCGAATCCCCCTCCGGCAGATCGTCGGAAAAGGCCCCAAGATGGGATCTCACAGGTATAGAAGGTTGCGGTGGTGGAAAAGTGGTTTCGTGGCTCCCCTGGTTGTTTTCAGGGTATAAGAGTATATATAGGCGAAAGAAGTAGGTTGATGGAGCTCCGTGGGGCCCGCAAGGGTGGGGGGGCCACCTACGCCCCTAGGCGCGCCTCCCTGCCTCGTGGAAGCTTCACAGACTTCCAGAATTGTACTCCAAGTCTCCCGGGTGACATTTGTTCCAAGAAAGATCCTCGTGAAGGTTTCGTTCCGTTTGGATTCCATTTGATATTCCTTTTTTGTGAAACACTGAAATAGGCAAAAAACAACAATTTGCACTGGGCCTTCGGTTTAATAGGTTAGTCCCAAAAATAATATAAAAGTGCATAATAAAGCCCATTAAACATCCAAAACAGATAATATAATAGCATGGAACAATAAAAAATTATAGATATGTTGGAGACGTATCAGGGTGTTAGGATCATTACTATATAATCTAGATTATTGACTCTAGTGCAAGTGGGAGACTGAAGGAAATATGCCCTAGAGGCAATAATAAAGTTGTTATTTATATTTCCTTATGTCATGATAAATGTTTGTTATTCATGCTAGAATTGTATTAACCGGAAACTTAGTACATGTGTGGATACATAGACAAAACATAGTGTCCCTAGTATGCCTCTACTTGACTAGCTCGTTAATCAAAGATGGTTAAGTTTCCTTGCCATAGACATGTGTTGTCATTTGATGAACGTGATAACATCATTAGAGAATGATGTGATGGACAAGACCCATCCGTTAGCTTAGCATAATTATCATTAAGTTTTATTACTATTGCTTTCTTCATAACTTATACATATTCCTCTAACTTTGAGATTATGCAACTCCCAAATACCGGAGGAACACCTTGTGTGCTATCAAACGTCACAACGTAACTGGGTGATTATAAAGATGATCTACAGGTGTCTCCGAAGGTGTTTGTTGGGTTGGCATAGATCAAGATTAGGAGTTGTCACTCCGAGTATCAGAGAGGTATCTCTGAGTCCTCTCGGTAATGCACATCACTATAAGCCTTGCAAGCAATGTGACTAATGAGTTAGTTATGGGATGATGCATTACAGAACGAGTAAAGAGACTTGCCAGTAATGATATGGAACTAGGTATGATGATACCGAGGATCGAATCTCGGGGAAGTGACATACCGACGACAAAGGGAATAACGTATGTTGTTATTGCGATTTGACCGATAAAGATCTTCGTAGAATATGTAGGAACCAATATGAGCATCCAGGATCCGCTATTGGTTATTGACCGGAGATGTGTCTCGGTCATGTCTACATAGTTCTCGAACCCGTAGGGTCCGCATGCTTAACGTTCGATGACGATTTATATTATGAGATATGTGTTTTTGGTGATCGAAGTTTGTTCAGAGTCCTAGATGAGATCACGGACATGACGAGGAGTCTCGAAATGGTCGAGAGGTAAAGATTCATATATTGGAAGGTAGTATTCGGACATCGGAATGGTTTTGAGTGGTTCGGGTATTTTCCCGGAGTACCGAGGGGTTACCGGAACCCCCCGGGGGAAGTATTGGGCCTACATGGGCCTTAGTGGAGAGAGAGGAGGGCCGCAAGGGGTGTCCTCCCCCCCATGGCAGTCCGAATTGGACTAGGGGAGGGGCAGCAGCCCCCCTTTCCCTCTCCCTCTCCCACTTTCCTTTTCCCTCCGATGAAGAAAGGAAAGGGGGGGGCGAATCCTACTAGGAGTGGAGTCCTAGTAGGACTCCCCCCATGGCGTGCTCCTCCTGTCTGGCCTCCTCCTCCTCCCCTCCTTTATATACGGGGGCAGGGGGCACCCCATAGCACATCAATTGTTCTCTTAGCCATGTGCGGTGCCCCCTCCACAATTTACTCCTCTCGTCATAGCGTCGTAGTGCTTAGGCGAAGCCCTACACGAATCACATCACCACACCGTCGTGCTGACGGAACTCTCCCTCGACCCTCTGCTGGATCAAGAGTTCAAGGGATGTCATCAAGCTGAATGTGTGCTGAACTCGGAGGTGTCGTACGTTCAGTACTTGATCGGTTGGATCACGAAGACGTTCGACTACATCAACCGTGTTAACCTAACGCTTCCGCTTTCGGTCTACGAGGGTACGTGGACACACTCTGCCCCTCGCGTTGCTATGAATCTCCTAGATAGATCTTGCGTCATCGTAGGATTTTTTTTGAAATTGCATGCTATGTTCCCCAATAGCTTCACCATCCAGGCAGCCTCAGGAGTGATGTTCTTCTCTGACCCGCTCACGACATCCTCAGCAAGCTTCCTTAAGATCCTCTTGTCGCGCTGGCAACTCTTCTTCTGAGCAACATGGGCCTTGTATTGTCCCTTGGCCTGCATGCAGAACAAAGCCTTCATCTTGGCCTTGAGCTTCTTAGCCCAAGATGGCTCAGTAGATGGAGGTGAATACCCCGCAGAACTATCCTCGGCCTCCTCCTCCTCAAACTCATCCTTGATAACCCACAAGTATAGGGGATCGCAATAGTTTTCGAGGGTAGAGTATTCAACCCAAATTTATAGATTTGACACAAGGGGAGCCAAAGAATATTTGAAGGCATTAGCAGCTGAGTTGTCAATTCAACCACACCTGGAGATTAATTTTTTGCAGCAACGTGATCAATAGCAAAGTAATATGATAGTTTTGATAATAGTAGCAGTAGCAATGGTAACGGTAACCGTGACAACAATAGTTTTGTAACAGTTGTAACAGTAACAACATCAATAGTAACTTAGAAAGAACAATATAGGATAATTTCGTAGGCATTGGATCGGTGACTTGTTGGATGATATTCATCATGAGACAGTTATAACCTAGGGTGATATGGCACTAGCTCCAGTTCATCAATATAATGTAGGCATGTATTCCGTAAATAGTCATACATGCCTATGGAAAGAACTTGCATGACATTTTTTTCCCTACCCTCCCGTGGTAGCGGGGTCCTATTGGAAACTAAGGGATATTAAGGCCTCCTTTTAATAGTGAACCGGAACAAAGCATTAACACACGGTGAATACATGAACTCCTCAAACTACGGTCATCACCGGGAGTGGTCCTGACTATTGTCACTCCAGGGTTGCCGGATCATAACACGTAGTAGGTGACTATAACTTGCAAGATCGGATCTAGAACATGGATATAATGGTGATAACATAAACGGTTCGGATCTGAAATCATGGCACTCGGGCCCAAAGTGACAAGCATTAAGCATGGCAAAGTAATATCAACATCAATATTAGAACATAGTGGATACTAGGGATCAGGCCCTAACAAAACTAACTCAATTACATGACGAATCTCATCCAACTCCTCACCGACCAGCGAGCCTACGAAGGAATTACTCACTCCCGTTGGGGAGCATCATGGAATTGGCGATGGAGAAGGGTTGGTGATGACGAAGAACGAAGATCCCCCTCTCCGAAGCCCCAAACGGACTCCAGATCTGGCCTCCCGATGAAGAACAGGAGGTGACGGCGGCTCCATCTTGTGGATCGCGATAATTCTTTCTCCCTGATTTTTTTTCTGGAAAAATAGGTATTTATGGAGTTGGAATCAGGGTCTGCGGGGCCACCAGGTGGGGACAACCCATCTGGGCGCGCTAGGAGGGGGGGGTGCCCTGGTGGGTTGTGCCCACCCAGGTGCCCCCCTCCGGTGGGTCTTGGCTCCAGAAATTCTTGTTTATTGTATAAAAATTCCTCGCAAAATTTTGTTCCATTCCGAGAACTTTTATTTCTGCACAAAAACAACACCATGGTAGTTCTGCTGAAAACAATGTTAGTCCGGGGTTTGTTTCATTCAAATCATGCAAATTAGAGTCCAAAACAAGAGGAAAAGCATTAGGAAAAGTAGATACGTTGGAGACGTATCAACTCCCCCAAGCTTAAACCTTTGCTTGCCCTCAAGCAATTCAGTTGATAAACTAAAAGTGAAAAAGAAAAACTTTTACGAACTCTTTTTCTCTTGTTTGCATAAATAAGCTTAAACAACACCCAGGTTTTCAGCCAACATTACAACTAACCATGCCGACAATAACTCTTAAAGATTATATTAACTCATATCAATGACATAATCAGCTAGCAAGCAATAATAAGATAACTCAGACAACAACATGTTGTCAAACAACCATGATATAATATGACAATAGTGGTATCTCGCTAGTCCTTTCTGAGACTGCAAAACATAAAAGTAGAGCACCTCCAAAGTTCAAGCAACGACTAAACATTGTAATTCATGGTAGAAAAGATCTAGTCATGATGCACCCAACATTAGCCACACACAATGCATAAGTCATGACAGCAGTGCTCTCAGGTTCTGGCGCTTGTTTTAGAAGGTGATGACACAACATAAAAGTAAATAGATAGTCCCTTCGCAGAGGGAAGCAGTGATTTGCAGAGGTGCCAAAGCTCAAGTTTTAAAAATAGAGGTAAATGATATTTTGAGACATGCACCCTTTTCATTTACTTCACGACTATCAGTTATCAATATATTCCATGCTAAACACACTAGTGGCGGTTCCCAAGCGATAAAAGTAAAGGTTTACCCCCCTTCCACCAACAATCGCACTCCACAGCTTGTCCGAAACAACAGGTGCCGTCCAAACCAACAACAATCCCGGGGGAGTTTTGTTTAATTATTTGCATTTTGAGTTCGGGACTGGGAATCCCTATTACCGCCCTTTTCTCGTGCAACAGCAAGTGAATGACGGTGCTATACAAACGGTTTTTGACCACTTTTCGCGGCAGCGTTTGGAACCGTCGCCTAGTGAGTGACGGCGATAGGGGGTCCTTCCCATACGACCCAGAAACCGCTGGGGATATGCCCTCCTGGCACACACGCTCGACAAAATGAGTTTGCGTGCGACTGGAGAACGCTCAAATACGGAAATACATATAGTAGAGCTAAAAAATACAATTATACAGGCAAAATTGTTTCCGGTCGCAAGTACATCCCACACAGTCAGTCCCTGATGTCGCTTGAAGCTACGTCGGTATTACCCCAAAGAGGAAGGGATGATGCAACACAGCGGCGGTAGGTATTTCCCTCAGATGTGAAACCAAGGTTATTGAACCAGTAGGAGAACCAAGCAACACAACATAAACAACACCTGCACACAAATAACAACTTCTCGCAACCCGACGTGTTAAAGGGGTTGTCAATCCCTTCCGGGGTACGTCACCTCAAGATAGGCAAACGGACATGAGGTAAATTTGTAGTAGATTGATAGATTGAACGCCAAATAAAATAAATAAGAATAAATTGCAGCAAGGTATTTTTGGGTTTTTGGTTTAATAGATCTGAAAATAAATGCAAAGAAAAAGTAGATCGCAAAGGCAAATATATGAGAAAGAGACCCGGGGGCCGTAGGTTTCACTAGTGGCTTCTCTTGAGAAAAATAGCAAACGGTGGGTGAACAAATTACTGTTGGGCAATTGACAAAACTTCAAATACTCATGACGATATCCAGGCAATGATCATTACATAGGCATCACGTCCAAGATTAGTAGACCGACTCCTGCCTGCATCTACTACTATTACTCCACACATCGACTGCTATCCAGCATGCATCTAGTGTATTAAGTTCATGGAGAAACGGAGTAATGCAATAAGAACGATGACATGATCTAGACAAGATCTATCTATGTAGAGATAGACCCCATCGTTTCATCCTTAGTAGCAACGATATATACGTGTCGGTTCCCCTTCTGTCACTGCGATCCACTACAAAAAAAGACACATCCATGACATTTTGGGCCGAACAAATTTTTTTGTCATACTTATGGCACTTCTATGACAATAATTGTGACAAAACCCGGTATCATCATAGATGTGGTGGGGTCCTACTTCTATGACAAAAAATCATGACAGAAAATGGGCTTTTCATCCTGGGCGGGCCGGAGACGCAGCTACATGACATTCTTTGGGACGTCCATGACGAAAAAACCGTGGTAGAAGCGAGGGCAAGGAAAATATCGGGGAGTTCCCAGTTTCGGTGGCTGGTCGGGGGCTGAGTGCTACCTCTTGAGCATGCGTTGGTTTTCCCTTGAAGAGGAAAGGGTTATGCAGCAAAGCAACGTAAGTATTTCCCTCAGTTTTTGAGAACCAAGGTATCAATCCAGTAGGAGACCACGCGCGAGTCACCTCGTACCTACACAAACAAATAAGAACCTCGCAACCAATGCGATAAAGGGGTTGTCAGTCCCTTCACGACCACTTCCAAGAGTGAGATTTGATAGAGATAATGATAATAAGATAAATATTTTTGGTATTTTTATGAGATAGATTGAAAGTAAAGATTGCAAAATAAAATATATTGGAAACTTGTATGATGGAGAATAGACCCGGGGGCCATAGGTTTCACTAGTGGCTTCTATCAAGATAGCATAAGTATTACGGTGGGTGCACAAATTACTGTCGAGCAATTGATAGAAAAGCGAATAATTATGAGAATATCTAGGTATGATCATGTATATAGGCATCACGTCCGTGACAAGTAGATCGACTCCTGCCTGCATCTACTACTATTACTCCACACATCGACCGCTATCCAGCATGCATCTAGAGTATTAAGTTCATAAGAACAGAGTAACACTTTAAGCAAGATGACATGATGTAGAGGGATAAACTCATGCAATATGATGTAAACCCCATGTTTTTATCCTCGATGGCAACAATACAATACGTGTCGTTTCCCTTTCTATCACTGGGATCGAGCACCGCAAGATTGAACCCAAAGCTAAGCACTTCTCCCATTGCAAGAAAGATCAATCTAGTAGGCCAAACCAAACTGATAATTCGAAGAGACTTGCAAAGATAACCAATCATACATAAAAGAATTCAGAGAAGATTCAAATATTGTTCATAGATAATCTTGATCATAAACCCACAATTCATCGGATCTCGACAAACACACCGTAAAAAGAGTTACATCGAATAGATCTCCAAGAAGATCGAGGAGAACTTTGTATTGAGATCCAAAGAGAGAGAAGAAGCCATTTAGCTACAAGCTATGGACCCGAAGGTCATAAGTAAACTACTCACACATCATCGGAGGGGCCATGGAGTTGATGTAGAGGCCCACCATGATCAATACCCCCTCCGGCGGAGCTCCGAAAAAGGCCCCAAGAGGGGATCTCTTGGGTACAGAAGGTTGCGGCGGTGGAATTAGGTTTTCGTGGTGCTCCTGGATGTTTGCGAGGTACGTGGATATATATAGGAGGAAGAAGTAGGTCGGTGGAGTCACGAGGGGCCCACGAGGGTGGAGGGCGCGCCCAGGGGGTAGGCGCGCCCCCTGCCTCGTGGCTGCCTCGTTGGTTGCTTGACGTCCACTCCAAGTCCTCTGGATCACGTTCATTCCAAAAATCATGCTCCCGAAGGTTTCATTCCGTTTGCACTCCGTTTGATATTCCTTTTCTACGAAACACTGAAATAGGCAAAAAACAGCAATTTAGGCTGGGCCTATGGTTAATAGGTTAGTCCCAACAATAATATAAAAGTTTAAAATAAAGCCCATTAACATCCAAAACAGATAATATAATAGCATGGATCAATCAAAAATTATAGATACGTTGGAGACGTATCAAGCATCCCCAAGCTTAATTCCTACTCGTCCTCGAGTAGGTAAATGATAAAAACATAATTTTTGATATGGAATGCTTCCTAACATATTTATCAATGTAATTCTATTTATTGTGGCATGAATGTTTAGATCCGAAAGATTCAAGATAAATGTCGGAGTAATGGGCCACGGGTAGGCCAAGCCGAGTCCCATAACCTTTCAAGACATCGGGGCAGGCTGCGCCCCTCAAGACCCCGGGCGAAGAGCCGCCTCCTAAGGAGTCGACGGCAGGGCGGCCGACTGCCCGCTCACGGCCGAGTCCCAGGGATGACTTCCAGAGAAGCCGGCTTTGGGGAGTCGGCCGGCGACTCCAACAAACCATGACCTCATCGAAGGGGACGGGGCAGGGGTGTGGCTATAGTGAAGCCCACTCCCCGCCCCTTACCAAGGGCAGGCATGGCCACAACACGCCGTACCTGGGAAGATCTCCGTGCGGCGTGGCACTGTTGCCCGACCGGCCCTGACATCAGCACCACAGTACCAAGTCCTGCTCCCACGACGGCTTGTCTGTATGGCCTGGAGGCAGTGGGGCCCACCAGTCAGCGAGACCTCGGGAGACGGCGGGAGAACCGCTAGTCGGACCCGTCGGGAGTCGGCCTGAGGGAGTCGGCCGAGCCCTCCCCCGGGGCCCACGTGCCATTAATCAAGATGAGATGGGGAGTGGCCACAGTGATCGCCCGCCAGGCGGCGGGGCTATTGCCACGACCCCATGACCAAGCCTGCGTCATCAGAAGCACGACTACAGTAATCAGCGGCCGGCAAGACCCGCCCGCGGCGGACGCGGCCTGTCGGCTCCGTACCAGACTAGTTGGCGGGGCCCACCAGTCAGCGGGCCCCAGCAGTCGGCGGAGAAGTCGGAGGTCGGAGGCACTGACGGCGGGGCCCGCGCCTAGTTGAATTACCATTGTACCCCTGGGGGGTAGGCCTATATAAACCCCCAGGGCACCCATGCAAAGGGTTGGATCCCAGTAGTTCTAGACCATACCAGATAGAAGGAGAGAGCTAGCCTTGCCCTCTTCTACCACCAGAAATAGCTCAAGGAGCCACCGTGTAAACACTTGGCCATAGTGATCATGCGGAGACCCCGTAGAGCAGCAGTAGGGGTATTATCTCCCCGGAGAGTCCCGAAGCTGGGTAAGATTCGCCGGCGTGCATGTCTTCGCCTCATCTCGTTTCCAGGCACCGACGACGTTCTACTCGCCCCCACCATGATAAGCCATCCGTTGGCATATGTCGCACCAAACCCCCGACATTTGGCGCCCACCGTGGGGCCTGGTGCACCGCCGTCCGGAGATCTGTTCTGGACGGGAACCCTTTTCCTCTCTGGCGAGCGCAGCCAGCCAGGCACGCCAGGCGAAGTTTGCATCGACGCGCTGCGCGGCGTTGAGATCGCCTGCGCAGCCAGCTCCTTGGCCGAACTTGTCGGCGAGGTCCGCCTCTCCGACGAACCTGCGTCCGACGCAGGCGCGGGCGGCCCCGAGAACCTCCTCGCCGGCCTCCTCGATCAACTCCACGTTTCCGGTGAGCCCGCCATAGACTTGTAGTCCGTAGGCTCCACCGACCCGATGCTGGTCGACTCCGACACCGCGTCGATCGACGCGTTCCCCACCAACATGGTGGTCTACGACGAACCTCTCCCCCACGTAGAGAGCGACAGAAGCACCGTCACTGAGGTGCTAGTCATCAGTCATGACGAGTTCCCTGGCGGAGGAGTGCCTGACTCACTCGGCGCGGCGCTGCAAGACCTAGCTGTGCCCATTCCGGAAGGTGCTGACGCGGAGACGCTAGAAGCGCACCACCTTCAGCTTGTTGAAGGCGCGAAGAAGCTGGCCAGCATGAGACGCTTGTCAGAAGCTTTTACCAGCGGGAGATGGATCGCGCCGTTGGCGGCTCGCCTTAGCGCGGTCCAGCAGCGCGGCGTAGCCATCGCTAGCCTGTTTGGGGCTAGCCGCCCTGTGTACGCTACACTGACGGAAAACATCCTACATCCACGTTGATGGAGACTTCAACCCACGAAGGGTAACGGTTGCGCGAGTCCACTGAGGGCTCCACCCACGAAGGGTAATGGTTGTGCGAGTCCACGGAGGGCTCCACCCACGAAGGGTCCACGAAGAAGCTGAAGGAAATATGCCCTAGAGGCAATAATAAAGTTATTATTTATTTCCTTATAATCATGATAAATGTTTATTATTCATGCTAGAATTGTATTAACCGGAAACATAATACATGTGTGAATACATAGACAAACAAAGTGTCACTAGTATGCCTCTACTTGACTAGCTCGTTAATCAAAGATGGTTATGTTTCCTAACCATGAACAATGAGTTGTTATTTGATTAACGGGATCACATCATTAAGAGAATGATCTGATTGACATGACCCATTCCATTAGCTTAGCACCCGATCGTTTAGTATGTTGCTATTGCTTTCTTCATGACTTATACATGTTCCTATAACTATGAGATTATGCAACTCCCGTTTACCGGAGGAACACTTTGGGTACTACCAAACGTCACAACGTAACTGGGTGATTATAAAGGAGTACTACAGGTGTCTCCAAAGGTACATGTTGGGTTGGCGTATTTCGAGATTAGGTTTTGTCACTCCGATTGTCAGAGAGGTATCTCTGGGCCCTCTCGGTAATGCACATCACTTAAGCCTTGCAAGCATTGCAACTAAATGAGTTAGTTGCGGGATGATGTATTACAGAATGAGTAAAGAGACTTGCCGGCAACGAGATTGAACTAGGTATTGGAATACCGACGATCGAATCTCGGGCAAGTAACATACCGATGACAAAGGGAACGACGTATGTTGTTATGCGGTCTGACCGATAAAGATCTTCGTAGAATATGTAGGAGCCAATATGGGCATCCAGGTCCCGCTATTGGTTATTGATCGGAGACGTGTCTCGGTCATGTCTACATTGTTCTCGAACCCGTAGGGTCTGCACACTTAAGGTTACGATGACAGTTATATTATGAGTTTATGCATTTTGATGTACCGAAGGTTGTTCGGAGTCCCGGATGTGATCACGGACATGACGAGGAGTCTCGAAATGGTCGAGACATAAAGATTGATATATTGGAAGCCTATGTTTGGATATCGGAAGTGTTCCGGGTGAAATCGGGATTTTACCGGAGTACCGGGAGGTTACCGGAACCCCCCGGGAGCTATATGGGCCATGATGGGCCTTAGTGGAAAAGAGAGAGGCAGCCCCTCATGGGCCGTGCGCCCCTCCCCTCCCTTGGTCCGAATAGGACAAGGAGAGGGGGCCGTCCCCTCTCTCTCTTTTCCCCCTCCGCGAATCCTATTCCAACTAGGATTGGGGGGGGGGGGAATCCTACTCCCAGAGGGAGTAGGACTCTCCCGGCGCGCCCTCCTTGGCCGGCCAGCCTCCCCCCTTTAGTCCTTTATATACGGAGGCAGGGGCACCCCAGAGACACACAAGTTGATCCACGTGATCTTTTCCTTAGCCGTGTGCAGCGCCCCAGCCACCATAGTCCTCGATAATATTGTAGCGGAGTTTAGGCGAAGCCCTGCTACTGTAGTACATCAAGATCGTCACCATGCCGTCGTGCTGACGGAACTCTTCCCCGACACTTTGCTGGATCGGAGTCCGGGGATCGTCATCGAGCTGAACGTGTGCTAGAACTCGGAGGTGCCGTAGTTTCAGTGCTTGATCGGTCGGATCGTCAGGACGTACGACTACATCAACCAAACACTTCCGTTGTCGATCTACTAGGTATGTAGATCACACTCCCCCCTCTCGTTGCTATGCGTCACATGATCTTGCGTGTGCGTAGGAAATTTTTTGAAATTACTACATTCCCCAACAGAAGCAACCACCCACGAAGGGTCCACGAAGAAGCAACCTTGTCTATCCCACCATGGCCATCGCCCACGAAGGACTTGCCTCACTAGCGGTAGATCTTCACGAAGTAGGCGATCTCCTTGCCCTTACAAACTCCTTGGTCCAACTCCACAATCTTGTCGGAGGCTCCCAAGTAACACCTAGCCAATCTAGGAGACACCACTCTCCAAGAAGTAACAAATGGTGTGTAGGTAATGAACTCCTTGCTCTTGTGCTTCAAATGATAGTCTCCCCAACACTCAACTCTCTCATAGGATTTGGATCTGGTGGAAAGAAGGTTTGAGTGGAAAGCAACTTGGGGAGAGCTAGAGATCAAGATTCATATGGTAGGAATGGAGTATCTTGGCCTCAACACATGAGTAGGTAGTTCTCTCTCAGAAATAGGATGCTGGAAGTGTAGGCTTAGTCTGATGGCTCTCTCTACGAATGAAGAGGAGGTGGAGGGGTATATATAGCCTCCACACAAAATCCAACCGTTACACACAGTTTTCCAATCTTGGTGGGACCGAATCAACAAACTCGGTCGGACCGAAAAGGTAAACCTAGTGACCGTTAGATATTTTCGGTGGGACTGACATGCAACTCCGTAGGACCGATATGGTTAGGGTTTGGGCATAACGTAATCTCGGTGAGACCGATTACACAAACTCGGTGAGACCGAGTTTGGTAATAAGCTAACCAGAGAGTTGGTTAGGTAAACTCGGTGGGACCGATTTGCTCTTTCGGTGAGACCGAAAAGTTACAAAAAGGAAACGGAGAGTTTACACTGCAATCTCGGTGGGACCGATTCGCTCTTTCGGTGAGACCGAAAAGTTATGAAAGGGAAACAGAGAGTTTGCAATCCCATCTCGGTGAGACCGAGATCCCTATCGGTAGAACCGAATTGCTAGGGTTTGGTAGTGGCTTATGACAAGTGAAACTCGGTGGCGCCGGATAGGAATAATCGGTAGGACCGAGTTTGGCTTAGGGTTTAGGTCATATGTGGAAGTGGGAAAGTAGCTGAGGATTTTGGAGCATATCATTAAGCACATGAAGCAAGAGGCTCATTAAGCAACACCTCATCCCTCCTTGATAGTATTGGCTTTTCCTATGGACTCAATGTGATCTTGGATCACTAAAATGTAAAATGAAGAGTCTTGAGCTTGAAGCTTTAGCCAATCCTTTGTCCTTAGCATCTTGAAGGAGTTCCCACAACCTTTAGTCCATGCCACTCCATTGTTGAACTTATCTGAAACATGCTATATAGAAATGTTAGTCCAACAAGAGATATGTTGTCATCAATTATCAAAACCACCTAGGGAGCACTTGTGCTTTCACTCCCCCTCCCCGCAAGGAGAGGCGAGTCTCCCCGCCGCCTGTTGACCATCCGACTCTCGGTGACCGCCTTGGCCGCCGAGAGGGAGTTGGAGAGAATGACGCCCGCCACCAGATCGACCGACTTCACCGGTCCCTGGCGCTGGAAGAAGAAGACGAGCTGGGTCCGCCTTGTTTCGGGCCCCGCATTCGGGATGAGCCCTTTCCCAGAGGGTTCACGCTCCCAAGAGACACGCCCAAGTATACCGGCTCCGTGAAGCCGGAAGACTGGCTAGTTGACTACTCCACGGCTGTCAGCATAGCAAACGGCAACAAGCGTCTCGCCGTAAAGTACGTTCCGCTCATGCCCCAGGGCACGGCCCGGACATGGCTGAACAGCCTAAAGCCCCGCAGCATCAATAGTTGGGTCGACTTCACTAAAGCGTTCGTCCGCAACTTCACCAGCACGTACAAGCGTCCTCCCAAGCCTCGTCAGCTCTCCTTGTGCGTGCAAGGTCCTGACGAGTCGACTCGCGACTACCTCACACGTTGGGCTGAGCTCCGGAACTCCTGCGAGGGCGTGCACGAGGTGCAGGCCATCGAGTACTTCACAGCTGGGTGCCGAGAAGGCACCCTCCTCAAGCACAAGCTCCTCTGCGACGAGCAGAAACCCTCGACGAGCTGCTGATCATAGCGGACAAGTACGCCACGGCCGACTCCTCCATGAAGGCGGAAATTCAAATCAACACGACTGGCAAAGTAGCTCCTCAGGCTCCAAGAACTCCGGCGGCAGACGCCGGCCGGCGACAACAGCAGGGTGACAACAAGCGCAAGGCCCCGCAGCCGGCTTCCGGTAGCCGGCAGGTCGCGACCGTTGAAGCCCAGCAGCCAGAAGAGCAGCCTCCGCCCAAGCGACAGAAAGGCGGCAAGCCGAACTGGTTGACGGGCTTCTCCTATGAGCAGACCTTGGATGGACCTTGCAAGTTCCACAGCGGCGCGAAGCCGTCGAATCACACCACCCGGAAGTGCCACTAGCTCACCAGGATCGCCAAGGGAGACGGCCTCCTGCCACCCCCGCCTGCTAGGCAGCCTCCTCCGCCTCCGCCCCAGCAGTCGGCAGTCAGGCCAGTCGGCGCAGTACAAGACGAATACCCTGAAGAGCATGGAGCCTATGTGGTGTTCACCAGTGTGGCTGATGATCGACGCAGCAGGCGGCTGCAGCGACAAGAGGTGAACGCAGTAGCCTCAGAGACGCCAGAGTTCATGCACTGGTCTGAGAAGCCCATCAGCTGGAGCAGGGCTGACCACCCAGAAGTGATGCCGAGTCCGGGCTCCTACGCCTTGGTCCTGGACGCCACCTTTGCCACGGACAAACGGGCCGCGCGTTTCTCGCGAGTTCTGATAGACGGGGGCAGCAGCATCAATATCCTGTACAAGGACACCATGGAGAAGTTAGGAATCAAGCAAAGACAGCTTCAGAACAGCCGGACTGTGTTCCACGGCATTGTTCCTGGGCTTTCCTGCTCACCAATCGGCAAGATCCTGATTGACGTCCTCTTTTGAGACAAAGATCACTTCTGAAGAGAGTCTATTTGGTCTGAGGTGGTGGACCTTGAGATCCCATACCATGTGCTACTTGGCCGACCCGCCTTGGCCAAGTTCATGGCGGTCCCCCACTACGCCTACCTCAAGATGAAGATGCCCAGTTCCAGGGGAATTCTGATTGTGGCCGGCGACTACCAGAAGTCGTCCTCTTGCGCGGCCGAGAGCAGTCGGCTGGCCGAGTCCCTGGTGATCGCAGCCGAGAAGCGACTCCTTGAACGAGTTGTGGCGATGGCCGGCAAGCAGCCGGAGATATCGCCCGACCCAAAGGAGTCGGAAGCCGAAGGTTCGTTCAAGCCGGCCAAAGAGACAAAGAAGATACCCTTGGATCCGGAGCACCCAGAGAGGTACGCCGTCATAGGTGCAAACCTCGACAGCAAATAGGAAGGCGAGCTCGTCGATTTCCTCTGTGAGAATCGGGACATCTTCGCATGGTCTCCCAAAGACATGCCAGGTGTACCGACGGATTTCGCCGAGCACAAGTTACATGTCCGATCTGATGCAAAGCCGGTCAGGCAGCCCCTGCGCCGCTTATTAGAAGAAAAGAGAAGAGTTGTCGGAGAAGAGATAGCCCGACTCCTAGCAGCCGGCTTCATTATGGAAGTTTTCTTCCCGGAGTGGCTGGCAAATCCGGTGCTAAAGAAGAACAAGCAATGGCGAATGTGTATTGACTACACTAGCCTCAAAAAGGCCTGCCCCAAGGACCCATTTGCTCTACCAAGAATTGACCAGGTGATAGACTCCACAGCCGGATGCGAGTTGTTGAGTTTCTTGGATGCATACTCAGGATATCACCAGATCAAGCTGAACCCGGCTGACAGATTGAAGACTGCCTTCATCACGCTGTTTGGAGCATTCTGCTACCTCACCATGACGTTCGGCTTAAGGAATGCCGGCGCCACCTTTTAGCGTTGCATGCAGAAGCGCCTCCTCAAGCAGCTCGGCAGGAACACCCACGTCTACGTAGATGACGTGGTGGTGAAGATGGAAAAGCATGGAACACTGTTGGAAGACCTCAAGGAGACCTTTGAGAACCTGCGCTGGTTCCAAATCAAGCTCAACCCCGAGAAGTGTGTCTTCGGAGTACCAGCCGGCCAGCTGCTAGGTTTCCTGGTCTCTGAACGCGGCATAGAATGCAATCCAGTAAAAATCAAGGCCATCGAGAGAATGGAGGTACCCAGCCGACTGCTGGATGTGCAGAAGTTCACCGGCTGCTTAGCATCCATCAGCCGATTCATCAGTCGGCTGGGCGAGAAAGCTCTCCCCTTATTCCAACTCATGAAGAAGACCACTTTTTTCGAGTGGAACCATAAGGCGGACAAAGCTTTTCACCAGTTGAAGAAGATGCTGACTACTCCACCCGTCCTGGCAGCTCCGACTCCTAAGGAACCTATGCTCCTGTACATCGCTGCCACCAGCCGGGTAGTCAGCACAATCATGGTAGTGGAGTGCAAGGAGGAAGGCAAGGCGCTGCCTGTCCAGAGACCAGTATATTACCTGAGCGAGGTACTGTCGACCTCCAAGCAGAACTACCCCCACTACCAGAAGATGTGCTATGGCGTACACTTTGCTGCCAAGAAATTGAAGCCTTATTTTCAAGAGCATCCAATCACAGTGGTCTGCACGGCTCCACTTGCCGAGATCATCGATAGCCGAGATGCTTCTGGTCGAGTGGCCAAGTGGGCCATAGAGCTGGCTCCTTACACCATCTACTACCAGCCCCGCACCGCTATCAAATCACAAGCGCTGGCCGACTTCCTCATCGACTGGGCCGAGACCCAGTACCTGCCTCCAGCGCCTGACTCCACCCATTGGCGAATGCACTTCGACGGCTCCAAGATGCGCACCGGCTTGGGAGCCGGCGTCGTCCTCACCTCTCCTAAAGGCGACAAGCTCAAATATGCACCACAAATCCATTTTGCCGCCTCCAACAACGTTGCCGAGTACGAGGCGCTCATTCACGGGCTCCGGCTTGCCAAAGAACTTGGCATCCGCCGGATCTTGTGTTATGGCAACTTGGATTTAGTGGTCCAGCAGTCATCTGGCGACTGGGATGCGAAAGACGCAAACATGGCGAGCTACCGTTTCCTCGTGCAACAACTCAGCGGGTATTTCGAAGGGTGCGAGTTCCTCCATGTGCCAAGAAACGACAACGACCAAGCAGACGCCTTGGCACGAATCGGCTCTACCCGCCAAGCGATACCATCTGGCGTCGCCCTTCAACGCCTCCTCAAGCCATCTGACAAGACTTCACCAGAATCAGACTCCATTTTTCTGCCGGCTCCTCCCGAAGACGGCGGATCCGACTCCAGAGCTCTGGCAGACGGAACGGGGACTTTGGCGGATGACTCCAAAGCCGCCACAGTCGAGCCCGTCCCGGGGACTGCGGTGGCGGACTCGAAGATTCCAGAACTCGGCCCAAGGACCGCGCCAGTCGGCCTGGGGACTTCATCAACCCAGCAAGCGGCTGTTGACTCCAACCCGCCGCCTCCCAGCCCAGCCGCCCTTGTCCAAGTCGCAGTTCTGGTAGTCAAAGAAATAGCAGCACCCTCATGGGCCCAGCCCCTCCTCAAATTCCTAGTGAACAAAGAGCTACCAACTGATGAGACCTCAGCTCAGCAAGTACAACATAGGGCGGCAGCCTATACCATAGTCAACAGAGAGCTGGTCAGGCGCATCGTCACTGGTGTCTACCAGCGCTGCGTAGAGCCAGAGCAAGGCCAAGCGATTCTCAAAGACATCCATCAAGGTGAATGCGGCCACCATGTGGCTTCAAGAGCACTCGTCGCCAAAGCCTTTCGGCACGGTTTCTTCTGGCCGACTGCCTTGGAAGAGGCCAAGGAGTTGGTCCAAAAATGCAAAGGGTGCCAGAAGTTCAGCTCCAAGCCGCACCAGCCGGCTTCTGCGCTCAAGACCATCCCCATTGCCTGGCCTTTCACAGTTTGGGGTCTAGACATGGTGGGACCATTCAAGACAACACGAGGTGGTTTAACTCACCTACTTGTCGCGGTGGACAAGTTCACCAAGTGGGTGGAAGCGAAGCCAATTAAGAAACTGAACGGTCCGACTGCCGTGACCTTCATCACCGATATCACAATTTGGTACGGCATACCACACAGCATCATCACCGACAACGACACAAATTTTGCCAAAGGCGCCTTGGCCCGTTTCTGCGCAACATAGGGCATCCGACTGGACCTAGCGTCCGTCGCCCATCCGCAGTCAAACGGCCAAGTGGAGCGAGCAAACGGCCTCATCCTATCCGGCATCAAGCCTCGGTTGATCGAGCCTCTGGAGCGCTCGGCTGGCTGCTGGCTCGACGAGCTGCCAACCGTCCTCTGGAGTCTGTGCACGACTCCAAACAAGTCAACCGGCTTCACGCCCTTCTTCCTCGTCTACGGTGCCGAAGCCGTCATCCCAACGGACATAGAGTTTGACTCCCCACGAGTCACCATGTACACCAAGGAGGAAGCAGAAGAAGCACGACAAGACGGCGTCGATCTGCTAGAAGAGGGCCGGCTGTTGGCACTCAGCCGGTCCAGCATCTACCAGTAGAGCCTGCACCGATACCACAACAGGAAGGTCAGGCCAAGATCTTTCCAAGAAGGTGACCTTGTGCTCCGGCTGATCCAGCGAACAGCCGGCCAGCACAAGCTGTCGGCACCTTGGGAAGGCCCTTTCATCATCAGCAAAGTACCGGGCAACGATTCCTACTACCTGATCGACGCTCAGAAGCCCCGAGCACGCAAGAGGGACGACTCCGGCAAGGAGACAGAGCGGCCATGGAATGCAAATCTCCTCCGAAGATTTTACAGTTGATGCAGTATGTACCACACTACCTTTTGTATTAAAGTACCAAGACTTCGGGCCCCCCGAGACGAGCTCGGGGACTGCCCTCTTTTGTCTGTATGATAAAAATTATGCCTACAAGTATGTTACTCTTTGTCGTGCCGCTTGGCACCGGGCTCGACAAGTCAACCCGGGGACTTACCGCCTTGCACTATGAAATGCTTCCTGCAGCCGGACAAGTAGTGTGTAAACACCTAAACCGTCTTCTGTCAGAAGCCGCAGCTCGCAGAGCGACTGTATGGTGGGCAGAGGTAAGGTAGAATGGGTGTTCGCATGAAAAAGGGTTAAGGGCTCAAAGCATAAAACATAGCTCAAGACGGCTTCCAGCCTTTCTCGCAAACCGACTCTCGGATAGTCGGATTGTCGTCTTCTATCCAAATTGCTCAAACAATCTTGAAATCGGCTAAGTACTTGCTTTCGCAAAGTAGCCTAGCACTTGATCCAGCAACAGTCCACAGAGCAGCTGTCCGATTGGCAAGGCAGGCAACTAAGAGAAAGCGGCAAAGGAAAAAAGCCAAAAGAACAATGAGCAAAGAAAAGATAGATATATATATTTACATAACATAGGCCCTTGGCCGAATTGTCGAGTAGAGGTTCAAAATACACCCCGCGGGTGGAATTGTGCGAATTAACAAGTTCTTCAAAGACTACTGAAGCAGATAAAATAAAAGATACAGCGGCAGCTCAGGAGGCAGCAGACGGATTCGGAGGGTTGGAGGAGGCGCCAGCGTCAGGCGTCGGGGCAGCTGGCTGGCTAGTCTCGGCTTGATCACCTCCAGTGGCAGTCGACTCGGTCGCACGCGGCTCGTTGCTGGAGGCGCGCTCGGGCTGAGGCTGACCGTCTGCTCCGCCTTCTGGTGCCTCCGCCTCGTCCTCCTCCTCGACGCTGGAGCCAATCACCTCCGCCAAGTCTTCATCGTAGTCTGGGTTCATCCCAAACCACTCCGGTGGTACCTCCTCGCCGTCTTCAGACCACTCGGGGACGAAGATGCTGGTGTCGGTGTACTCGGCGATCGCCGCAGCACATTTGACGAGGGCATCTTCCGCAGCCGCCAGCTCCGGCTGGGCCTCTGACCGAAGCGTGGCCAACCGGTCTAGATCCAGCCCCGGGTACCACGCCTTGACGAACTCCAAGGCCCGACGCGCTCCAGCCTGGGCCGAAGAGCCCTTCCAGGCCTCAAGACGACCAGCCGCGACCTCCAGCCAGTTGGCCGTCAGGCTGGGGGTGCGCGGAGCCTGCATATCCGGCCAAACTGCGGCAATCGCCTGGGCACCAACGCGCTGGAGCCGGCGCAGCATCCGGTGAGCCGGCCGGAGGCGAGCCTCGATGCTTAGGATGTGCTCGTCAAGAGTTCGGGGGCATCGGCGGCGATTTCTGCGCCCTCCTTCCTCCGACCTTTACGGTCAGCCTCGATGGCTTGGATGGCGGCCTGCGACTGCCCAGGGAAGAAGTCTGCATAGACACGAAGAAATGAAGAGAGCAAGTCAAAAACCAGGAGTCGACACGATCTAAGTCGGCAGCTCGAAGAAATAAAATAAAGAGGCTCACCATCAACGATGTCTTCAATCTCGTGGAAGCCGGAGGACAGCAACGCCTCCTTGTCAGACCAGGAGGAGCGCTTGCTCGTGAACTCGGCCAAGAGGGCAGTTTCTGTCTCCTCCGCCTCCCTCTGCGACTTCACAAGCAGCTCCTTCTACTCTGCCAACTGAGTGGCCAACAGATCGCGCTCTGTGGCGAGCTTGCTGCACTCCTCCCCTTTGGCGCACAGGGCGGAGTTGGCTTCGCTCAGCTGCTGTTGAAGAGCAGCGTTGGCTCCTGAAGGAAAGGAAGAAAGACAACAGTCGTCAATAAAGTAGGTCGCCGGGGAGATCCGGCCCGGCTGCTCAGCAGCCGGCCCGAATCTCGGGGACTACAGCCCGCAGGTGCGCTAGCGCGCCCCCGCAGAGAAAAAAAAGGGGGACTTACTCCGGCTCTCCGCCAAGTCGGCGGTCCGCTTGCCCAGCTCTTCAATGTTACGGTTGAAGGCAGTGACGCGGAGGTTGTGGTAATCCTGCGACAAGCATTTCAGACAAAGTTAGTACCCAGAAGTTCATCAATTGGAGTTCTGGGCCGCCTGCTCGGTAGCCGGCCCGAAACTCGGGGACTACACCCAATGGGTGCACTGGCGCGCCCCCACAGAGAGGAGCAAGAAAACAAAGACCAAAGGAAAAAAACATACCCGTACGGCTGCCCGCGACGCTAGGAACGCCTTGGTGCAACTCTAGAGAGCGTCGCCCTCAGCGCGGAGCTTCGCCTGGACGTCCAAGAGCGCCCGGTTCAGCGGCCCTGTGCCGCCTCCTCGCACCCACCCAACAGGTGCGGCGCTCGTCGCTTCGGCGTCTGGGGCCGCCGAGCTGGCGGTGCCGGCTTCCAGGGGGCGGGGTGCCGAAGTCGCCTTCTCCAGACGACGGCGCGTTGGCGAGCCGACTTGGAGGAGTAGCCACGCCATGGCCTCGTCTTCGGTCGGTGGCACCGGAGGGTCCGCTAGATGCTCGCCTTGCGCGCCTTCAGACGGCGGCGGAGGCGGCGGCGAAACGTTCGCGTCCGGAGTAGAGGGGTCGCCGCCTTCCCTCTCCTCGACGAGGTTCTCCCCGCCGGCTTCTCTAGTTGGCCCCGTGAACTCCGGAGGCGGCGGCGCAGAGTTCAGCGGGGTGACGAGCAAGGCCGACTGGCGGCGTGCGGCTTCCTCAGCCTGCTGCTTCGCCGCGGCGGCGGCTTCGGCCTCCGCTAGTTTTTTCTTAGCGGAGGCCTCCGCCCTGTCGGCCTCCGCCTTCTCCAGGCGGAGGGCCTCTTCTTCGTTGCGCCTCTCCTGCGCATTCCGCTCTGTCGCCTCCCGGAGGTCAGCAGCGGGGTCAATCCGCCGAGTGGTGGCGGACGTCTCCGCTGACCCCATGACGGAGGCGGCGGCGACCCGCTTAAGAGAGAGGGGAGCCCTGAAGAAAGTGGGGCAAGCAGAGACTCAGACAAATCACGAAGAAAGAATAAAACTTTGAAGATAGAATACTTACGCGGAGACCAACGGCGGCTTCTTCACTTCCTTACGGAAGCGGTTGGCCTTCGCGGCTTCCTCGTCCCGCCGGGTCGCCGCAACCGAGCCCTTGGGCTTCTTCGGCCAACTGCCGAACAAAGTCGGTGCGGCCCTGCGCTTCTTCCCGCTGCCTGGAGCGCTTGGCACGGCAGAAGAGCCCACGCCAGGCTGGCTGGCTCCTGGCCGATGGCGAGGGGCGACTTCTCCCTCGGCGTTGTCTTCAGGCCAGTCGGCAAAGGTGGCCGAGGGCCTGAAGTCGCCTGCTGTCCCTCCTCCTCCCTCGGCGTCGTCTTCCAGAGCCGCCGCCCCAGATCGGGGTCGTCGACGTCGCTCTCCGCCCGGTCGGCGACGAACTCATGGGCCGGCCCCGAGGTGCCGGCTGGTGGGTGAAGAAGGGGATTCTAACCAAAGCCGACTGGTCAAAACAAAACCCGGCAAGAAGAAGACAATCTAAAGAAAGAAAAGAAAGGCGACTCACCACGGGCGGGGGGTTGGCGCGGGAGTACGGCTCCTTGCTGAATCGCCAGTCCTCCGGGAGCCTGCTGTCTGAGAGGTAGTTCACCGTGAGGGCCACCTCTTCGTGAGGCATGTCCTTGGTGCACATCTAACTTGGGTCGCGGTGCCCATTCATCTGGCATATCATGTGAGGGCGGCCTTGGAGTGGGGGAACTCGGCGCGAAACGAAGGCGGCCAGCAGGTCCGGACCAGTCAACCCTCCGACTGCGTCAGCACTCGGAGTCGCATGATGGCACCGGCTCCCGCAGGCGTTAGCGACCTGGCCCGGTACGGCCAGTTGGGCAGTCTCCCAGCCAGCGGGCCGGCTTCGAAAGCCGGCAGATTGACCCAGTCGCCCCTCGTGGCGACGTTCCTGACGTAGAAGTAGGATCTCTGCCACATCTTCACCGACTTTATCAGCGAGATGGAGGGGAAGGGGTTGTCGGCTCCTGACCTTCGCACGGTGATGAAGGCGCCGCATTGAGCCAACACGCCCGCGGCCTGGGTGCCGACCTTGGAGAAGAAGAACTCCCCCCAGAGCTCGAGGGTGGGGAGGACTCCGAGGAAGCCTTCGCACAAGGCCACGAAGGCGGACAGCAGCACCACTGTGTTGGGGGTGAGGTGGTGCGGCTGGAGGCCGTAGAACTCCAAGAAAGACCGGAAAAGCTGCTCGCCGGCAGCCCCAGTCCGTGCAGGCAGTGCGAGTGGAAGATGACCCGCTCGCCCTCCCGCGGGGCGGGGGAAATCTCCCCCTCCGGCACAAGACGCACCTGCACGCGATCCTCACCGGGAAGCCGACAGGTCCGGTGGAGGAACTCGATGTGGTCTTCATGAACTTGGGAACCGTCCCAGGTGCCGGAGCGCACTGGGGGAGGCGCGGCAGCGGAGGAAGAACTCATCGCGAGCTATCACTGCGGCGTTCGCCAGAGCTTGGGCGTGCGGTGGAGCGAAGAAGAGAAGAGGAAGGAGGAGAGTGAGGAGAAGCAAGGAGGAAGAGAGCGAGGGGTAGTGGGAAGGAGGGGCGCGCGTGCCCCCCTCTTCCCCCTACTTATAGCCCCGTGGGCTGCGAAGCCGAGGGGGCGGACGTGGCGATTTACTGCGCCCACAACCCCACGACCCCCACGATCCACGTAAAGTTACTGCGCGCAGTAAGTCCATGGGAATCCCAACCGTCCACCGGGGCCGCAGCGGATCCGCTCGGGCGCCGAGGCGCGGTAGTGGCGGGCCCCGCCCGTGGGCCTGTCCCGTCACGCGCGTGGGCTGGCAGGACGGCCTAGCCACGTGCCCTTGCGTAACAGGCCAAGAACGGGCGGCGGCCCGGAGGCTTAGCTAGCACGCCGCTTAAATCTTGCCACGGCGTTCGAGATGCTGAGTGAGCCGGAATCAAGTGAATCCGAGTTGAGCAAGACCGATTCCTTCTAGTCAGCCCGGCAGAAGTCAATCAAGACCATGTGTTGAGCACCCGGAAAGAGAAACTGCTGAGGCTTCTCGGCAAATCGTCCGTGGCGCCTCACTAGCTTCGGGGACTATTGTCGGAGTAATGGGCCATGGGTAGGCCAAGCCGAGTCCCATAACCTTTCAAGACATCGGGGCAGGCTGCGCCCCTCAAGACCCCGGGCGAAGAGCCGCCTCCTGAGGAGTCGACGGCAGGGCGGCCGACTGCCCGCTCACGGCCGAGTCCCAGGGACGACTTCCAGAGAAGCTGGCTTTGGGGAGTTGGCCGGCGACTCCAACAAACCATGACCTCATCGAAGGGGACGGGGCAGGGGCGTGGCTACAGTGAAGCCCACTCCCCGCCCCTTACCAAGGGCAGGCATGGCCACAGCACGCCGTACCCAGGAAGATCTCCGTGCGGCGTGGCACTGTTGCCCGGCCGGCCCTGACATCAGCACCACAGTACCAAGTCCTTCTCCCACGATGGCTTGTCTGTACGTCCTGGAGGCAGCGGGGCCCACCAGTCAGCAAGACCTCGAGAGACGGCGGGAGAACCGCCAGTCGGACCCGTCGGGAGTCGGCCCGAGGGAGACGGCCGAGCCCTCCCTCGGGGCCCACGCGCCATTAATCAAGATGAGATGGGGAGTGGCCACAGTGATCGCCCGCCAGGCGGCGGGGCTGTTGCCACGACCCCATGACCAAGCCTGCGTCATCAGAAGCACGGCTACAATAATCAGCGGCCGGCAAGACCCGCCCGCGGCGGACGTGGCCTGTCGGCTCCGTACCAGACCAGTCGGCGGGGCCCACCAGTCGGCGGGCCCCAGCAGTCAGTGGAGAAGTCGGAGGTCGGAGGCACTGACAGCGGGGCCCGCGCCCAGTCGAATTACCATTGTACCCCTGGGGGGTAGGCCTATATAAACCCCCCAGGGCACCCATGCAAGGGGTTGGATCCCAGTAGTTCTAGACCATACCAGATAGAAGGAGAGAGCTAGCCTTGCCCTCTTCTACCACCAGAAACAGCTCAAGGAGCCACCGTGTAAACACTTGGCCATAGTGATCATGCGGAGACCCCGCAGAGCAGCAGTAGGGGTATTATCTCCTCGGAGAGCCCCGAAGCTGGGTAAGATTCGCCGGCGTGCATTTCTTCGCCTCATCCCGTTTCCAGGCACCGGCGACGTTCTACTCGCCCCCACCATGATAAGCCATCCGTTGGCATATGTCGCACCAAACCCCCGACAATAAAAGTTTAATATTGACATAAAAATAATAATACTTCAACCATACTAACTAAGCAATCATGTCTTCTCAAAATAACATGGCGAAAGAAAGTTATCCCTACAAAATCATATAGTCTGGATATGCTCTATCTTCATCACACAAAATATTATATCATGCACAACCCCGATGACAAGCCAAGCAATTGTTTCATACTTTTGATGTTCTCAAACTTTCTCAACTTTCACGCAATATATGAGCGTGAGCCATGGACATAGCACTATGGGTGGAATAGAATGGTGGTTGTGGAGAATACAAAAAGGAGAAGATAGTCTCACATCAACTAGGCATATCAACGGGCTATGGAGATGCCCATCAATAGATATCAATGTGAGTGAGTAGGGATTGCCATGCAACGGATGCACTAGAGCTATAAGTATATGAAAGCTCAACAAAAGAAACTAAGTGGGTGTGCATCCAACTTGCTTGCTCACGAAGACCTAGGGCAATTTGAGGAAGCCCATCATTGGAATATACAAGCCAAGTTCTATAATGTAAAATTCCCACTAGTTTATGAAAGTGAAAACATAGGAGACTCTCTATCATGAAGATCATGGTGCTACTTTGAAGCACAAGTGTGGAAAAAGGATAGTAACATTGTCCCTTCTCTCTTGTTCTCTCATTTTTTTTTATTTGGGCCTTCTTTCTTTTTTCTTTTCTTTTGCCCTCATTTTTTTCATCCGGAGTCTCATCCCGACTTGTGGGGGAATCATAGTCTCCATCATCCTTTCCTCACTGGGACAATGCTCTAATAATGGTGATCATCACACTTCTCTTTACTTACAACTCAAGAATTACAACTCAATACTTAGAACAAAATATGACTCTATGTGAATGCCTCCGGCGGTGTACCGGGATGTGCAATGAATCAAGAGTGACATGTATGGAAATTATGAAAGGTGGCTTTGCCACAAATACGATGTAAACTACATGATCATGCATGGCACTATGACAATGATGAAGCGTGTCATAACAAACGGGACGGTGGAAAGTTGAATGGCAATATATCTCGGAATGACTATGGAAATGCCATAATAGGTAGGTATGGTGGCTTTTTTAAGGAAGGTATATGGTGGGTGTATGATACCGGCGAAAACTGCGCGGTAATAGAGAGGCTAGCAAATGTGGAAGGGTGAGGATGCGTATAATCCATGGACTCAACATTAGTCATAAAGAACTCACATACTTATTGCAAAAATCTATTAGTTATCGAAACAAAGTACTACCCGCATGCTCCTAGGGGGATAGATTGGTAGGAAAAGACCATCGCTCGTCCCCGACCGCCACTCATAAGGAAGGCAATCAATAAATAAATCATGCTCTGACTTCATCACATAACGGTTCACCATACGTGCATGCTACAGGAATCACAAACTTCAACACAAGTATTTCTCAAATTCACAACTACTCAACTAGCATGACTCTAATATCACCATCTCCATATCTCAAAACAATTATCAAGTATCAAACTTCTCATAGTATTCAATGCACTTATATGAAAGTTTTTATTATTCCTAAAGGCAAATTACCATGCTATTCTAAAGGACTCTCAAAATAATATAAGTGAAGCATGAGAGATCAATTATTTCTATAAAATGAAACCACCACCGTGCTCTAAATGATATAAGCGAAGCACTAGAGCAAAAACTATATAGCTCAAAAGATATAAGTGAAGCACATAGAGTATTCTAATAAATTCTGATTCATGTGTGTCTCTCTCAAAAGGTGTGTACAGCAAGGATGAGTGTGGTAAACTAAAAAGCAAAGACTCAAATCATACAAGACACTCCAAGCAAAACACATATCATGTGGTGAATAAAAATATAGCTCCAAGTAAAGTTACCGATGAACGAAGACAAAAGAGGGGATGCCTTCCGGGGCATCCCCAAGCTTAGGCTTTTTGGTGTCCTTGGATTTACCTTGGGGTTCCTTGGGAATCCCCAAGATTAGGCTCTTTCCACTCCTTGTTCCATAATCCATCAAATCTTTACCCAAAACTTGAGAACTTCACAACACAAAACTTAACAGAAAATCTCGTGAGCTCTGTTAGCGAAAGAAAATAAAACACCACTTCAAGGTACTGAAATGAAATCATTATTTATTTATATTGGTGTTAAACCTACTGTGTTCCAACTTCTCTATGGTTTATAAACTGCATTACTAGCCATAGATTCATCAAAATAAGCAAACAACACACGAAAAACAGAATCTGTCAAAAACAGAACAATCTGTAGTAATCTGTAGGTTTCGAATACTTCTGGAACCCCAAAAATTCTGAAATAAATTGCTGGACGTGAGGAATTTATATATTAATCATCTTCGAAAAGAATTAACTAAATATCACTCTCCAGTAAAAATGGCAGCAATTCTCGTGAGCGCTAAAGTTTCTGATTTTTTACAGTAAGATCAAAAAGACTTTACTCAAGTCTTCCCAACGGTTCTACTTGGCACAAACACTAATTAAACACAAAAAACACAACCAAAATAGAGGCCATATAAATTATTTATTACTAAACAGGAACAAAAATCATGGAATAAAAATAGAATTGGGTTGCCTCCCAACAAGCGCTATCGTTTAACGCCCCTGGCTAGGCATAAAAGCAAGGATAGATCTAGGTATTATCATCTTTGGTATGCAATCCATAAGTGGCTCTCATAATAGATTCATATGGTAATTTAATTTTCTTTCTAGGGAAGTGTTCCATGCCTTTCCTTAATGGAAATTGGAATCTAATATTCCCTTCCTTCATATCAATAATTGCACCAATCGTTCTAAGGAAAGGTCTACCAAGAATAATAGGACATGAAGGATTGCAATCTATATCAAGAACAATGAAATCTACGGGCACATAATTCCTATTTGCAACAATAAGAAAATAATTAATTTTTCCCATAGGTTTCTTAATAGTGGAATCCGCAAGGTGCAAGTTTAAAGATCAATCATAAAATTCACGGAAACCTAGCAAATCTCACAAAGTTTTTGGGATCGTGGAAACAGTAGCACCCAAATCACACAAATCATAGCATTCATGATCTTTAATTTAATTTTAATTGTTGGTTCCCACTCATCATAAAGTTTTCCAGGGATAGAAACTTCCAACTCAAGTTTTTCTTCATAAGATTGCATCAAAGTATCAACGATATGTTTAGTAAAAGCTTTATTTTGACTATAAGCATGAGGAGAATTTAGCATAGACTGCAACCAAGAAATACAATCTATCAAAGAGAAATTATCATAATTAAATTCATTGAAATCCAAGATAGTGGGTTCATTTCTATTTAAAGTTTTAACCTCTTCAATCCCACTTTTAGCAATTTTTTGCATCAAGATCTAAAAAATCCGAATTTTGGGGACGCCTTCTAACTAAAGTTGACTCATCTCCAGTCCCATCATTATCAAGATTCATATTGCAAAACAAGGATTTAATAGGGGACACATCAATAACTTTTAGACCTTCATCATTATTATCTAACTCTTCTAGTTTAGTGGCCATCGTATTAACTAAAGTGGCCTGCTTATCAGAAATTTGGGCAATTAATTTTTCAAGATGAGCAAACTGAGATTTCAAACCATAAAATTCCTTAGACATATCATCAAGCTCTTTATCATGAAACCGATAAAACCTTTTTGTTCTTTAAGCTTGTTTCTAAAGAAATTATTTATGCTCAAACTGCAAGGACATAAAACTTCTAACATTGTTTTCGATTTCCTCCAACCTTCCAAGGTGAGGATCAACACCTTTTGGTAAATCCATAAGGGCAACAAGCAACAAGAGAAAAGCGAAAAAGAAGTGAATGGAAAAGAGGGGGCGAATAAAACAGCAAGGGTGAAGTGGGGGAGAGGAAAACGAGAGGCAAATGGCAAATAATGTAATGCGAAGGATAAGAGTTGTGATGGGTACTTGGTATGTCTTGACTTGGCGTAGATCTCCCCCGCAACGACGCCAGAAATCGTTCTTGCTATCTCTTGAGCATGTGTTGGGTTTCCTTTGAAGAGGAAAGGGTGATGTAGCAAAGCAGCGTAAGTATTTCCCTTAGTTTCTGAGAACCAGGGTATCAATGTAGTAGGAGACCACACGCGAGTCACCTCGTACCTACACAAACAAATAAGAACCTCGCAACCAATGCGATAAAGGGGTTGTCAATCCCTTCACGACCACTTGCAAGAGTGAGTTCTGACAGAGATAATGATAATAAGATAAATATTTTTGGTATTTTTCTGATATAGATTGAAAGTAAAGATTGCAAAATAAAATAGATTGGAAACTTGTATGATGGAGAATAGACCCGGGGACCATAGGTTTCACTAGTGGCTTCTCTCAAGATAGCATAAGTATTACGGTGGGTGAACAAATTACTGTCGAGCAATTGATAGAAAAGAGAATAATTATGGGAATATCTAGGTATGATCATGTAGGCATCACGTCCGTGACAAGTAGACCGACTCCTGCCTGCATCTACTACTATTACTCCACACATCGACCGCTATCCAGCATGCATCTAGAGTATTAAGTTCATAAGAACAGAGTAATGCTTTAAGCAAGATGACATGATGTAGAGGGATAAACTCATGCAATATGATATAAACCCCATTTTTTATCCTCAGTGGCAACAATACAATACGTGTCGTTTCCCTTTCTGTCACTGTGATCGACCACCGCAAGATTGAACCCAAAGCTAAGCACTTCTCCCATTGCAAGAAAGATCAATCTAGTAGGCCAAACCAAACTGATAATTCAAAGAGACTTGCAAAGATAACCAATCATACATAAAAGAATTCAGAGAAGATTCAAATATTGTTCATAGATAATCTTGATCATAAACCCACAATTCATTGAATCTTGACAAACACACCGCAAAAAGAGTTACATCGAATAGATCTCCAAGAAGATCGAGGAGAACTTTGTATTGAGATCCAAAGAGAGAGAAGAAGCCATCTAGCTACTAGCTATGGACCCGAAGGTCTAGAGTAAACTACTCACACATCATCGGAGGGGCCATGGAGTTGATGTAGAAGCCCTCCGTGATCAATGCCCCCTCCGGCGGAGCTCCGGTAAAGGCCCCAAGATGGGTTCTCTTGGGTACAGAAGGTTGCGGCGGTGGAATTAGGTTTTCGTGGTGCTCCTGGATGTTTGCGGGGTACGTATATATATATAGGAGGAAGAAGTAGGTCGGTGGAGCCACCAGGGGCCCACGAGGGTGGAGGGCGCACCCAGGGGGGTAGTCGTGCCCCCTGCCTCGTGGCCGCCTCGTTGGTTGCTTGACGTCCACTCCAAGTCCTCTGGATCACGTTTGTTCCAAAAATCACGCTCCCGAAGGTTTCATTCCGTTTGGACTCCGTTTGATATTCCTTTTCGACGAAACACTGAAATAGGCAAAAAAACAACAATTTGGGCTGGGCCTCCGGTTAATTGGTTACTCCCAAAAATAATATAAAAGTGTAAAATTAAGCCCATTAACATCAAAAACAGATAATATAATAGCATGGAGCAATAAAAAAATTATAGATACGTTGGAGACGTATCACCGAGCAATGCGCGTTTCTCTCGTACGTATGCGTGTGTGTGCGAGGAGCTGCGCTCTAACTGAACCCGAGCGAGGCGTTGGGCTCTAACTGAACCCGAGCAATTGCGCCGCAGGCTACACGTTACTGAACCCGAGCAATCGATCAATGGCTGTTAACTAAACCTGATCGAGTGATTCCTTCGCTACTGCTGCTAACTGAAGCCGATCGATGCTGCCTCTGGATGAATAGTGAGCGTTGTTGGGGGGTTTGGATGAACAGTTCTCGCTGGGGGTTGGATGAACAAGAACCCATGGTAGTAGCCAGTGGAGGGCTGGCTGAATAGTAGCCAGTGGAGGCTGGATGAACAGGAGCCCGTGGATGAACAGTAGCCCGTGGAGGCTGGAGGAGGTCGACAGTGGAGATGAACAATATCCTGTGGAGTCCCGTTTTGCGGTACGCCACACCTTTCCCGATGAATAGGACCCCCGTTTCGACCGTAGCGCTCCAACACAAGTCCATTTCCTCCGTTTTGCGGTACGCCACACCCCTCCCGATCAGGACCCCGTTTCGACCATAGGAGGTCCGTTTCCTCCGTTTTGCGGTACGCCAGACCCCTCCCAATGAACAGGATCCCGTTTCCACCGTGGCCGGTCGAACACAAGGCCGTCTCCTCCGTTCTGTGGTACGCCATGCCTCGTTTCCATCGCCTATTCCGTCCAAGCCGATTGGCTCCTGATGAATAACACACGTTCTGTTGCCTCCCGACGTACACACCACATTCCGTTGCCTCCTCATGAACACGACGATGACGCAGTTTCTCCGTTTCGAGCCAGCCACAGCCATGTACACGAGCCCTGGCCGTACGTATGCACGAGTAGGCGTTCGAGACCCCGCCCGTATGTACGTACGTGGCCGTATTTACTTTCTTGCACCCTGGCTGCTGTACGTACGTGTACATGCTACGTGTGCGCCTCTACTACGACACGTGCGCGCCTCTACATCGACCAGTATGTACTGATACGTCCATTTTGCATCATGCTTTTATATTGATATTTATTGCATTATGGACTGTTATTTCACTTTATGTCACAATACTTATGGCTATTCTCTCTTATTTTACAAGGTTTACAGAAGGAGGGAGAATGCCGACAGCTGGAATTCTGGGCTGGAAAAAGAGCAAATATTAGAGACCTATTCTGCGCAACTCCAAAAGTCCTGAAACTCCACAGAACATCTTAAAACAAATAAAGAAAAATCCTTGCCAAATATGAAGGCCAGGGGGCCCACACCCTGCTCACAAGGGTGGGGGGCGCCCCCCCTACCTCGTGGGCCCCCTGGTGGCTCTCCGACGTCCATCTTCTCCTATATGAAGTCTTTCAATGAGAAAAAATAGGAAGGAACTTTTCGGGACGAGACTCCGCCGCCACGAGGCGAAACCTTGGCGGATCCAATCTAGAGCTCCGGCAGAGCTGTTCTGCCGGGGAAACTTCCCTCCGGGAGGGGGAAATCATCACCATCGTCATCACCAACGCTCCTCTCATCGGGAGAGGGAAATCTCCATCAACATCTTCATCAGCACCATCTCATCTCCAAACCCTAGTTCATCTCTTGTATCCAATTCTTGTCTCAAAGTCCAGGATTGGTGCTAGTAGGTTGCTAGTAGTGTTGATTACTCCTTGTAGTTGATGCTAGTTGGTTTATTTGGTGGAAGATCATATGTTTAGATCCTATATGCATATTATTACCCCTCTGACTATGAACATGAATATGCTTTGTGAGTAATTACATTTGTTCCCGAGGACAAGGGAGAAGTCTTGCTATTAGTAGTCATGTGAATTTGCTATTCGTTTGATATTTTGATAAGATGTATGTTGTCTAGCCTCTAGTGGTGTTATGTGAACGTCGACTACATAACACTTCACCATATTTGGGCCTAGAGGAAGGCATTGGGAAGTAATAAGTAGATGATGGGTTGCTAGAGTGACAGAAGCTTAAACCCTAGTTTATGCGTTGCTTCGTAAGGGGCTGATTTGGATCCACATGTTTCATGCTATGGTTAGGTTTACCTTAATACTTTTGTTGTAGTTGCGCATGCTTGCAATAGAGGTTAATAATAAGTGGGATGCTTGTTCAAGTAAGAACAACACCCAAGCACCGGTCCACCCACATGTAAAATTATCAAAGTATCGAACGCGAATCATATGAACGTGATGAAAACTAGCTTGACGATATTCCCATGTGTCCTCAGGAGCGCTTTTCCTATTATAAGAGTTTATTCCGGCTTGTCCTTCGCTACAAAAGGATTGGGCCATCTTGCTGCACTTTATTTATTTTTGTTACTTGTTGCTCGTTACAATTTATCCTATCACAAAACTATCTGTTACCACTTATTTCAGTACTTGCAGAGAATACCTTGCTGAAAACCGCTTATCATTTCCTTCTGCTCCTCGTTGGGTTTGACACTCTTACTTATCGAAAGGACTACGATAGATCCCCTATACTTGTGGGTCATCAAGACTCTTTTCTGGCGCCGTTGCCGGGGAGTGTAGCGCCTTTGGTAGGTGGAATTTGGTAAGGAAAAATTTATATAGTGTGCTGAAATTTACTGTCACTTGTTACTATGGAAAGTAATTCTCTGAGGGGCTTGTTCGGGGTATCTTCATCCCGTCCAGTAGAGCAAAGAGTTGCTCCTCAGCCTACTGAACCTATTGAAAATGAAACTCCTTTTGAATTTCCTTCGGGTATGATGGAAAGACTGCTAGCTAACCCTTTTATAGGAGATGGAACAAAGCATCCTGATGAGCACTTAATATATGTGGATGAAGTTTGTGGATTATTTAAGCTTGCAGGTATACCCGATGATGTTGATAAGAAGAAGGTCTTTCCTTTATCTTTGAAGGGAGACGCATTGATATGGTATAGGCTATGTGATGATACGAGATCATGGGACTATAAAAGATTGAAGTTGGAATTTCATCAAAAGTATTACCCTATGCATCTTGTTCATCGCGATCGCAATTATATATATAATTTCTGGCCTCGTGAAGGAGAAAGCATCGCTCAAGCTTGGGGGAGGCTTAAATCAATGTTATATTCATGCCCCAATCATGAGCTCTCAAGAGAAATGATTATTCAAAATTTATATGCTCGGCTTTCTGATAACAATCGCACCATGCTCGATACTTCTTGTGCTGGCTCTTTTATGATGAAGACTATTGAATTCAGATGGAATTTATCGGATAGAATTAAACGCAACTCTAAAGATTGGGACCTGGACGAAGGTAAGGAGTCAGGTATGACACCTAAGTTTGATTGTGTTAAATCTTTTATGGACACCGATATTTTCCGTAAGTTTAGCACTAAATATGGACTTGACTCTGAGATAGTAGCTTCTTTCTATGAATCTTTTGCTACTTATGTTGATCTCCCTAAGGAGAAGTGGTTTAAATATCATCCTCCCATAGAAGTAAAAGTAGCTGCACCTATTAAAGTTGAAGAAAATACTGTCACTTATAATGATCCTATTGTTCCTACTTCTTATATTGAGAAACCACCTTTCCCTGTTAGAATAAAGGATCATGCTAAAGCTTCAACTGTTGTTCGTAAAAGCAATATTAGAACTTATACACCTCCTGAGCAAGTTAAAGTAGAACCTAATATTGCTATTGTTAAAGATCTCTTGTCTGATAATATTGATGGGCATGTTATTCAGTTTGAAGATGAAACTGCTAGAATTGCTAAACCTTTTGATAAAGATAAACATAGACCTGTGGTAGGCGTGCCTGTTATTTCTGTTAAAATAGGAGATCATTGTTATCATGGCTCATGTGATATGGGTGCTAGTGCTAGTGTAATACCTATTGACTTATATGAAGAAATTAAGAATGAAATTGCACCTGCTGAGTTAGAAGGTATTGATGTCACAATTAAACTTTCCAATATAGATACTATTTCACCAATGGGAATTGTTAGAGATGTTGAAGTCTTGCGTGGGAAAACTAAATATCCTGCTGATTTTCTTGTTCTTGGTTCCCCACAAGATAGCTTTTGTCACATTATATTTGGTAGACCCTTCTTAAATACTGTCAATGCTACCATAGATTGCATAAAGAATGTTGTTACTGTTGGCTTGGATGATATGGTTCATGAGTTTAATTTCTCTAAATTTAGTAAACAACATCGTGAGGAAGAATTACCTAGTAAGGATGAAATTATTGGTCTTGCTTCTATTGTCGTACCTCCTAGTGATCCTTTAGAACATTATCTGCTAGACCATGAAAATGATATGTTCATGAATGAGAGAAGGGAAATAGATGAAGTATTCTTTAAACAGGAACCTATTATGCAACACAATTTGCCTGTTGTAATTTTAGGGGATCCACCTCCACCCAAGGGTGATCCCGTGTTTGAGCTTAAACCTTTGCCTGATAATCTTAAATATGCTTATCTTGATGAAAAGAAGATATATCCTGTTATTATTAGTGCTAACCTTTCAGAGCATGAAGAAGAAATATTATTGAAAACTCCGAAGAAGCATCGTGCTGCTATTGGATATACTCTTGATGATCTTAAGGGCATTAGTCCCACTCTATGTCAACATAAAATAAATTTAGAAGCAGATGCCAAACCAGTTTGTGATCCTCAATGACGTCTGAATCCTAAAATGAAAGAAGTGGTAAGAAAAGAAATACTAAAGCTTCTGGAGACAGGTATAATCTATCCCGGGTCTAATAGTGAGTGGGTAAGTCCTGTCCATTGTGTCCCTAAGAAGGGAGGTATTACTATTGTTCCTAATGATAAAGATGAATTGATTCCACAAAGAATTATTACAGGTTATAGGATGGTAATTGATTTCCGCAAATTAAATAAAGCTACTAAGAAAGATCATTACCCCTTACCTTTTATTGATCAAATGCTAGAAAGATTATGCAAACATACACACTATTGCTTTCTAGATGGTTATTCTGGTTTCTCTCAAATACCTGTGTCGGCTAGAGATTAATCAAAGACTACTTTTACATGCCCTTTTGGTACTTTTGCTTATAGACGTATGCCTTTTGGTTTATGTAATGCACCTGCTACCTTTCAAAGATGCATGATGGCTATATTCTCTGACTTTTGTGAAAAGATTTGTGAGGTTTTCAAGGACGATTTTTCCGTCTATGGTTCCTCTTTTGATGATTGCTTGAGCAATCTTGATCAAGTTTTGCAGAGATGTGAAGAAACTAATCTTGTCTTGAATTGGGAAAAGTGCCACTTTATGGTTAATGAAGGTATTGTCTTGGGGCACAAAGTTTCTGAAAGAGGTATTGAAGTTGATAAAGCCAAGGTTGATGCTATTGAAAAGATGCCATGTCCCAAGGACATCAAAGGTATAAGAAGTTTCCTTGGTCACGCTGGATTTTATAGGAGGTTCATTAAGGACTTCTCAAAAATTTCCCGGCCTCTGACTAATTTATTGCAAAAAGATATACCATTTGCCTTTGATGATGATTGTGTAGAAGCATTTGAAGTACTTAAGAAAGCATTAGTCTCTGCACCTGTTGTTCAACCACCTGATTGGAATTTACCCTTTGAAATTATGTGTGATGCTAGTGATTATGCTGTAGGTACTGTTCTAGGGCAAAGAGTTGATAAGAAATTAAATGTTATTCATTATGCTAGTAAGACTCTAGACAATGCTCAAAGAAATTATGCTACTACTGAAAAAGAGCTTTTAGCAGTTGTATTTGCTTGTGATAAGTTCAGACCTTATATTGTTGATTCTAAAGTAACTGTTCAAACTGATCATGCTGCTATTAAATACCTTATGGAAAAGAAAGATGCTAAACCTAGACTTATTAGATGGGTTCTCTTGCTACAAGAATTTGATTTGCATATTGTTGATAGAAAGGGAGATGAGAACCCCGTTGCAGACAACTTGTCTAGGTTAGAAAATGTTCTTGATGACCCACTACCTATTAATGATAGCTTTCCTGATGAACAATTAAATGTTATAAGTACTTCTCGTAGTACTCCATGGTATGTTGATTATGCTAATTATATTGTTGCTAAGTTTATACCACCTAGATTCACATACCAACAAAAGAAAAAGTTTTTCTATGATTTGAGACATTACTTTTGGTATGACCCACATCTTTATAAAGAAGGAGTAGATGGTGTTATTAGACGTTGTGTACCTGAGCATGAACGGGAACAGATCCTACGCAAGTGTCATTCCAAGGCTTATGGAGGACACCACGCTGGAGATAGAACTGCATATAAGGTATTGCAATCTGGTTTTTATTGGCCTACTCTCTTCAAGGATGCCCGTAAGTTTGTCTTGTCTTGTGATGAATGTCAAAGAATTGGTAATATTAGTATACATCAAGAAATGCCTATGAATTATTCACTTGTTATTGAACCGTTTGATGTTTGGGGCTTTGATTATATGGGACCTTTTCCTGCCTCTAATGGATACACACATATTCTAGTTGCTGTTGATTACATTACTAAGTGGGTAGAAGCTATTCCAACTAGTAGTGCTGATCATAACACTTCTATTAAAATGCTTAAGGAAGTTATTTTTCCGAGGTTTGGAGTCCCTAGATATTTAATGACTGATGGTGGTTCACACTTTATTCATGGTGCTTTCCGTAAAATGCTTGCTAAGTATGATGTTAATCACAGAATTGCATCTCCTTATCACCCTCAGTCTAGTGGTCAAGTAGAGTTGAGAAATAGACAACTCACATTAATTTTGCAAAAGACTGTTAATAGGTCTAGAAAGAATTGGTCTAAGAAACTTGATGATGCATTATGGGCTTATAGAACTGCATACAAAAATCCTATGGGTATGTCTATGTATAAAATGGTTTATGGAAAAGCATGTCACTTACCTCTCGAACTAGAACATAAGGCATATTGGGCTATTAAAGAGCTCAACTATGATTTTAAACTTGCCGGTGAGAAGAGGTTATTTGATATTAGCTCACTTGATGAATGGAGAACCCAAGCTTATGAAAATGCCAAGTTGTTTAAAGAAAAAGTTAAAAGATGGCATGACAAAAGCATACAAAAGTGTGAGTTTAATGTAGGTGATTATGTATTGCTATACAACTCTCGTTTAAGATTTTTTGCAGGAAAACTTCTCTCTAAATGGGAAGGCCCCTATGTTATCGAAGAGGTCTATCGTTCCGGTGCCATAAAAATCAACAACTTCGAGGGCACAAATCCGAAGGTGGTAAATGGTCAAAGAATTAAACATTATATCTTAGGTAATCCCATAAATGTTGAAACCAATATTATTGAAACCGTAACCCCGGAGGGATACATAAGGGACACCTTCCGGAACATTTCAGACTCCGAAAAGGGATAGGTATGTGGTACGGTAAGTAAACCGACTCCGAAACAATTTTTAAGGCAATATTTCTCCATTTTGGAATATTTAGAAAAATAGAAAAATAAGTAGTAGTCCGGGAAGGACACGAGGACCCCACGAGGGTGGTGGGCACGCCCTACCCCCTGGGCGCGCTCCCCTACCTCGTGAGCACTTCGTGTGCCTTCCGGACTCCGTTTTCTTGCACGTTACGTATTTTGGTCGGTAAAAATTCATTATATAACCTCCCAAAGGTTTTGACTCCCGTATCACGCAAACCTCCTCTGTTCTTGTTTCGAGCTATTTTCTGTCAGGGTTTTCCAGGCTAGGCATCATGTCGTATCCCTCCTCCAACAATGGTGATAACGATGCTTGGCTAATGAAGATAGATCTGAAGAGGGAAGAACCCACGAGGGCCAACAAGGATGAAAGGATCAAGAAGGCCACGGAGGATCAAGCTCCAGCAGCAAAAGACATCCTTCAAATTGATCATAACCTTCTTACCCCAAATGAGATCAAAGCTTTCAAGATGATTGAGTTAGCTCGTATACAAAACAAGTATCTCACACAAGAAAATATTTTGTTGAAGGAGCATATTGTCGCACTCAAGGGCATTATTCGCAAGCTGGAGGACCTCTTACGCTCGATGTGCGATTATCCGTTACCTCCACCTTCTTCATCGACAAAGGAGATATAATCACATGGGTATGGGCACTCCCCTTGGCAACTGCCAAGCTTGGGGGAGGTGCCTCGGTATCGTATCACCATCACAACTCCTATCTTTACCGTTTTTCTGAGTTCGATCCTATTAGTAGTATCTTGATGTAGTAGAATAAAGTTTATGGCATGATCTAGTTTTGAGTTTTGCTTTATGATCTTTCTTTGTAATCGAGTCCGTGAGCTATATATAATAAAGAATAGTGTTGAGTCAAGGGCTTGATTATTTTTCCATGATCTTGGATGAATAAAAGAAAAGAGAAAAAGAATAAAAAGAAGCAAAGAGTTCATAGTGATCTTATTAAGAGTTATGACTTCACATAGAAAGAGTATGATGATTAAAAGTTGTTGGGAGTTGGCAGACATAGCTTTGGTCATTGTTGCAATTAATAGAAAGTAATAAGGAAAGAGAGGTTTTCACATATAGATATATTATCATTGACATCTTTTATGATTGGGAGCACTCATTAAAATATGACATGCTAAAGAGTTGATGTTGGACAAGGAAGACAACGTAATGAGTCATGTCTTTCTTATATCTGAGATAAAGTATGTTGTCATGGATCCTCTAACTTGTTGAGCTTGCCTTTCCCCCTCATGCTAGCCAAATTCTCAGCACCAAGTAGAAATACTACTTGTGCTTCCAAATACCCTTAAACAAGTTTTGCCATGAGAGTCCACTATATCTACCTATGGATTGAGTAAGATCCTTCAAGTAAGTTGTCATCGGTGCAAAGCAATAAAAATTGCTCTAAATATGTATGATTGATTGGTGTGGGAGAAATAAGCTTTATACGATCTTGTGATGGGGAAGTAATAAAAGCGACGGACTGCATAATAAAGGTTCATATCACAAGGGGCAATATAAAGTGACGTTCTTTTGCATTGAGATTTTATGCATCCAACCATAAAAGCGCATGGCAACCTCTGCTTCCCTCTGCGAAGGGCCTATCTTTTATTATTATCTTCTACCTTATGCAAGAGTCATGGTGATCTTCACCTTTTCTTTTTCATTTTATCCTTTGGCAAGCTCAGCATGTTGGAAAGAACATGATATATATATCTAATTGGATGTAGGGGAGCATGAACCATTATTGTTGACATTACCCTTGAGGTAAAAGGTTGTGGGGCAAAACTATAAGCTCCTATCTTTCTCTGTGTCCGATTAAAACTCCGTAACCACAAGTATTGCGTGAATGTTAGCAATTATGGAGCACTAAATGATAGTTGAGTATGTGGACTTGCTTTTTAGCTCTGACATAGACTCTTTCCGATGTTATGATAAATTGCAATTGCTTCAATGACTGAGATTATAGTTTGTCGGAGCCCAATAAGGTTTATGATTTATACTCTTGCATTGTGAATAGATCATCACTTGAACATAAGTAATCATATGACAAAATCTATATATGTTGCTGTTCTGAGAATAATCATGATGCCTTCATGTCCGTATTTTATTTTTATCGATGCCTCTACCTCTAAACATGAGGACATATTTATTGTTATCGGCTTTTCGCTTGAGGACAAGCGAGGTCTAAGCTTGGGGGAGTTGATACGTCCATTTTGCATCATGTTTTTATATCGATATTATTGCATTATGGACTGTTATTTCACTTTATGTCACAATACTTATGGCTATTCTCTCTTATTTTATAAGGTTTACATAAGGAGGGAGAATGCCGGCAACTGGAATTCTGGGCTGGAAAAAGAGCAAATATTAGAGACCTATTCTGCGCAACTCCAAAAGTCCTCAAACTCCACGGAACATCTTAAAACAAATAAATAAAAATGCTCACCAAAGATGAAGGCCAGGGGGCCCACACCCTGCTCACGAGGGTGGGGGCGCCCCCCCTAGGGCGCGCCCCCTACCTCGTGGGCCCCCTGGTGGCTCTCCGATGTCCATCTTCTCCTATATGAAGTCTTTCGATGAGAAAAAAATAGGAAGGAACTTTTCGGGACGAGAATCCGCCGCCACGAGGCGGAACCTTGGCGGATCCAATCTAGAGCTCCGGCAGAGCTGTTCTGCCAGGGAAACTTCCCTCCGGGAGGGGGAAATCATCACCATCATCATCACCAACGCTCCTCTCATCGGGAGAGGGCAATCTCCATCAACATCTTCATCAGCACCATCTCATCTCCAAACCCTAGTTCATCTCTTGTATCCAATTCTTGTCTCAAAGTCCGGGATTGGTGCTAGTAGGTTGCTAGTAGTGTTGATTACTCCTTGTAGTTGATGCTAGTTGGTTTATTTGGTGGAAGATCATATGTTCAGATCCTATATGCATATTATTACCCCTCTGATTATGAACATGAATATGCTTTGTGAGTAATTATGTTTGTTCCCGAGGACAAGGGAGAAGTCTTGCTATTAGTAGTCATGTGAATTTGGTATCCGTTTGATATTTTGATAAGATGTATGTTGTCTAGCCTCTAGTGGTGTTATGTGAACATCGACTACATAACACTTCACCATATTTGGGCCTAGAGGAAGGCATTGGGAAGTAATAAGTAGATGATGGGTTGCTAGAGTGACAGAAGCTTAAACCCTAGTTTATGCGTTGCTTCGTAAGGGGCTGATTTGGATCCACATGTTTCATGCTATGGTTAGGTTTACCTTAATACTTTTGTTGTAGTTGCGGATGCTTGCAATAGAGGATAATCATAAGTGGGATGCTTGTTCAAGTAAGAACAGCACCCAAGCACCGGTCCACCCACATATCAAATTATCAAAGTATCGAACGCGAATCATATGAACATGATGAAAACTAGCTTGACGATATTCCCATGTGTCCTCGGGAGCGCTTTTCCTATTATAAGAGTTTGTTCCGGCTTGTCCTTTGCTACAAAAGGATTGGACCATCTTGCTGCACTTTATTTACTTTTGTTACTTGTTGCTCGTTACAATTTATCCTATCACAAAACTATCTGTTACCACTTATTTCAGTACTTGCAGAGAATACCTTGCTGAAAATCGCTTATCATTTCCTTCTGCTCCTCGTTGGGTTCGACACTCTTACTTATCAAAAGGACTACGATAGATCCCCTATACTTGTGGGTCATCATGTACGTACACGTTCACGACCAGAATGACAATGCTACGTACGCTTCGACCAGGTGGGTCCCGACTGTCAGGCACTTCCTTCCGTGCGAAGATGTAGTTGGTGGGTCCCAGCAGTCAGGGGGGAAACATTTTTTTCACGAAATACGGTGGCCCGTTCGGTGGGTCCCTGCTGTCAGGTGGAGGAATAATTATTTTGCGCGTAATAAGGAGGCACTTCCTTGCTACGGCTGTGGACCCAGCTGTCAGCCTCTCCACGTATAGTACTCTTCCGATGGAAGTCGTTCCTTGACCACGTTGGCCACACTGCGCCGAGAGCACCACAGCGGTGGACGACGGCGAGGCCTAGGAAGGGGACGACGCGGAGCCGGGGAAAACGCGGGAGTGCAAGCCCACGCGGAGAGGAGTACGAGGGTTCACTAGTTCGGCTGCGGTGTGAGGCTGTCGTTGCCGCAGAATAACAGGGGGTGTGAGTGAGTAGAGGCGGATGGCCTGGTCAGTGGTGGGAGTAGTAGGAGGCGGTGAGGCCTCCGCGGCATCACAGCCGGCCACGGGAGGCAGGAGCACGCGGCACGACCGGCGCTAGTTTTGGCGGCTGGAGCAAGAAGACCAAAGGTTGAAGAAGCACTACGGCCGTTGGATGGACATCGTATGGTCACTGGAGCTAGAATCGTTCATATTGACTAAGTGACAAAGCCCTCTGTCCCCGTCAACTTAGTAGGCCCACAAGTCAGCCTCCCATGCAGGGGGGTATTCATTTTTTTTGTGCGTAATAAGGAGGCACTTCCTTGCGTGCGAAGGTATAGCTGGTGGGTCTGAGCTGTCAGTGGGGGGCGTTTTTTTGCATAATACAAAGGCCCTTCCGGTGGGTCCCAAATGTCAGGTGGAGGAATCATTATTTTGCGCGTAATAAGGAGGCATTTCCTTGTGTGTGGCCATGGACCCAGCTGTCAACCTCTCGATGTACAGTCCACTTCCGATGGATGTCGTTTGTTGACCACGTTGACCATGTCGTGCTGAGACCACCAGGGCGGTGGACGACGGCGAGGCCTACAAAGAGAACGACATGGAGCCAGGGAAGACACGTCAGTGGCTGCCCACGCGGTGGGGAGTACGAGGGTTGATTGGTTCGACTGTCGTTGCCGGAAAATAGCAGGAGGTGTGGGTGAGTAGAGGGATAGACAGGCCAGGGATGCGAGTGTGGTGGGGCCGTGAGGCCTGCCCGGTAGCATAGCCGGCCATGGGAGGCGGGAGCAGGCGATTCCACCGGCGCTGGTTTGGGCGGCTGGAGCAGGAAGATCAGAGACTGAAGAAGCACGATTGCCGTTAGATTGACATCTAACGGTCCGACGCTGGTAGAGTCGATTGTTGACTAAGTTTTTTTTTTGAGAAACCTTGTGTACGCATGAACTTATTAGGCCCACAAGTCAGCCTCCAAATCTGTGGCAGACAACATAGAGCCCATTTGCTAAAAAAATTATAATTTACAGCCCATTTGCTAATTCTTAAGTAATTTGTTACAACCCATTTTCTGCCCAGGGCCACGGTCAAAAAATTCAACCTTATTTCGCATATTTCGGTGGAGTCTGAACTGTTGTAATCCCGAAATGATAAACATTTTTAAGAACTTATTGATTTGCCAAAAAAATCATTTTGTTTTTGTAAGCAAATAAGACATGGGACAATTGAGTTGGTTTAAGGGAAAACCAGTGGTAAAAAAATCAGCGCTGGGAGGGAAAACAACAACAAAAATAAGGATGTAAATATGAAAAGGGAACTTTATGTATTTTCAATATAATGATATGTGTATATGAACTAGTAAAACTATAGGTAGAGATTAGAAAACGGATGTAGGACATGGCGTTTCAAGAGGAAAATAGAACTGGGTTGTGTGTTTGATTCAGTAAAAATACTACGTGCGGATGTTGTAAGACAAAATATAACTAACGCTGGCGGGCCAGAGGCCAGTAGATACCTGCTGGATCTTTGTGCCCCGTTGTCGTTATGGGCTGGGCCTATTAAAAACAAAACCAAGCCTGGGCAGTCTACAACCCAGCTGAAACTTGCTCGACCTGAAAAAACAATATACCTGCTCAACAAACGAGAGAATTCTGCAAGTACAGACTGATAACTGGGATGCAACAAGTATATTGTTTTTTCATCGTGATAATAAGTGCATGCACTTGTTTCGAAAAATTTGGAGAACTGGGAATTCAAACGGCGGGTGCTTATGCTACCCATCAAATAAAAATCAGGTGCCTGAAAATTCGTTTCGAAACAAATGATTCAGCTTTATATCCACGTCGACCCTCGGTATGATGGTTGGAAGCAAATGCCAAGTTCATACCAAAAGATTGTTAACAACAATACCAACTTGCGGGCGACAAGGTAGTACAAGTACCAATACCAAACTAACTTATAATCTTTTTACTCCTGGCCCTAGTGTTCGTCTGGTAGAAAATCTTGCAGAGGACCAGCTCCCGCTCCTTCTCTTGCTCCAGGTCCCTGAGGTGGTACTGGTGCATCACCCAGTTGGTTCTCTGCTGGTCGAAGTTCTTGTTGGTGTGCAGCACCAGAACCTTTTTGCTACCCATCTGCCGGCCATTGACCACCACCGACAAGGTATTACCGGTCTTGTGCCACATCACATGCATGCCACACTCCGACTGTATCTTGCGACGAGTCCATGTGCCCCTTTTGAACACCCTGGAATTATGCTGGAAGAAATGCTTGCTTAGGCCACTCAGTGTGATACCTGCAGTATTGTCGAATACATGTTTTAGTGTACGTGGTTGGCATTTTCATAACATCTTTGGCATGTTGTAGTCACTTGTTTCACTTTTTATTAACTGTCAAATTGTAATTGCTTCACTAGGTATGTGTCTAAAAAGAAAAATAGAGCTATAAACGAAGGAATATGTTTGTGCAAGTAGACGACCGATCGGTGTCTTACCTGCAAGTTTCTCAGGATGGGTGTAGCATATGCCGTGCTCGTTGTCGATGGTTGGTATGAACAAATCGATGAGAGCGTGAGATCTCGTGCTGTTAGCAGTCACTTTGGCCTCAAGGTGCTCGATCAGCTCCTGATCCGTGGGATCGAACTTGATGCAAGCCGGCAGCACCAGCCAATCCTTCTTGAACTTGCATCGGTTAATTCCAGTTATATGGTACTCAATCTATGATCAATCGACTGTTTTAAGTAAATGATGAAAGATTTCGACAGATAAGTGGTACTCCAAATCTGAAGTCCACAATACCCGAAGACACCGCCGGGATTCTTGTGTCACCTCATGCGCAACATGTTGTCACGTCAATTCAATGTGTGGACATGATGAATAATTTGACCGATGTATACTAGTACTCCCACTGTACTACTTACTAGTCGTATTTAGTGTCACATTTTAACCATAGATTTAACTAACAAAATGTCAATGCATGTCACCGAAAATTATTCCATTGGAAACTATGTTCAAATACGAATAAAATGATATAATTTTTTGTGACATGCATTAACATTTAGTTAGTGAAATTTATGGTCAAAATTTGACACAAATTACGAAGGGGACCAGTAAACCAGGAGGGAGGTAGTAGGACGAGTAGCGCAATATATGGTATAGAGGACTAGTACAAATTTAGAAATGGGGTAAGAAGTTACAAGGCTGTGCGACAGACTTTGTAGGCTACATGAGTAATACAAAATATAATTCCCATTGGACAACACTTTCACCAACAAGTACACACTTGAAGCCTAATTGTGTGTGTGTATATATATATATATATATATATTTATATCTGTGTGTGTGTAGTGTTACTATTCATCACCCAGGGTGCAAAATAAGTTATTCTTCACCCGAGGTAATCTTACGATCATTTCACAATTAAATTACGTTTTGAATTCAAATAGTTACATTCCTATTGATTCACTACGTAAAATTTGACATAAGAAAATAAAAATATAGGTCATAAGACAAATTTTTTTACAGTTTATGTGTATTTTAGACTATGTTTTTACATTTGTGATTTTACATAACATAAAATATTTTTTACGGCGATTATATATTTTCATACGGTCCTTTTTTGCGTCGGAAATAAGATAAAACTTACGGAACGTAAAATTACGGTGCATTGATGGTAAAATAGAGGGGGTGAAGAATAACTATTTGTCACCCAGGGTGACGAATAGCGCGACCCTATATATATATATATATATATGTATATATAGGGTGGGTCTATTCTAATAACACCCCTTAAGACCTTATTCTCATAACACCAAAGCCTTATTCTGCTAACAGTTTCACACATAACAAACCCACAGACCGAACTCCTCTCGCAAAACAAACCGAGTAACCTCCCCCACTTAACCGACCTTCTTCCCAGTCAACCCCCACCTCTCTCCCACGTTCCTCCCGCTCCACCCCAACCTCCACCTCCCTGGAAGCCCCTGCAACTTACTGCCCCCGCCACCCTACCAACTACCCTCATCGCCGCTGCCGGCCTGGACGCGCGCCGCCTTGCCGCCCTCGGATCCTACCGCGCGCCGCCGCATCACCTTCCTCCGCCACAGCACTGCCTCCCGCCCCGCGCCGCCGCACCACCTCCCGCCGTCCGCCGCACCACCTCCAGCCCCGCCCCGCCGCACCACCTCCCGCCCCTACCGCCGCACCACCTCCCTCCCCGCGCCACCGGACCACCTCCCGCCTTACTTCGTTGGACCACACGCGGAACCGTCGCCGGGTGGACCCTTCGCTGGAGCATCTCCTGCCCCATCTACCGACGAGGGGAGGAAGTCAGAGAAGGGGGATGCACGGCCCTGCCTCCCCGCCATAGTCGTTGTGGCCTCCCTGGTTCCAGCGCGGATCCAGCACGGGCACTGGCGGATCTTGGCGGACCCGGCGCGGGCACTGGCGGATCTTGGCGGATCCGGCGCGGGCACTAGCGGATCTTGGCGGATCCGGCGCGGGCACTGGCGGATCTTGGCGGATCCGGCGGCCCTGCATAGTTGTGCTGGCTGCCATGGTAGGGGAGGCAGCACGGCGATGCACGGCCACCAATCCCCTTGCTACGAGGACGAGAGGGGCGACCACCTCTTCGTGCACTTAGGCTTCGCACCTGGTGCAGTGCAATTAGATCCCACGAGTAGTGCACCCTCGTGTGGTTCATCCAATTTTTTTGCTATCTCACTGTAAACCAACTGAAGGAAAATTTGCTATCTTCAGTTTCTTTTGTATATGCCTGCAGTGCGGTGTGTGTATGTCTGCAGTACACCCCATCGGTCATGTGTTTTTTTAGAAGACAATTTGTATTGTCGCATGTGGCCGTTTCACTTGTTTTCTGTATGCTTGCAATGCGGTGTATGTATGTTTGCAGTGCACTCTTGTGGTTCCCTTTGTAAAACAATAAAAAATCAACATAGAAAAGAAGTTTGTTTCTTTTTAGATGAAGTCCACTAGTTTTTGCCCTGCGATTCACTTTCACCAACCGAAAACAATGCAGTTCTCTAGTCTGGGCCGCGTGGTTCACTAACTTTGAATATGAGGTTCACAAATAAGCGTAAAAAACTTAGAAAAAAGAAAAAACTTACGGGGTTCACTTGCCCGTCTGATGCAGTGCGGTTTTCATTCTGAAGCAGTGCGGTCGGCTGTATGATGTTGTTCACCCCGTAAGTGCAAAAAATTGTTACGGAAACAAAAAAAGTAATGCGGTTCACTTCTTGATAGTGTTGTGGTTCATTTACACCCAATGTAAAGTGCACTCTACTTTTTCGTCCTTGAAAAAATTACGTTTGAATAAAATAAACCATGCAGTTCTCTTACCCGTCTAATGCAGTGCGGTTTTACGACCGATGTAGTGCGGTTTTCGGTCGGATGAAGTACCCATGTCGATTTGGGTGTTGCGAAAAACAGAGTGTCCGCATTTCGGTAAATTTAAAACTGCTCCTAAACTGTAAGAAACTAGAGAGAGTGTTCTACATGAAAAAGTTGCGTCTCGTCGATATATTTCCAACGGCATATCATTTGAATCGTTTCAACAACCGGTTTGTAAAAATTTCACGAAAAACGGTCGCTGCCTCTCGTCGTCCGCCGCACGATTTTCAAAATTAACTTAAAACTGTAAGGAATCTCAAAACCATTTCTACATATGAAAGTTGCGCCTTGTCCAGAGCTTTCCAACGACATATTACACGCCTCGTTTCGACAAACGGTTCAAAAACTAGAGCGAAAACAGTACCGGAAATTGCAAAAATTACAAAAAAACAGAAATCCGCGATTTAGTAAATTTGAAACTGTTCTTAAACCGTAACGAATTAGAGAAAGCAATAGTTATGAAAAAGATGCGCCTGGACGATATATATCCAACGGTGTATCATTTGCCTCATTCCGACAAGCGGTTTAGAAAAAAACGCAAAAAAACGCTCGCTGCCACTCTTTGTGGGTCGCACCGTTTTTGAAACTGCTCTTAAACCGCGGGGAATCTCGAAAAGTGTTCAACATGGCGAAGTTGCGCCTAATCTGTAGCTTTCCAACGGTATATTACATGCCTTGTTCCGATAAACAGTTAAAAAATTAGAGCGAAAACAGTAACAAAAAAAAACACTACGCGTAGTTTTTTCCGACGCGAAGTTCACTAGTCTCTGTAATGCAGTGCTCTTGCTAAAGAAAGTGCAGTGCCCTCACGTTGAGCATGCAGTGCGGAAGTGTTATCAGAATAACTATTCTGATAATATTATCAGAATAGACGGGTTGTATATATATATATACTTGCCTTAGTTTTGTTGCTGCTTCGTACCTACGTACGCCAATCAAGAACATTCCAAAAGAAAACGCATGCATACCTTCATATGGGGAAGAATCATACCCATGTATGTGACTTTATTACCTTCCAATTGTTTAGTCATGGCGTTCCTTTTATGGAAAGGATTAAAGCAGCCAAATTTATATGTGTCATCAATTGTCAGTTCGTGAAAAAAATTACTCATTATTTTACATCATCCCGAAAAAAGTAGTAAAAGGGGGAGCGATTTAGCGTTAGGTATATTAGGGAAACAATATACTCAGTGGAATCTTGCCGATGGGGGTATGCAAAAAAAGTGTAGAATGGGTCACCTTTATTTGTGAACATGATTTAGTTGTGAACGTGATTTAAAGTATGCTTCCAAAGTTTTTTTTTGTTTTCTCTCAAGATCTAATTCATGATAACTGTATCCACACCCACACGCACACGCACACGCACATGCACACCCACACGCACACACACACTCAGACAGGTATTGCGCTTTTTATTATTTAGGATGCTCTATTTTTTGCTGGGGTGTTATTTAGGATACTTGGTTACACTTGTACGTATCATTTTTCAGAAAAAGTTGTACCTGGTCACACGTTTATGTGTCCATTAATTTATGTGGGTATCTTTCTATATTAACTAGATGTCCATCAATTCTTAGTTATGGGTAGTTGATACATAAGATCGATTATTAAGCCATGCATGACAACATTTTCACATAGGCAAAGCAAATGAAGACAGTCTTGCATGGCAACGTTTGTTTTAGCACAGTCTAAAATTCGTGTACCTTCATTTTTAGACGTGGATGTGTTTAGGTATATGAAGACTTTTTCTTTTGCCATTATTATCCAAATTAAAGAAATGGTAATAATTTAGTGAATGTGACTAGCTCATAAATTTCACAGACCAAATAAAATTACAAATGTCACTTAGTAACTCCTAAATTTCCAAGTTTATAGACCCGCAAATAACCCGCGTATATACACATACCTTTTTTATTTACTTATTTGTGATTTTACATACTACATGTCATCATGTATAGATGGATTATCATTTCATGTTGGGTGACTAAACACTACAAAACTACATGTAGGTCTTAGGTTTCCGCAAGTATCATGGATTTGTGGGTATAAATGCATACCTAGAAATCATTTACTGACTAGGTATATCATATCTCCGGTAATCATGTATAGATAGAATATGTACTCGCAATACAGTGAGGACGGTTTTAATTTCAATGGGTATATACTTAAAATACCTTAGCTCTGTAACTATAGAAATATTCTGTCGGACAGAAATAGATACCTCGGCTATGATATTGAAATGTGGGTATTAGATTCCTGTGCATCTATAACAATGGCGCAGAAATGTGGGTATTCTATACCAATGAAAGTGCAAGGTACCGTGACATAATCAGGCTGATAAACGTGGGTTCAGTGTGTACATACTCACAATACCATATGTCCTAATTAATATGCATCTTTTTTTCTTAAGCATGTACATACGTGTATTGCTGAGCTTCTACCAAGAATTAGAGTTTCAACAAAAAAAGCAACCATACTATTTGATTCTCATGTATCTTTTTAATTTGGCCATGCATATACACAACCGAATTACATTCCAATCATTCACAAAAAAGAGGTATTACATTCCAATTTACATGAAATAAGAAGGAATTTGCTACTGTGTTTGTAAGCACACATACAAGATCCACAAAGAGAAACAAATTTAATAAATCACAGGTATCTCCTTGTTGTTCTCTTGCATGTTATTTTAGTCCTTGCGTTGTCACACAAAGCCTTCCCGGTCAACCACAACATCTTTTAACAAGTGTGGTGGCTCAATGTGCTGCAGAACATTCTTCGTGTTGATCTATTTGAAAAGAACCACAAAAAATGAACTCAGGATCAAAAGGCATGCATAAAGTATCCAAATTGATGAACGGAAGAAAGCCTTGAACACAATGGTAAAAATGAGGGACAATAGTGCGATATATTGAAATAGTCTGATCATCCTAGGCATGTGAGAAAAAACGAGACATATATTAATAGCTCCATGAAATCATCATCATCGTGGTCTGCACAGGCAACCATCTTGCCACGACTAACCCCGGTAATTTCTTTCTTCTTCCAGTAGCACACTTTTGTAATCTCAGCATGGATATACCTACAGTTGGAAAAGAAAACAATCGGTTACCGCGACGGTGACAACGGCTACCACGGCCAAGATAAAATGATGGAAGGATCCAGATCACTTGGGTATGCTCGTCGTGTAGAAGAAGCACGATTGATTGATGATGACCTGGGTATACTCATGCATGGAGAAGACGAACCAAGGATAGGAGAAATCACAGGGGTATGCTCATGTAGAAGATGAATGAGGGAGACTGAATCACGTACATGTATGTAAAATGCGAGCTGGTGACCCGATTTCGTCCAACTTTAATTCGTCGGCCAAATTATGGCAAGTGCCTGGGCCCGTTTTTTCGGTAATTGATTTTGTCCAACTTTTATTCCTCGGCCAAATTATGGCAAGCATGGGTCTTTATTTTTGGGAAACATTCAAATTCAAGTGCATCTGTATTTTTGGAAACAATCAAATTATATGGCAACAGAGTAATGAGAAATATTATGGAAGGTCCTAATTCATGCGCATGTAATATACTTGGAAGGTGAGAATCGTGACTGAATACTGGTTTTAACGGGTACGGGCATTTGTAAACCCGATAAGCATTGATTGGATGATGAATTGATCGAACGGCTGATGTCCTAGGTGCCTGGGCACCTAGGTGTCCCAATTATTTTACCTATATATATATATATATATATATATAGGACTCCTCTTCTGTACTCCTGGAAGTATGTACTCCCATTCTCAATATACCTCATATACGCATTAATTATACCTCTTTATTATTCTCAATATACTTCATTAAATATTCTAAGATATCCCAATACGAGTTTTGTTGAAAAAATATCATCTGCGATGTACTTTTTATAATGTTCCTTTTTTCACGTACAAACACATCAGTATATACGTAAACATTTAAAAATATGTAGACTCACATGAATTTTTTCATGGAACTCATTTTGGGGTATCTAATAATTACTAATGAAGTATATTAAAAATAATAAAGTGGTATAAAAGATTTATCTATGTGGTATATGAGAAGCGGGAGTACGTACTCCCAAGGAGTACACAACCATTTTCCTATATATAACAAGAGTAGGATTTTCTACAAGTGCTTGCCACAGAACTAGTTAAGGGTTTTAACGGTGCAAAAGTTCTCAAAAATTCTGAAAAAAATACTGAACCAACACACCTATAATATAACAAGATCCAACGGAGGGATTAGAAAAATACAACTGTATGTGTCCTGAACAAAAAGAACAAATAGTTCAGTATATATTTATGTCGCAGTGAGCTGAAATGCTTATTATTTTTGCCGAGGACACATAGATGCATATTTTGACAATCCCTCGTTGGATCATCTTATTACATTAGAGAGATGCTTTCATATTTATTTCATATTTTTTGATAACTTTTGAACGTTAAAGTTTAGGGAACTTAACTAGTTATGTGGCAAGCTATGTAGACACAGTTTTACCTAATATATATATATATATATATATATATATATAGTGTTACTATTCATCACCCAGGGTGCAGAATAATTATTCTTCACCGAGGTAATCTTACGATCATTTCATAAATAAATTATGTTTCAAATACAAATAGTTACAGTCATATTGATTCACTGCGTAAAATTTGGCATAAAAAAGGTCAGAAGACCAGAAAAATTACATTTTATGTACATTTTACACTACACTTTTACATTTGTAATTTATGTAACATAATATATTTTTTACGGCGATTATATATTTTCTTACGTTCACTTTTTATGTCCGAAATAAGACAAAATTTAAGAAATGTAAAATTACGGTGCATTGATGTTAAAATAGAGGGGGGGTGAAGAATAACAATTTCTCACCCAGGGTGACGAATAGCGCGACCCTATATATATATATATATATATATATATATAATATATATCTGATCACGGGATCAGAACAATATTCTGATCACAACCTGACATGCCCCGCTAGTAGTACGTTGAACTTCCCTGTGAACTAGGTTGAACGTCCGCCAACATTGCCGAAATGGGGCTTGCGATATACTGTTGGAAAGCTATGGACACCAGTATCATGAACCAAGTTAAAATTTTGACAAAATGTAAGCAGTTTAAGAGCAGTTTTGAAAACCGTTTTCTCTTCGCACAAAAAATGCGAATCGTATTTTCGATCGCATTTCTAAACCGTTTATCGGAATGAGGCATATAACATGGCGTTGGAAAGCTGCTGCAAAACCGCTCCTTCCACATGTTGAAAGTTTTCTCTAATTCCATATGGTTAAAGAGTAATTTAAAAAAACGTAAAATGTCGTAAACTGAACAACTGAGTTCATTTTTTCGATGTCATTTCTAAACGGCTAATCCAATGGAGGCATATGTTATGGCGTTGGGAAGCTTATGAAAATGCGCTACTTTTTCATCTTGAAAGTTTTTTTTTCTAATTTTGAATGGTTTAAGAGTAATTTAGAAAATGGTCCAAGTCCTACCGAGTTCGTATTTTCGAGCTAATTTTTTAACCGTGCGTCCGAATGCAGCAAATGATATGGCGTTGGAAAGCTTGAACAAATGCGAAACTTTTTGGTATGTATTGTTTCTCCCAATTCTTTATGGTTTTAAGTCAGTTTCGAAAATGGCAAAAAACGTATTTTCGCCGTAATTTCTACAAACTTTTTCGGAATTGGGCAAATAATATACCGTTGAAAAGCTATGAAAAATGTGAAACTTTTTCATGTTGATGGTTTTCTCTGATTCTTAGCCGTTTTCAAGTAATTTTGAAAACGGTGGGATCATTCGTTCTGCCTCTATCGCGAAACATATTCTTCGAAAATGCACCGCGTGAAGAACCTGAACTTCTCGGCGCGTGTACCTGAACTTCACTCTGTTTTCACATGATTTTTTTGCTCGTAGGTCTCCATCCACTGCTCGTAACTCTTCATCCACTCACCGGAATTGAGCAAGTGATATACCGGTGGAAAGCTGCTATAAGCACATAACTTTCCCGTGTTGATTGTTTTTTCATACTCGCGATGGTTTTAAAAGTTTTTCATCTGAAATTCATTCAGCGTAATAGTTGAACTTCATGCTGTTTTGACGTTGAACTTTTGTGACATATTTTCGTTTGTAATTTTCTCATCCATTCGTTAGTGTTACACAAATGATATTCTTTTTGTACAAATCTCTCTCACAATATTTTTTTAACTTTCTCTGACCGAGCACTTGAACTTACATAAATGATATTCGGGCCATTTTGAAGTAAATTAGAAAACGATGAGATAATGATTTCTGCCTTCATCGTGAATGGAAATGCACTGGTGAAGTAGTTGAACTTCTCGGGCATGTTTGTTTGAACTTCACTCTGTTTTTGACGTGCTATTTTTTGACATTCTGTTTTTTGCACTGCGTGCAATAGTTGAACTTCTGGGGCGTGTCTGTTTGAACTTCACTCTATTTCACTTTATTTGTATTTTTTCTATATGAAATACACACCATGTAGTACGTGAACTTCCAGGTTGTCATCACTTTGAAATTCTCTCTGGTTTGAGAGAATTATTTTAAAACACAAAAAACAACATATTTTTTATGTATTTTGGACATCTAAATACACGGTGAACCTCTCTCGCAAGAATTTTTGAACTTTCCCTCGCTAAGTACTTGAACTTCTAGCAACCAATTTTTACGTTTATGAGATTGTTTTCAAAAGTGCAAAAAATGGCGTTGTGTTTTTTTATTTTTTGAACAGGTAAATCCTAGGTTTTAATAAACTCCAAACTTCTCTATTATTTCGATATGAACTTCACCTTTTTATATTTTTGAGTAAAGAATGGTATTCGATTTTTATACGGAAAAAATCGAACATGGAAATACAAGGTGAACCTCTCTCGCAAGAATTTTTGAACTTCTCCTGACAAAGCACTTGAACTTCTTTCAACAAACCTTTTAAGCTTTTATTTTTCTATACTTTTTATTCTCACCTGAAATACATTCCTTGCAATACTTGAACTTCTCGTTGTTTTCACTATGAACTCCTGTCACATTTTTTTGTATATTTCAAATTACACGCAATTGAAGGTCGGACATCATGTTTTGCCATTTTAAAACATGTAATTGGAGGTCGGACATCCCGCAATATAAATTTGAACTTCTCCATTGTTTTGTAAAATGTAGGAACACCATTTTTTATTTTCAAACTGCTCCATTTTTTATTTTTGAACTTCTTGGTTTATTCCATAATAATGGGGAAAATCATAGGTTTGTAATAAACATTGAACCACCCTATTATTTAAATTTGAGCTTCAATGTATTTTATAGAAATGGTTAAACTTACAAAGCAAAATTATAGTTTTTCCACTTTCTATGATTTGCTTTTTTGTCTCGTGACATTTTTAGGCATTTTTTGCTACCGGTGAAAAATTAGAGTTTTTGCAGGACGTGAACTTTTGGTTGTTATCGCTTTGAACTTCTCTCTGTTTCACTTTAGTAATGAAAACAAATCTTAGTTTTTTATAGACATCGAAGCCCTCTAACTTTTTTATTTTGAACTTCTTTGTGTGTTTTTTAGAAATGTGAAAAGTGGAGTTTTGTTAGAAACATAGAACTTTTTCGTTATTTTTGAATTGAACATGCTGATTTTCTTATTTGAGTAACCGAAAAATCTGAGTTTTTAAATAAATATCAAACTGATATGCTTTTTCCAATTGAACTTCTTCATTATTTTGAATTGAACTTATGGTTTTATTCTTTACGAACCAAAAAATCTAAGTTTTCAAATAAATATTAAACTGCTCCATTTTTTTATTTGAACTTCTTGGTTTTATTTATTTTAGTAACAAAAAAAAATCCTAGGTTTGAAGTAAACATGTAACCGCTCCGTTTTGTCAATTTGAACTTATATGTTTTTTTAGAAATGAGGAAAATCCTTTTTTGTAAACATGAACTACTATGTTTGTTATTTGAATTAGTTGGTTTATCTTTTATAATGGGGAAAATACTAGTTTTACAATAAACGCCAAACCTTTTAACATCTTTTTTGAACTCCCCCAGGTTTCATCCTTGAACTTCTCGGTTCTTGTCATGTTAACTCAAAGTTTTTTGTTTGCAATCCTCATGGGTTTTTTTGTTGAAATGTTTTTTGTTCTTTTGGACTTACATATATCAGCCTACCCCAACTTGTTTGGGACTAAAGGCTTTGTTGTTGTTGTTGTTGTTGGATTTACATATATTGATCAATTGAAATGTTTTAGAAAAATTGTACTTTTCCTATTAACGCATGAAACTATTCTTTTTGACTTGGGAATCTGTGTAATACATAGCATGGATTGAGGCAATTGTTCTTATTATTTTAATTTATTCGAGACATAAGCAGAAACATATTCAGCATATTACTTTTATTCCTATTTTTGGGAAAGATAAACAAAAACTGAATTGTACAGTGGGAAGTAAAAAAAATTGTAGTGTGAAAAGTTGCATTTTTTCGGGTGAACTTTCATGTTGTTTTATTTTTTATCTTTATTTTTTTACAAAATGAACTATGCACGTTCTGCAGGGTGAACTTCTGTCTTTTTAACAAAAACACAAAGGAATTGCTAGAAAGTACACACGCGTGTCACAAATGTTCAGTTAAGAAATAGAGAATGAAGTTCTAGGCATATCAGAACTAAAAATGTAGGGGCTTCATTGCGGCAGCTATGTTCCTGCATATAGGAGACTCAAGCATGCACCTGTTCATGGTTTTGTTTCCACACTAGCAATTGATGTGAGATGACCAGGCACAAGCATGCATGTGTCGTTGGAGTCACAGGCTCATCGGCCGAACTTCAAAGGCTGGGAGGAGCTCCTTCTTCTCTCCAGCTGAGCTGCGACAAGCGCCGGCGAGCAGGACCACGGCTGAGGCAACCTCTGCAGGTCGCCGAGGCAAAGGACGAGGCCATGAGCCAAAGACGAACTGCGCGCACGCGCCTGCCAAATTGCAGCCTCCCCCGAATTGTGTGAGCCACTAAGCAAACCTGTTCGTGGAAGAGAAGCCACGGGAGCTGCTGCCCGTTCTTGAAGATCCAAAGAAAATTGGGGACGAGTACAGAGGGCCAAAGGGGTGGGTGATCTCACCGTTAACTAGGCCGATGGGCTCGACAGTGGACGAGGGGTGGCTGGATTTTGGCGCTGTGCTGGATGGGCGCGACAGTTGGTGCGTGGTGGCAAGGCGCATTCTGGCGGCGTAGTTTCACGGTGGCCAAGTTCAGGCGCAAGGCGCGCAGCTAACGAATCTGGGCGAAAAATGACGGCCGTGCGGGAGGAGGCGCACGGGGAAGGTGGCGCGCCGGCCATGGAGGAGGGACGACGTTCGCGCGAGAGCAGGGGCGTCGGTCGCGCGGGAGGAGGCGCGCCGCCATCGGCGAGGGGCGTCGGCCACGCGGGAGGAGGCGCGCCGCCATCGGGGAGGGGCGTCGGCCGCGCGGGAGGAGGCGCGCCACCATCGGGGAGGGGCGCCGGCCGTGCGGGAGGAGGCGCGCCACCGTCGGGGAGGAGGACAGTCGTGGGGGCTCGCCGGTGAAGGAGAATAGGTGCAGGCCGGGGTGGCCGCTAGCCGGAGCCAGGGGCGGCAGCGGTTGCCGTCGGGGTGAGAGGCACTGGATTGGGGAGGTTGGGATCGGGGAGGGGAAGAGGTGGGCATGGCCGCGTGGGGCGTGGGGCGTGGCTTTTTTTCAACTGCGAGTTCGTGAAGTTCGGGAGGGAGCAGTCGGGCCCTTATAGGGGTGATTGTGATCCAAATAACTATTCTAATCCTAGGGTGCAGATAAGTTATTCTTCACCCGAGGTAATCTTACTATCATTTCATAATTAAATTACGTTTCGAATTCAAATATTTACATTCCTATTGATTCACTATGTAAAATTTGACATAAGAAAATAAAAATATAGGTCATAAGACAAGAAAATTTGTAGTTTATGTGTATTTTAGACTATGTTTTTACGTTTGTAATTTTACATAACATAAAATATTTTTTACGGCGATTATATATTTTCTTACGGTCCCTTTTTGCGTCGGAAATAAGACAAAAGTTAAGGAACGTAAAATTATGATGCATTGATAGTAAAATAGAGAGGGGTGAAGAATAACTATTTCTCACCCAGGGTGACGAATAACGCGACCCTATATATATATATATGTGTGTGTGTGTGTGTGTGTATTATCAGAATAGTTATTCAGATAACACTTCCGCACTGCATGCTCAACGCGAGGGCACTGCACTTTCTTTAGCAAGAGCACTGCATTACAGAGATTAGTGAACTTCGTGTCGTAAAAAAATGTATGCAATGTTTTTTCGGTACTGTTTTTGCTCTAGTTTTTTAACCGTTTATCGGAATGAGGCATATGATATATCGTTGGAAAGCTATGGATTAGGCGCAACTTCGCCATGTTGAACACTTTTCGAAATTCCTCACGGTTTAAGAGCAGTTTTGAAAATGGTGCGGCCCATGACGAGTGGCAGCGAGCATTTTTTCGTGTTTTTTTAAACCGCTCGTCGGAATGAAGCAAATGATACACCATTGGATAGATATCGTCGAGGCGCATCTTTTTCATAACTATTGTTTTCTCTAATTCGTTACGGTTTAAAAGCAGTTTCAAAATTACCAAATCGCGGAATTCTGTTTTTCAATTTTTTTAAAATTTTCGGTACTGTTTTCGCTCCAGTTTTTTAACCGTTTGTCCAAATGAGGCGTGTAATATACAGTTGAAAAGCTATGGACGAGGCGCAACTTTCATATGTTGAATTTTTTTTGAGATTCCTTACGATTTAAGTTAATTTTAAAAATCGTGCGATGGACGACGGGTGACAGCGGCCGTTCTTCGTGAAATTTTTACAAACCGATGGTCAAAATTATTCAAATGATATGCCATTGGAAAAATATCGACGAGACACAACTTTTTCATGTAAAACACTCTCTCTAATTCCTTACGGTTTAAGAGCAGTTTTAAATTTACCGAAATGCGGACACTCTGTTTTTCGCGACACCCAAATCGACGTGGGTACTTCATCCGACTGAAAACCGCACTGCATCGGATGAAAGACTGCACTGCATCAGACGTGTTAGAGAACTGCATGGTTTATTTTATTTAAACGTATTTTTTCAAGGACGAGAAAGTAGAGTGCACTTCACATCGGGTGTAAATGAACCACAACACTATCAATAAGTGAACTGCATTACTTTTTTGTTGTTCGTAAATTTTCCTAAACGAGGTGGAGTGCACTTCATGTCGAGTGTTGGTGAACCGCAAGACTATGAAAAGTGAACCTCGAGACTACCGTAAACGGGCCGTACTGTATCAGACAGAAAACCGCACTTATTTAGACTAAAAATAACACTTCATTGGATAGACAACTGCACTGCATGATTTATTTTTTGTGGGACGTAAATTTTCCCAAACGAGGTGGAGTGCACTTCTTTAGACTAAAACCCGCACTTCATCGGACACACAAGTGCACTGCATGATTTCTTTTTTGCGGGACGTAAATTTTCCCAAACGAAGTGGAGTGCACTTCATGTCAAGCGTTGGTGAACCGCAATCCTATGAAAAGTGAACCTCAAGACTACCGTAAACGGGCTGCGACACCACCAAAAGTGAACCGCTTGAGTTTTTTCCAAACTCAATTTTTTACGTGCATAGACCGAGCAAGTGGACCGTAGGGACTGAGCAAGTGGGCTACATCTAATAAGAAAGCGAGCTTCTTTTCAGATGCTTCTAATAAGAATCGAGTGAATTAAATAAGGCAGGCGTAAGTGAATCGCGACACTACCAAGAATGAGCTTCCTTATCGTTTTTCTTTTATGTAGCGAATCACCAAACCATATATAATGAGTTGCATCATTAGTCAAACATTTTTTTGTCACACAATCCTTTCTCCTTTTCAATTCTTACAACGAACCACGTAGCTTGGGAGAAGAACTATATTGAGTTTTCCAACAATTACGAAACAAACTTTGCAAGTTTTACATAACAAGCCATCAATCAAATAGAATAAAAAAAATAGCAAGACCCGGCGAATAGCACAAACCAAATGGCCATATTGAACGAAACTGCATCGTCGCGGTTGCCGAATGGCAACACTCGCGAGGCTAAATCACACACATCGCTTGACCGCGCTGTACATCCATACATAGTCGACAGCGACCAAATCACAGCAACATAGATGACCAACATCGGACCGCACACACACACAGACGAGATGAACCGCTGGACGTGCACACTGCCACACCACCGAGCTGTACAAAGACATAGAAGAAAAAAACTTGCATGGATGCGCTGTCGCCTTGCCGAAAGTACATGTGCCAATCCTGCAAACACTCTTTTACCCCCGCTGGAGTTGTGGGCTGTGGCATACTTTGGCCGTGTGTACTGTACCATGGAGGACGGCGCAACAGGTGGAGGACTTGCAGCGATGGAGGAACCAATAGTGGGCTGCACGCCCGAGCTGCGCGGACCACGAGCCACCCGCGAGCGAGCTGCAAGTCCTCAATGAGCGTTTGAACTGCACTGCATGGAAAACAACTCATCATTTTTTCTGAAAGCAGTAGAAATGCTTCTGAACAACACCAAACCTGGACAGGATTCACAGGGTGAACTACACGACGTCGCCGTCAGTACTACATATCATGTATGGGCTAGCACCTCACCGGAATATGATGAAGGGGGGTCGGTGAAGAGCTGGCCTTGGTTCCACACTGCATCACATGCGCATGGACAGAGGGAGGCCATCAGCGACCTCGCGCTTATCGTGCACCTCCACCTGCGCTTCCATCCCCATTACTGCACTTTTGCTTTGAGCTGGGCTGCACGCACACCCGCCGCACTGCACCTCGAGGGACCGTGCACTGCACAGGCACATGCGGGAGGCTCACCATGGCTGGAGCGTGCTGCCTGAGCCGGCTTGCTAGCAGGAGGAGAACCAAAGAGGGGCCACGGAGCGGTGGTGGGCGCGGCCACCTGCGAGGAGACATAGCACGTGGGGAAGGCCATGGGAGGCAAGCCCGAAGAAGATGACAGGCAGCACCAGCAGCTTGATTCGATCGGGGAAGGGCGGCGCCGGAGCCTATACCGAAGTGGAGCCGCTTGCTCCGTCGTCGGCCAGGGGTGGCGCGATGGGTGAAGATGGTGCCCAGATCCAGCGCAGCGCAAGCCGATCAGGAGGGAAGGGAGGGCGTCGCTGGCCATCCAGCATAGCACTGGCCGGTCGGTAGGGTGGGCGCCATGGGAGGCTGGAGGGGGGGACGGCGCCGACGATGGATGCTGGGATGCTGCAAACGCCGATCTAGCGCCAGACAACTTGGGGGTTGGTGATGCGGGGCAGCACTATGGAAGATGGAGGTGCGTGGATCCGGCGACCACCGGGGCGCGCCGGCGAGGGGAACCAGGAGGAGGGAGGCGGCGGTGCGGCGCGAGCCCGGTCTAGCGGCGGGTCGGGGAAGTGAGGCGGCAGTCGGGGAGGCGCAGGGCGTGGTGGGGCGGGGATTCGGCGGTGCGGGGTTGGAAGGGGTAGAAGGTTGGGGGTGGTGGAGCCGTGGCGCGGCGGGGCTCGCCGGGGTGGGCGCGATGGAGGAAGGTGGGGGCGGGGCGGGGCAAAAGTGGAAGAAGGTGAGGTGGTGCTGTGGCGGCAGCGGCGCCGGTAGAAGGTGGAGGGAGGTGGGGGTTTGGATCGGGGGAAGAGGGAGGTGGGTGTCGTTTGGGAGCTGGGGGTGGGCTTTGTTGCGGTTTGGTTAGTGGCAGTGGGGTGGTTCGGTTCGCGGGGCGGTGCGGAGAGAGGTGTTATCAGAATAAGCGGTTTTTGTTATTAGAATAGGAGTCTTAAGGGTGTTATCATAATAGACCCACCCTATATATATATGGCTTCTGCACAACATCTCCATCATCATTATCAGTAGGATGTACGCAGGTGAGTTAGGATGCACTTGATCCCAGAAAGGTATCTATCCTTCTAACCAGAGGAGTGCTTCAAACTAACAACAATACGTAATATACAACAAAAGAGGGTCATGCTACAGCAGCAGGACACATGGCTCAGTCTAGATATCAGTACGAATCAAGTTGTGCATATTTGCTATTGGCATGAACCACATCACCGCATGTCGGGTTTGCAAAAGCCATCCGTCGCATGGAAGCTTGATGCCTTTCACACACTGAAGATTATCTGGCAACAAGCTGTGTCGACGAATCTCTGGATATGGTGATTCATGAAACCCATGGTATGATGTGTAAACATAGTTCCCCCTGGTGAATGGAAGTTGCATAGCATGGTAATCATCGCCGGTGATATGATCGATGATTGGTTGGATGATCGGATAATTGAGCCCGAGGAACATGGAGTGGCTGTCGAGGCTGTAAACCCGCCTCGAGTTGAATACGCGTAGCCCAACGGAGCTGGGATCTTTCTCGAACACGAAGCAGCCATAGCCATCAATGTCACGAATGCCCCAGGCATTGTACTGCATGTGGTTTGATGAAATGGTTTGGTCAATTTGGTACGTGCAAATGACCATCAAATGACCGCCGTCAGCTGAACGAGCGATAAATCACCACCCATTGGCTGGTATGATTCCAGGTCCTGGAATCATGAAGGCTAGTGCATTTGCGTCTTATGCAACAATTCAAATTGGAGACCAAAAGGACAAAAATAAACAATCATGTTCAGAGTATGTGTGGAATTAAGATTATTATAACAACGACACATATCATAGACAGAGAATTGCTATGCCGTGGTCATAATCATACCCCAAGTTAAAAAAATAAGCCAATGGCTTTCATATTGTAGCAATATATCATGGTTCAAATATCATATAACAATGACAGGAAAACAGATATGACAGGGCCTACTCATATTCTACCATAGCACTTACTACAGTTATCATATCAACTCTAAGCAATAACATGCGTTGTTTTAAAAATCCTGGAAATGATTGTAACATATAGCAATCATGACATTATACTCATAATATCTATTCTAACAATCATTAGATGCCAATTGTTCTCATATCAACTGTAACAATAACATGTGTGGTCATAAAAATCTAGGAAATGAGAGGAACATATAGCAATGATGTGGTTATAGACATACTATATATTCTAAATTTGTAACAATGAACAGGCAGTCGTATTCTTAAGGTAAAGATGAGATGAGATAGAACAATTACATGACGATAGATTCCACCAATATAGGCAGCAAATCTGTGCGTCGACCGCATAAACGATGCCATCATGCACTATATCATCAGACAAAATTTTTGGGTGAAGAGGATCGACGATGAGCCATAACCATGTATGGAGACCGGATTCCAGATAGACTAATCCCATGTTCAACACGGCAATGAGCTTGTAATCCATGTAGTCTTGTGATGGTGTGGGCACTTCGCAGATTACAACCTTCAACAAACAGAGGTCGAGCCAAAAGCTCGACGCGTCTCATGCGTAGTAGGCAGGAGTGTCCGGCGGGCCGCGAGGCTCAATGGCGGTGGTATCCAATGATGGAAGGGTGATCTATCGCTAGGTGTAGATATCCACGAGACGCCACAGACTACTGGATTGGTGGATGAGGATGATCCAGTTGGCCTTCATGCCTGCCCAGTAGTGGCCGTGCATGAAGGACAGGTGGACGGGTAGTGGTAGCATGTCGAGGGGCACCACGACAACCTCCATAGGATCGTCAAGTCGGTGTCTAGGCCACTTGCAAGGATCGAGCATCAGCAAGCAGGGTGTCTTGAAAAGAGCCAGCCGGTTGCAGACGAGTAGATGGTACAAAGACATTGAGCATGCGGCCAGACGGATGGTGCTGAGCAGGTCCATACGATTACAGATCTGCTCCAAGAGAACATCGGGGAGGGAATTCCAATCGCGGCTCTGCGTGTCAGTCGGTTTTGCCATAGAGTTTTTTAGGGCGCTGAGTGACTGGGGTTTTCGGTGCCTGTGAGCTAGCGGGGAAGTGGATTCGAGCGGGCGAGCGAAGAAGATGGTGTGTGTGGCCGAGCAGTGAGCGGGGGGATATGGTACGCGCGAGCTACCAAGGAAGATGGCGCGGGTGGGCGAGCAGTGAGCGGGGTGAAATGGTGTGCGGCCGATGATGGGGAAGAGAGGAGGAAGAAGAAGAGAGGAGGAAGAAGAGTGAAAGACGGGGAAGAAAGTGCATTAAAAATCTCAATTCTACTAGTACTACTACCAGGATATACCGTCCTTCGAAGTGTAAATAGTTACGCCGATGACATGTGGGTCTACCTCAAGATGGACCATATGTCAGTTAATGGAGGAGAGAAGTGCGTATTCGTATTTGCGGAAGCGTGCTCCACTGGCAAACATGATGGCAGTACTGGGTAAGGCTGATTTAGTAACACCAACACGCTGGTTCAGCTTATTAATCAAGTGTCCCATCTGCTGTAGCGTGTATTGTCACTTCATTGTGAAGACTAGTTGAATAGTTCTCTCTGACCGAGATGGGGAATAATGGATCGCGAATACTTCCTATCTACAGTATCCCTATGCTTGTACGCTCGGGGCCCTCCCAATGCTCCGCCTTGTACAGGTGCTAAGGCTGCCATGTAGATGATGAGTGGTGGAATAATTTTTGTAGTTTGCAAAAACACCCAATTAATGCACTCATTTTCCTCAAAAAATTATGTTTACCAATGTATTAATTTTGTGTCAAACTTTGACCATCTACTCCCTCCATCCAAGTGAGTCATCTTTGGTTGTGCACCATGACCAAGGAGGAAAAAACAAGAGAACTTAATGTTTATTTGCTACTACCTCCGTTCCTAAATATTGTCTTTTTAGACATTCAAATGGAATACAACATCCGGATGTATGTAGACATATTTTAGAGTGTAGATTCACTCATTTTGCTCCGTACGTAGTCACTTGTTGAAATCTCTAGAGAGACAAATACTCCGTGGGAACAGAGAGAGGCTTTTACTCCGTATTTGGGAACAGAGGGAGTATCACAATATGGAGGGAACAAAGGAAGCTTGAAATATGAACATGTCAATGGGAGGGAGTAAAAGCCTCATGCATGCATGCAACATGCAACACTCACACGTACACATGGACGCACGCAATACTCACGCACCCATGCCGCACACAGCACGCGACGCAACACACACGCTCACGCTCAAGTGCTCAACCTACTCCCTACGCCCGTGAAAGACTGTACATTTAGAGGTTTATACATTGACCAGGGCATAATTAACGCCCAAAAGTAGCAGATTTATGTGTGCACGCGACCATTGAGAGAAGAAGATTAAATGAAGGTTGTTGCATGCTGTAATTAAGGATAGACATGTAGCCTATAGCTAGAGCACAAGTTGGTGCATTAGTCAATCAATATCGATTTTAGATTAAAGGCTAAATGCATTGGAAGTGTAGATGTACACTCTTTGTTTTTTAGTCGATGTACACTCTTTGTTGGAAGACCGAGGGAGTACACGTGCATGCACTCACATACACAGCCAGGGTGGTTCGCGCGCAAGGGTTGGACTCCTGTCACGCCTACATAAAGTTTTGTTCAACTGATTTCTTTGCTCTGCCAAATGACAGGTGGGACCCAGAAACCAGGTGACAATTTAACCAGTCAACAAAGTGCCATGTCGACTATGTGGCCGATGAGTAGGGTACAATATGGTGCTCTACGATGAGCTAGTGATCGTATAATCACCGCAAAACTATATATAGTGACCGTAAAGAGCGTATTGTTACATACGTTGACCGCCAGTGTATTTTCTTGTTTCAAATTAAGCCATTTTAACCGGAAAGGACTAGTACTTGTATTGCTTTGATGTTTCCCGTCAACTCATCGAGCGAGGAGAGGCTTGCTTACTATGCCTCTCCCTCGCCCATGCGTGCGGTGGCTCACAGGTCGAGGAGAGGGTTTTGACTACAACACCCTCTCCCTCTCGCTCGCCCTCGCGGTGGACGTGCAGTAATTCAACGTGTCAGATTGCCAGAAGCATATTGTACTGTAGTATCATCATTGTTGGAACTTCCGAAGAGGCGAAGAGCCAAGTGCAAGGTTCACACGAGTATGAACTATTGAACCTCCCGAAGAGGCAAAGAGCCAAGCGCAAGGTTTTATAGGAGTTGTCATCCTAGTAGGAGTATTACAACTATAGCGAATGATGCTACTGTATGATGCCGCCGCGTCACCTATATCCAAAGCTGTGCCACCTTTTTTCTCAATGAGCATGTTGGATCCCATGTAACAACCACACAAGTTGCACGTACACATAACACATTTACTAGTAATAAATTCTAAAGGACAAATGCCAGTATTCCACACAAGTTCATCTCCAATTCATGTGATCAATTTGTGCATGACTAGTCTACATATATTCACAGCGCTACCGTTCACAATTTACCATACCCCACTTACACGTTATATATGGGCTACATGTCCTCCTCCAGGTTCCAGTCCCAGGTGTTCTTCATGGATGGCATGATCCATAGAGGTGGGCAACGGGAATCATTGTCACAGATTTCTATTCCGGTTCCACACGATGGAGACTCATCCAAGCTGAAGCGGTATAAATCAGGGATAGCGTGTCCCAGCATGTCGTTCATCCGGCAGTGCGCACTAAAGACACAACCATGCTTCATGAACGACAGGCCTTCGGTGTCGTGCACAGAAGGTGGCATCTGCTTCACAATGGGGTAGCTATCCCCAATGAAAAGCAAGTACTCTCCAAGAGTGTTCCTCGGCACCCACGTAGCATCATGGGGGTCGAATTCGGCGCCGTTCATCTGGTACACGCGGCATCTCAGATCTGGACACATGGTGACGTACACAGTCAAGGTCCATGCATAATAATATTGTGCTCAAATATGGCGGTCAGTAATACCGTGCAGCAAATAGTACCACTCCGGTATAGAGGAAGTAAAATAACCGGCTTATTATATATAACCACTCTTGGCTACATGGATGAGATAGTAAGACATGGAAAAACAAAAATGGTGGCAGCTAGTGGGTTCAAGTCTTCAATGGCCTAGCTAGCTATATGCGTCCTCCAAGGTAAAAAAGTACTCCTACTAGTACTAGTAAGTAGTACAACAACGAAAGAGAAGGCAAGAGAGTTAAAAATATAATACTAAATGGAATACCTAGGTAGATGGTGACGGTCCGATCGTGGTAGATTGTGTGACCATGTTGCACATCAGTGGTACCATGGGAAACGACTGCTAAGATAGTTGATCCCAATATGCCAAAGTCAGCTACAAGGTTCCAGGTTAGACCGAATCACAAATGCAAATGCACATCCAGGATCGGCGATCTTATTTTGATCGGGGGATGACTGGTCCCTGCAAAATTGTGGAGTACCGTTAAGGATTGAAATGATGGTTTGTGAATTTCGTTTGTAATCTCCCATACCGTAGGATGGCAACCATATGAAACAAGTCCCCTGCTTGTCATCGCGAAGATACGGCCTAGATGGTGCATGGCGTCTTCAAACGTGCAAGGGTACAAATCTGCCGCGGCCAACACACGCCAGCCTCTGTCGTTACTGCCTCTTGCATTGATGGCAATCCTTATGTCGAACAGCGCAATGAGATAGTAATCGTCGTAGCCGTGTCGCTTTGTCGGCGGGTTCACAATTGCTATCTTCTTCAATCTCATGTAGGCATCATCATACGTATTCAAGCCCAGCCAGTCCGGAAGACCGATCCCAATGGTTGAGAAGGGGTCTACGGGAACGGCCGCACTGCTGTGGATGTTGTGCAAAATGATGGTGGTATCCGGCCGGAGGTATGCAAGCCAATTTTCATTGGCACCGACCCAGACCTATATATATGACGGTGGGTAGCGGAGAAATTACGAGATGGAAATGGAATAACTAAGTACTACATGATCAAACTCCATGACTGACCTGCTCATTGGACAAAATCCGACTACCTCTCAACGTCGGCAAATCTGGCGGAGTCAACGTGCAACCATGGCCAGGGAGCGGTGGACTGTTCGAAGGATTGTCCCATAGAAGAACCTTCTCCTCGAGGACGCATGGAAGACCAACAAGCATGGCCTTTTTCCAAGCCTGTTTAAGCACCATCTTGAAAAAGTTGGTGCAGGAAGCACCGAGTCTTGCGGCGGTGAGGACGTCGGAGCGACGTGCGATTTCTCCTAGAGGATCATCGTCCAAGGTCTTCCATCCCCGACGAGGAGGAGAACCGCCTGGCGAATCCATGGGAGCAGCAATGAACTGCCTTCTCTTCGGGGGGAGGGGAACTGGTGAGGAGGAGATAAGAGCGTAGTAACCGCAGGGCCTCGTCCCTTCCAACTGTAGCTCCTCGATCGTTCCTTAGCGAAGGGGTGAGGCTATTATTTACTATGTACTCGTACTGTAGTAGTACTAGAACTACTTTCTCAACTAGTAGTGCGATGTACTGTGCTTCTAGTATAGTGCACCAGTTTTGAACTCTTGAATCTCAGGGCCAAGGAGCTACAGTTGGAAGTGGAGGGTAGTACTGTTCTCTAGAACCATCGCTGCACTATCAATGCAAGGAAAGTACACCTGCGTAGTGGGTACTCTCGGTGCTCTATTCAAGCGCGTAGCTGGACTACTCAGCCGCTCCTCTCACGCACACACTAGAAGCCTCTTTATCAGCGATGGTTACTGCGGGGGCAGAACATTTGAGTTATTTGATACAGTAAGACTAGGCTTTTCGCTTCCATTTGTGGAGGTGTAATGGATCTCGTCGAACTTTCTTAGTAGTTCCTTCTTTATGAATGAGATGAGGCAAAGCTTTTGCATCCGTTTTAAAAAATCACGTCAAGAGGAATTTATTTTATAGAGCCAATAATGGAGTGAAGTCCATGCGTGCAACGCCACAAGCTATAGAGTACTATTAGAGTACTAGCACTTTACGTACAGAGCCATACTGCACAGTTCCCAATGCCGCGCCAGGATTTTCTGGCTCCTCGGGCTTAATTGGGAGGCGCTAGTTTAAATATGCTACTAGCTGACGAGGAAGCTGCAAGCGAGGTGTGGCTAGGGCGAGCACGCGAGCCACAAGATGATGGGAAGGAAAACCCGTTCACGTGGCTAGGCTATCCAGTGCACCCAGAATGTGGTGCGACACGTCCGTTCGACTTCAAAACTCAAACTACCCGTGTACAATATTGACTCGCAATGAAGTTACTATTTAAAAAAAGGCCGCCATGCGTTTGGCCAGGATCGAACCCACAAAACGAGGTATGCACTCCCGCGACCACTAGCAGTACTCATTGGAGTACAACGCAACCTAGAATCACCTTTTGTCGCATGTAGTACATTGTTCCTTACAAGAAACCACTAATAATGCCAAGAAACTACTACCACTTGCATACATGGCAAACTTAAGATAAGACTACCTTATCAACCATTGTACATGCCCTTACCAACCAGCCCTACCAAGAAACGACTGGTCTAAAAGTGACGTTATAGGCATGTTTCAACCCATGTCGCCCCTTAAGTCAACACCTTCTATTCGACCGACAAGTTTAGCGTTATGACTTGTGCGACCTACATGTCAGTCTGCACAAAAATCCCCGAGTGACCCCCTACCTCCGGCCTGTCCACCTAGTCATCCTCGGCCATGGGATGCAGCTACCGCCGCCGACAGAAGGCGAGGTCAAAACCGCCGGCGGTGCGGAGCCCATCTTGTGGCAGCCCGGATGCCAGCTCCGTCCGACGCTCGTGGCCGCTAGCTAGCCAATATAGCTCCGTCCAGCTGCTTGTATACAAGGTTTGCTAGCTAGATTGGCACGGTGGCGCGGCGGCTTGCTCACGCGCGCCGCGCTAAGGCCAGCCATCTGGCTCGAGCGAAGGCCAGCGCGGTGGCTTGCTCGCTCATGAGTCATGCTCGGGCCAGCCTGCCAACCCTTGTGGAGGCCAGCGCGGCGTCCGGCTCCTCCGGTGGAGCGGCGGCCAACTCGCTCATCACCGGCGCCACCGACGAACATGCACTAGTACTGTTTAAAGTAATGTTCAGGAAAAATAATGATTTGAGGGGGAATAACAGGATAGAAGGTCAGATGTGGGTCCCTCGTGTCAACGGTCAACCAAAATGTGTTGGTTTAAGCTGCCTCGTCAGCACAGACGTGTGGGCCAACCCTGTCATAAACGGGTTTAAACGAGCCTAATCGGCACTAGGTAGTAGTTTTTGGCGCGGATTAAGAAATTTTGGGTATGTTTTTGCTATTTTTTGTGCAATAGTTTCTTCCTAGGGCTGGTTGAAAGTGGTAGTTTTTTGTTAAATACTTTACATATCGTAAGTAGGAGTGAAAGTTAAGCTTTGGAAGCCAATAAGTAAGGCTAGTTACATAGTGCATATGTGTACGTGATTGAAAGTAAATATCAACCATGAGTGACTAATATCTTGATGGAAAACTCGAAACTATGGAAATACTAGCATTTTTTTGCATGGTTGGAAATACTAGCAATGTTCACGTGCATTGCAACAGATCATAATTAGAATAATACTTATTCACAAACTGGGATACAAAACACTCTAATTTTGATATACATATATCACTAGAGATATATTATGTTTCAATCAGAATATATTCCTTGGGCTGTTTTGGTGAGGTGAGGGAGGGGTGTGGTTGGTTTTAAGATACTAATTATGGGTTTTTCTGCAAATTGGTAGAAAGTGGGATGTTGATGAGAAAAGGCAACAACTTACCTCACAGTCGTTAGATGTAGATCTAATGGTCAGAAATGATGGATGGCAGACACACCATCATCACCAACTTAGCCCTCTGTAGGAGTACAACAAGATGTCCGTGCATTGCACGGAACATCAAGATGCATTTTTTATAAAAAAACTTGTTGTGATTGACCCATGCGGGAGTAATCCCATGTGTAAAAACTAATGATATCTTGAGAAATAGAGATAAGGTGAAGAGGAGTGGGGCGTGGTGGTGATTGGTGGTCGGATTGAGCGGAGGCATGGGGATGGACGACGCCAATAACGGCCACCAGGCCAGTTTGTTCCAAAGGCTTCCTTTTTTAATTGCTCAACAATGAGGTTGTTGGAGATAAGGATGAACGAGGGAAGGCCTTGTCTGCAAGTGTGGAGAGAGGTGCGAGTATCTTTTAGTTTAATTTCCATCCGTCAGATATAGATCGGACGGTCTATATTGTAAGATGGCACGCGTACTGTCGGTGTCAAAACCAGCGGATCTCGGGTAGGGGGTCCTGAACTATGCGTCTAAGGCGAATGTTAATAGGAGGCAGGGGACACGATGTTTACCCAGGTTCGGGCCCTCTTGATGGAGGTAAAACCCTACGTCCTGCTTGATTATTCTTGATGATATGAGTATTACAAGAGTTGATCTACCACGAGATCAGAGAGGCTAAACCCTAGAAGCTAGCCTATGGTATGATTGTATGTTGTCCTACGGACTAAAACCCTCCGGTTTATATAGACACCGGAGGGGGCTAGGGTTACACAAGGTCGGTTAGAAAGGAGGAGATATCCATATCCGTATTGCCTAGCTTGCCTTCCACGCCAAGTAGAGTCCCATCCGGACACGGGACGAAGTCTTCAATCTTGTATCTTCATAGTCCAACAGTCCGGCCAAAGGATATAGTCCGGCTGTCCGGAGACCCCCTAATCCAGGACTCCCTCAGTAGCCCCTGAACCAGGCTTCAATGACGATGAGTCCGACGCGCAGTGTTGTCTTCGACATTGCAAGGCGGGTTCCTCCTCCGAATACACCATGGAAGAGTTTGAATGCAAGGATAGTGTCGACCCTACAAAATAAGTTCCACATACCATCATAGAGAGAATAATACTTCCACAAATCTAATCTGCTGACACGTTTTGATAGTATGACATCACTTCATGGCCCGGTTATTATTCGAACCGCTTTTCTCAACCAGCTCCGCACATATCGCGAGGCGGTTTTCTTGATACGTCTTGTCAAAGCAGAGATCATGTTCCCCTTATCACGGGATTCTCATGAATACGGACGTGGGTAACCCAACCGCGCCATCAATTGCGGCGCCTGGGGAATAAGCGGTTTTGCCAGGCAAGTGGGGAGACTCAGCGCCTCCTCCGCCCTTATAAAGGGACAAAGATTTACTTTTTAAACCCACGCCTTCTTCCTTCTCGCTTACCCATTCCCGCACGCTCGAGCTCTAGCGCCCAAGCTCGCGTTCTTCTTCTCAAACCACTCCAAGCATGTCTCGAGCAGGAGGCAAGTGGATGGTTTCCTCCATCACGGAGGAAAACATCAAAAAGTTACAGGGAGCCGGATACCTAGCTGCGAATATCGCGCACCGGCTGTCGAATGCGGGGCAGATCGTCCCCACGCCCGAACCCCATGAGAGGGTAGTTTTTCTTACCTATTTCGTCCGCGGACTGGGATTTCCTCTCCACTCGTTTGTCCGCGGGCTCATGTTCTACTACGGGCTGGATTTTCATGATCTGGCCCCCAACTTCATCCTCAACATCTCGGTGTTTATCGTCGTGTGCGAGGCCTTCCTCCGCATCAGGCCCCACTTCGGCCTATGGCTGAAAACCTTCAATGTCAAACCGAAGGTGGTGGGTGGCCAGCAAGCAGAGTGCGGAGGCGCCATGGTGGGCAAGATGCCTAATGTCACCTGGCTCGAGGGTACCTACGTGGATACCATAAAGGGGTGGCAATCGGGGTGGTTCTGCATCACCGAGCCGCGTGACTCCAACTGGGTGGCGGCCCCCAAATTTCGATCCGGAATCCCCACGCGGCTCACCTCCTGGAAAAAGAAGGGCCTGTCCTGGGGTTCTTCGGTAGAGCTTACCAGACTCCAGACCTGTATCCAGAACATGACGAACAAGAAAATTAAGCTCGTCAACGTGGTCCAGGTTATGCTCTTCCGCCGGATCCTTCCGTGCCAACGACGGGCATTTGTTTTGTGGGAGTTCGACTCGGCCCAGCACCAGATGTTGCGAGAGCTCTACGACACGACGCACGAGGACGTCTGGAGGGTGCTCTTCAAGGGCGCCGAGATGCCTCCCTTCCTCATCGAGGACCGTGGACTCAGCACAAAGCGCTGCGCCCATCCGGTAGGCTTTTTATATCTCTCATGGTATTTATGTGCCCTGGTTTAGTTATGTGCTGGATCTAAGCTCTTATGTCATTAACAGGACTGGATAAAGACAGTGGAGCAGCTTGATTGCCTAGCCCCCTGCCTGAAGATCCTGCAAACGCTCTTCTAATGAAGATGCTGACTCCGGCACCTTATGAGGTGCCGGAAAAGACTGCCAAGAAGAAGGCTGCAGGGACCCGAAAGGGTCTCCGGTGCAAGGTTCTATCGGACTCATAGTCCGATGAGTCCGACGCCCACTCCTCCCACAAAAACGAGGAGGAGGAGAAAAGTTCTCCCCCCAGTCGGGGGAGACTAGAAAAGGAAGGCCGACCCATCCGGGGAGGCCGAAGGGTCCAAGAGGGGAAAGACCCTCCCTCCGGACTGTGCCACGACGGCCGCCGACAGCGGTGATGAGTGGCTACCCAGGGACAAGCCCCTGGCGAAGTCGTAAGTGTCTGGACACCATAGTACTTCATGGTATGTTTTATTGTACTGTCTTTGTTCATGCCGAACATGATTATGCTGTCCGGCCCGAGCTCATCTCGACGTACCCTCGTCGAGCGGCTCTTTGGGCTCGTCGGATATGAACATCGGTTCTCCTCTGACGGCTTCCACCCCTCGCCCTACGGACAACGCTGAGGTGGTGTCTCAAAAGGCACCGACCCAAGGGGAGGTGATCCTAGCGGCGCCTCACGGTGACCTCCCAGACCCTGAGTACCAAGGGAGCGAGGCTCTTACGGGCTTCGAGTTCTGGCCCCAGCCGGACACTGTGCCGGAACCTTCGATGGTTTCGGACTCCGGCAGGCGGTCCCCCATTAAGGGGGGCCAACCATCCATGCCGGTGTCCTTTGTCCAAGCAGAGGCATCGGACAACTTGCTGGAAGCGCTTCACAACACTTCCATCGATGAAGAACACCGCACTATCATGAGTGCGGTGGTCAAGAAGGTTCAGTCCGCCAAAAACGGACTGACCGAAGCTTGCGCCAGCCTCCTAACAGGCTTTGAGGTATGCATTCAAAATACAAAAATATTACCGCATAGATAGTAGCCCCTGATGCTCTATTCGGCGTTCGCGAAGAAAAGCCGAATAGAGTATCAAATGATAACTCAGGAGTCTAATTAGAGTATTTCTATGTGTATATGCAGGCTTCCCCGCGGGCCACTGCCGCACGTACTGCGGAGGTCTCTGCGCTGAAGCAGGCCCCGAAGCGGTCCGAGGACGAGCTCGGCCTTACCAAGGGGCAGCTCGAAGAGAGCAAAGATAAGATATACCCCGGTTTATATAGTTAAAAAGAAGTTCGATGTAAAGTAATAGGATCATCATGAATTTGTCAGGGGCCATGACCGAGGTAGAGACCCTGAGGAAGGCGTTGTCCGTGGCCGAAGACAAAGCGGCCAAAGAACGCATTGAACGGGAGAAACAAGAAGCCCGAGTGGGCGAGGTGCAGCAAGAGCTCGAGGCTCTCGCCAAAAAGCACGAGTCCTTGGAGCTTGACTCCAAGACGCGAGAGTCCGAGCTCGCGCAGGCGCTTGAAAGCGTCCGGAGCGCCAAGGCCGAAGCCCATAAGGCCCTCCAAGAGATTGATGCGGTGAAGAAGATAACAACGGGTAAGGCATTCAATATGCAAAGCAAGCATGTGAAGGAGACTTTCCTTTTTCTTACCCGAGTTCGGAGCTCTCCAGGAGCGTTTGCAGATCTTCCCCACAGTGTGCTGGATGCCGCAGAGTTTTACCGGGCTAAGGAGGGGAGCTCAACGGAGAAGTTGTTCTAGTCTCAGTATACTGGGACCGAACACCCCGTGTCCTTGAGAGACCAGCTGAAGCAGTTGGTCGAACTTCACAAGGCGGCCGAACAGGCCATGAGGGGCCTTATAGTCTAGATGTGGCCTGGCGAGCCCCTGTCTGGCAGCTCCTTCGGTCTGGTGAGGCGGCTGGTGGAAGCCTGCCCACGGCTTGAGGTCATCAAGCGGTCCGTCTGCATCGAAGGTGCACGTAGGTCTTTTGCCCATGCGAAGGTGCACTGGGCGAAGCTGGACACCGCGAAGCTTGTGAAGGAGGGGCCGCCGGAGGGCAAGGAGCATCGCTGCCCCGAGAATTACTATGAGAGCGTCCTGAAGGGTTCCCGCTTAGTTGTAGATGAGTGTGCCAAGGATGTAATCTTTGAATGAACATGCCCATGTGATCTTGTAATATGAAACGAGTTCTTTTGCGCCATGCGACGCTTTCTTAATTTAAAATATTACCTTTTGTGCGGCCGTTTATAAAATCTGAGAGTTGGCCAGTCGTCGGCTTCTGCCCCCATGTAACTAGTACTGGGATGTTCGGGGTAAATCTGAACACTCTTTACCCCAATTTTGGGTCCTTCAAGGGAGGTGCTCAGCGCAACGAACCAGGCAATCGGACTATAATGCTTTATCACTCTCACTTAGCCATAGAAGTCTATGATTTTAAATTTTTGGCGAAGCCCCTGGTATTCGGAGGGCCGAATTTGGGGCGCTATACATGCCTAAGCCGGACAAGGCCGACTCCTCGCCTGAAGCGGAAAAAGTCTTTAAGGACTTGAGACCTCTCAAACAGCGACCAGTCTCTCGCCTTATCATGACAGTCAGTTTTTGGCTTTCTCTACTGAGGTGCTCGTCCGGAAGAACCGGGACACAATCACAGTAGTTCTCCCACCACTACCTTAGCCGATATAGCGGAACGTAAGGTACCAAAGCATGGGAGCCGAGCAACCCAACATTTGACCCAAGACATGATTCAGAGCTGATGCATATAATGCTATAAGTTCGGGGTGCCACACTGTTGAAAGTGTTCGGACTTCTTGCGCCGTATTACGGGGTAAACGAGAGCCCCTGGCGTACTGACCGCACCCGAGCATGCAGGTGCGGAATGTCGTAAATGGACATATAAGAGAAAGAGAAAAACTTAAATAGTGCAATGATAGATTAATAATATGCATTGTTATTTGAATAATACGTCGAAGCGTACTGGTACAAGTAGTGCAATAAGCATAAAGTAGGACAATTCAAAATGTCCTATCCCAAGGCAAGCTACGCATAAATAGTGAAAAGTGGGTATATCAAGTATTACTAGAGACCACCTGGTGGTTCCCGTGTTCATCCTAGCTTCTTGCCGCCTTGGTTGTTGCTTCCGGAATGTGTCCGGCAATCGGACTGTCAGAAAGTGCTTCCGAAGAGTTAGGCCCTGAAAGAGAAAAGGGAAGTCAAAGGTATACAGCCCCTGGTGTGGTTAAGCCACAATGCGGGGCGTGTCCTGATTGTGCCCCCGCCTATGTCCATGATATTTTCAATGCGTAGTTATGTACGCATGGCACGAATTTCGTCGCTACACTGGGACTAGGACGGGGGCCGGATTGCTAGGCGAGCGCTGATCGCGCCAGGTGATCCTGTTGCAGATTGTTCCGGACTCGCTTGAAGGTGTCCGGGGGCTGTAACGCCGAATGAGTGGTCTGCCTGAACATGCTGCTTTGTGCCTCTGCTGCAAGGGCCGCAGTGTGCTCTTCTGTATGGAGCGAGCGTTCTGTGTTTCCATTTACTGTTATGACCCCGCGGCGTCCTGGAATCTTGAGCTTGAGGTATGCGTAATGTGGCACTGCATTGAATTTTGCAAATGCTGTCCGTCCGAGCAGTGCATGATAGCCACTGCGAAACGGGACGATGTCGAAGATTAACTCTTCACTTCGGAAGTTATCCAGTGATCCGAAGACCACTTCTAGTGTGATTGAGCCTGTGCAATGGGCCTCTACACCTGGGATGACGCCTTTAAAGGTGGTTTTGCTGGGTTTGATCCTTGAGGGACCGATACCCATTTTTTGCACTGTATCCTGATAAAGCAGGTTTAGGCTGCTGCCGCCGTCCATAAGGACTCGAGTGAGGTGAAATCCGTCAATGATGGGGTCTAGGACCAGTGCGGCAGACCCGCCATGACGGATGCTAGTGGGGTGGTCCCTGCGATCGAAGGTGATCGGACAAGCAGACCATGGGTTGAACTTCGGGGTGACGGGCTCCATCACGTAGACGTCCCTTAGTGCATGCTTCCGCTCCCTCTTGGGAATGTGGGTTGCGTATATCATGTTCAGTATCTTCACTTGTGGGGGAAACTGTCACAGCCCTAGCCTTAGCCTTTGCTTGACCTTGCATGATCATCATGTCATCATGTTTAAGTTTTATGAAACTCTGAAATGGGGATGGTCAAGCCCTAGCACAAATGCAATTCAAATAGTTTCAAATAAAAATATTTTCAATGAACTCAAAATGCCTTTTAAAAATGTTCATCATCTCTAGTTTCAGGTGGAAGCATCTACCCAAGATGATTTGCATTTTTGCTGGACACATTTGGGCTTTGAATTAAATCACTAGGTATTTGAATTTGGGCATTTAATCGATATAAATATTTTAAATGCTTGAATAATCCTAGAAACAATTTTTGGCAGTCGTAAATATTTCAAATAAAGCCCAAAATATATCCCAGGATTTATGGAAATGAGTTAGTATTATTACTAATTCCTAACATATCAAATAAATAGAAAACAGAAAACTAATAGAAGGAGAGAGAGAGTTTCCTTACCTGGCGCTACCTGGCGGCCCAGCTGGCCCAGCCAGCCCACCAGGGGCACGAGCGTCTTCCTCCCCGCGCCAGCGCACGAAGCAGCTCGCTGGAGCGCGCCGATGCCACCTTGGCCACCTCCTGCTTCCTCCCCGGGCCTTCTAGCGACGCCACGGAGACGCCCCGTGGCCCCTCGCTCCTCTCCCTCACTCTCTGCTCTCCCCCTCGCCCTCTGCTCCCTCTCCCGAGCACACCCGAGCGGAGCTCGTCGTCGCCGACGCAATTTACCACGGCCACCGTCCATCCCGTGCCTCCCCGATGGGTCCAGAGGAACTGCCTCGACCCCCGCCTCCTCTGCACCAATCCAGGCGCCGCCAGGAGCTCCGTGACGACGACCCCGAGCTCTTCTTCCTCCTCGGACCCGTGGGTCACCGCCGGTCGATTCGCGCCACCGAGGACGTCCCCAAGCCCGCTGAGCCATTCTTCGACCTCCCTGTGAGCTCCTGTTGTTTCCGCCTCGCTCTCCCCCTCCGTTCCTGTTCCCTAGCCCCGTCTTCCGATCAAGCCCGAAGCTCCCCGCCGCCGGCCATGTCACCATCGTAGCTACAGCCGCGCAACTTGGCGTTCGAGCTCACCGTTGCACTCACCGCACTTCCGTGAGTCGAACACGACTAACCACGGCTCCTCCCTTGCTCGGCATCGCCCAAACCATTGCCGGCCGAACTCCGGCCGCCGCCCAACTCGCCACTGCCACCGCTACAGGCCACCCCAGCTCCGGTCGCTGCCACCACTGGATACGCGCGTGTGCCAGCAACCCATAACCGCAAACCTCGCTCGAAACCGTCGCCCGTAGCTCAATTCCGAGCGGACTCCGCCGCGGCTTGAGGTCGCCGCCGGCCAAACTCTAGCGTGCTGACGTGGCGGCGTAATTAGTGCTAATCACCGCCAGCTAAACCACTTTTAGACGCTGACAACGGGCCCCGCAGCGGGTCAAAGCCCAAGTCAACATGGGATTAGTGTCTGACTCACTGGCCAATGGACCCCACGGGTCAGTTTTGACCCTGTTGACCTTGCTGACATCGTGCTGTCGTCATGCTGACGCAGTAAGTGATTTTCTGGATTTTAAAATAATCCAGGAATTCCAGAAAATTGCCTAAACTTTGAAAAATCATAGAAATTTAACCATAACTCCAAATGAAATAATTTATATATGGAAAATTATCAGAAAAATTCAAGGAATCTGTTTATGGCATTTTCATGCATGTTAGAACAACTTATGGCTGCTGTTTAGGCCAATTCACATAAATGGAATTTAAACTCTCACATATGGAGTTTGAATTTGAACCTAGGGTTCAAACCAACTCCATTTAACATGTTGCTAGTTGCATTAGCTCAAAACACAGCATATTGACATGTCATGATCATGCATCATATTGTGCATTGCATTGATTGTGTTCATTCTCTGTTGCCGGTGGTTGTCCCCTCTCGATAGACGTTGTACCGACGCTGTGATCATTGACACTGATGAAGACCCAATGATATCTTCAGAAGTGCCAGGCAAGCAAAACCCCCTTGTTCATTCCGATACAATCCCACTCTCGCTCCTGCTCTCTTTTACTACATTAGGACAACGACGATTCAACTGTTACATGTTGCGGTAGTTGAACCCTTTTCCTCTGCATGACCTGTCATTGCCACAGTAAATAGATGAAACCCACTAGCATGAGTAGGAGTTGTTTGAGCCCTGATGTGCCTACTCATTCATGTTTGTTTGTCATGCCTGCTACTGCTTAGAGTTGAGTCAGGTCTGATTCGTCGGGGATGAATTGGAGGTGTGTAAACATGTCCTACTGTTGAGAGCTAAGTGTGTGAACATGATTTGGTAAAGGTGGCGGTGAGAGGCCATGTAGGAGTACATGGTGGGTTGTCTCATTGAAACCGTTCTGAGGAACTGAGTTCTGTGTTTGTGATCCATGAAACAGTTACTACCATGCATTGGGCCCGAAACCAATGGACCCTCTCGGCTTCTTGATCACCCTTGTCCTCTGTCCAGGAGTTGCAACTAGTTTCTGGTGTTTTTAGGATATGTGTTGGCGGCCGTGCATAGCGCTGACCCTAGGGGTGGGCTATGATGCGCTAGATACACCATGGCCGGGCATGCCGGGCGCCCGTTTGGTGTCTCGGAACCCTGTACACATCGTCCGGGGCCGTATGTGGAAACCTCGGCCGGACTCTCTGCGGATGGAACCTGGATAGGCGATAAACCTGGACTAGAGACTTGAGTGTTTAGGTAGGCCGTGGCCGACACCCTCGTTGGGATTCCGCTTGAAGGTTGCCGAGTACATGTCGTGTAAACGGCGGTAAGTGGTGAGACCGTGTGTGAAGAAGTACACCCCTGCAGGGTTATAAATGATCTATTCGAATAGCCGTGTCCGTGGTAAAGGACTTCTGGGTTGCCTATAACAGTTCATAGACAAGTGAAAGTGGATACTCTAAAACTCGCAAGATAAGTGTGAGTGCTATGGATGGCCTTCTTGTAGGGAGACGGGAGCGGATCCATAGTGGTGTATTGAATGGTGAATATGTGGACTCATGTGCGCCACCTCAAAAGAGTTGCTTGCAGTCGTAGTTCAGGTTAGCTACTAAGTCAAAGCTGGCTTGCTGCAGTTAAACTCCACCACCCCCCTTGTTGATACCGATGCATATGTAGCTAGTTCTGATGTAAGTCTTGCTGAGTACCTTTGTACTCATGTTGGCTCAATTTATGTTTTGCAGAGAGATTTCAGTCTCCCTAGTAGTTCCGCGTGGACTTCGATGTTTAGCCTGATACCTCAGCTTCGATCTTGTGCCCTCGGCAGGATCTGGTAGATAGTCAGGCTTCTCAGCCTTTTTCATTTATAGATGTCTGTACTCAGACATGTTAAGCTTCCGCATGTGCTTTGGTTTGTATGCTCTGAATGTTGGGTCATGAGACCCATGTTTGTATTTCTCGCTCCTCGGAGCCTAATGAATAATACTTGAGTTGTAGAGTTATGTTGTGATGCCATGTTGTATTTACACATATCGAGCATATTGTGTGTATGCTTGAAATGCTTGGTATGTGTGGGATCCGACAATCTAGTTGTTTATCCTTGGCAGCCTCTCTTATGGGGAAATGTAGTCTAGTGCTTCCATGAGCCATAGTAGTCCGCTACAGCCCGGTTCACCGGAGTCCTGTTAGCCCAGCACTAGTGCTCAGGACACTTGACTGGCCGGCATGTGTTTCACTTCGTTCATGTGTCTGTCCCTTCGGGGAAATGTCACGCGGTGACATCCGGAGTCCTGCCTGGCCTGCTACAGCCCGGGTTCGCGGAGTCCTGTTAGCCCAGTGCTACAGCCCGGATTCACACGCTGCTGACCGACATGCTCGATGTGATTCATGTATGCCTGTCCCCATAGGTTAGTGCCGCTTTGGGTTCACGACTAGCCATGTCGGCCCGGGTTCTCTGTCATATGGATGCTAGCGACACTATCATATACGTGAGCCAAAAGGCGCAAACGGTCCCGGGCCATGGTAAGGCGACACCCGTGGGAATACCGTGCGTGAGACCGCAAAGTGATATGAGGTGTTACCGGCTAGATCGATGTGACTTAGAATCGGGGTGCTGACAGCTTTGGTATCAGAGCCTGACTGCCTGTAGGATTACCAAGCCAAACCGGTCGAAGTTGTGTCTAGAAATGCTTTAGTTATGTAGGGGGATTGATTGTGGTAGGGAATGTAAGGCTCTTTTTACTCCTTATCCTCATGACCTTCTGATCTGAGTCATCTTATCTTTTCTACGGGGTTAAGTACTAGGCTTCTCTTCTATCTCTCAGGATGACGTGTTACTAAACCGTAGTTGCCTAGGATTGTTGAGTTCAAGCCTCAGTTCAGTTCCTACTACTTCCATATGTTCATAATTGGTCTCAGAACCTTGATATTGTGATGTTGAGTGGTTATGCCACCATTTTTGCAGGATGTCTCAAATCATTTTGAGCATTTACAGCCGTTATGCTGTCCGAGTCATCTCAGGTTTCTAAACAATCTGGTGCATTTGCAAATCCTTCCTCCCAGTTCCCGATGTCCTTTTGGGCCAGTTTAAGCACACTAATCCGTCTGTTGAGGTACTCCGCTGCCTCGGCATTTATGTTGGAGCTATTATTATGACCCTAGGTGTCTAGAGTATCACCTGGTAATCTAGCAATGCTTTGCATCCCCAGTGTGATGATTCTGGCCACCATTCTCGAAAGCGTCCCATGATGCCGTTTAGTTAGTAGGCATTCTATTCCTGGGTTCTTGGCCCAAGATCCACTCTACTTACCTCGTGTTGATAGTGTTGCTCGTACCTTTAGGATATTAGTAACCTTTGCAATAGTCCTCGAGGTCCATGGTATTTCCTTCTTCCAAATACCATGAACCATTAAGGCAGAAGTTCTTTGAACCAAAAGATCACCATTAGAGTACTCCTGAGGAGTTCTCCATTCATAATTGTGACTCTGCCAGTCCTACCTCTCAGCATGGGTTATCGGGAAGAAATATGTTGAACTTGTTTGACATACTAACCTATGCATCCACAACTCAGAAAGATATATGTTCCTTTGAGTTGTCCCTCTGTAGTTGTATTCCGATCCTTTTCTATCAGTTGATAGCCAAGTTTATGTCGTGCATTCGTGTTATCAATGCCTATTATTCTTGTGGTCCATCGAGCCATTCTATTCCGGAATGACTAGGAGAAACAAACTCCAGCACCTCATCCATTTCTTGGACTGGTCAAAGTAGTTGTATTCCACAGATCAAAATGCCAATCCAGCTTTTGTTCTGTTCTACCTCGGAGTATTACCCCCTTTATGTCAAGATTGTCATAGGAAATGCAGCATCTCTCATGAATTCTTGACGTAGTGGTACTCTCTCCATAATTATTCATTTCTCAGTTTCCGTGTTGTTGCAACCGGAATGTCGACAAGTGAATCGTGATGTGTGAAATCAATACTCCTAGCAACCCCGTTGCTTGGTAGTTAAAGGACAATAACTTCATTCTTAGCATGTTGGTTATTGAATCATCGTTCTAAGGTAGATTGTGCTACCTAATCATTGTTTCTGGTGCACTCTTCGACCAATGTGTTAGGAGTGTGTCAATCCATCACTCTCTTGATCACATTGTCTTGCCCTGAAAAGCAAGATTGTTCTCGAGCTTAGTAACATATCGGTGGTTCGTGATGTTCCGAATATCTTCTTGGAAGTATTACCAGGTTGTCACCTGCCCGCTATGTTGAGTTCGTGATCATGTTGGTTTTCCTCCAAACCGTCCTTTCTCCAAGAATCTGTGTCAGATACCCTGAGCAAGTTGGTTAAGCTAAAAAACAACTTGGAGAGTTGAAAGATAAAAGCTTGTCCGACTCAGTTCATTCCAAAGGGATATCTTGCGTGTGTGTGCGTGTGTGTTGGATAAAGATGATATCTTCATCAATTGATCCTCGTGATCAATTGTCGGTGCTATTGTCTTACCCAAACTTTTATTTGAGTGTGGGCTATCGTCAAATCAAATCAGAACCAACGATATTCGTAATGTTGTCCTACTCGTGGTTGATTCCTCAAGCATACATCATTATATTCTTTGGGTCTGACCAATGCTATCACCGTGTTCACTTAATTATGGATTTCCATTTATATGGAAACCTGGATGAATTGTTGTTGAGCCCATTGACAACATCCATGTCCTCTCCATGATTTTGTCGAACATTAAGCGAGTGTTGGAAACTTTTGAAAGCATCTCTTCATGCTAGCTCGTGAAGCATATGTTGGATGAAAGAAGTGACTTCCTCTGATTCATGTGCATTTGGTGCAAGTTGCCGCTGTGAGTTCGAGAAAGTTAGTTTTGCTTCCTCTAGAATCATCCCAAGTTAGTCATGCACGTGTGAAGTATTCCATGGTCTGATAGACTGATCATCTTCATTCCATATGAATTCCATAGCACACTAAGCCACTGATTGACCTGTTCCAGGAAAAGAAGTTGTTGTGCTATCCTAGGTCATGCACAAGATTTCGATATCCTCAATGATGGTTCCCCACCAGAACTCGGTAGTGTTTTATTATAAGACTACTATGTGGTCATACTTGTCTGGGACAACGTGTTCACATGTTGTAGCAGAACCAGCTCATGTTTTGGAGCTTGCTATCGCAGTTCATTCCCCGAGAATATCGCAACATTGTCTCGTTGATTTGTGTTGCAAACTTTCATTTTCCTTTCTAGACTCGATGAGTCTGGAATATCCTGATACCAACCAGATCTGAATCTCAGGCAGATATGATGGTTGGAGCATTTTCCAAGAACTATAATATTGGTCCCTCGATAACCGGTAAAGTGGATGCCGTGGCCAACACATCCAGCCGGAAGACCTATTATTGTAGTATCTCGATTGAAGAAAGTTGGCCACCTCCCCATGAGGATTTCGTAGGATTTACCTCCGTAGTTAATCCTTATGGATTCTTGTGCTCCCGAAGTCCGACCTTTTACTTGATGTCCTAGATACCAAACCATATCAACAAATGGGTTATCCTAGCACATCAAGGAGAACATTAGAAGCGAAGTGCTAAATGTCTCTCGGTCGATCATCCAGATTTTGTTTCCTTGGCCTCGCTAAGGTGAAATCTGAGAAAGGGTTATCTTCCTTTGCATCTGCATCATCCATCACCATTCATCATGGTGGTATGTTGTGTTGCCAGGATCCTTGACACAGATATTGGTAAAACCTTGATGAATATGGAGATGCTCAAGTTCTTGGGAGCACGCGCAAGCACCAGGTTTTACCATTGGCGTTAACTAGGATTTGCTTCCAGTTTCCTTGGTTATGTTATAACCTTTTCAAACAGTGGACTCACTCTCGACTGTTGAGCTCTTCCCCAGTTACCAGAATCATTCCCAACATTTGCATTTTGTTCCCAGCCTGCACCTCAGTAGTTGTTGTTCAGGATCATCTTCAAAAGTGGACTTACCATGGGTCTCATCCATTTACGATGATAAGCAAAAATCATCCATTGCATTGTCTTCAATAAGGTAGTCCACATCATCCATCCTAGTCCGAGTATGTCATTCTTTCGAACTCCTTCAAATGATCGTTTGTGATTGCCTTAGGTTGGTATAAAGAGTTTCAATGATCTCCGAATCAAAAGTAATTCTTTTTGCCACTTAAGGGAATAATTCTAAGAGTCACCTTCCCCGAGGTATCACGTTACGAAATCATGGCAAATATCTCCTTGCTACTTTGAAATTCATGCTCCATCTTCTTCAAGTATGGAATGGTTGCCTACCTAGTGAACCTTCGCCAACCGTTTCACTCCATCCCTTTAGGTGTATGCTTCGTGTCTCAGCTCGAGAGATGTTACTATGTCTCATTCCATGAGTTGATCTTGTGATCATTAAGATGATCCTAAGTTGCTCGAATCTCAGGAAGGTCGATTCTTCTTAAATTCTCCCTTTCTACTCGTTGTCATGTTGGATGTAGTTCTCAAAGCAAGACGTCGAGATCAAGGTGATGCAATGAATCAACATCCTCGAGAAAGACGTCTGGATCGTGAAGATTGTGTTAGCTTGTGTCCCTCTGTCTTCTTACCTCATGGCTTGAATCTCGGGACGAGATTCTTGTTTAGTAGGGGTGAGTTGTCACAGCCATAGCCTTAGCCTTTGCTTGACCTTGCATGCTCATCATGTCATCATGTTTAAGTTTTATGAAACTCTGAAATGGGGATGGTCAAGCCCTAGCACAAATGCAATTCAAATAGTTTCAAATAAAAATATTTTCAATGAACTCAAAATGCCTTTTAAAAATGTTCATCATCTCTGGTTTAAGGTGGAAGCATCTACCCAAGATGATTTGCATTTTTGCTGGACACATTTGGGCTTTGAATTAAATCACTAGGTATTTGAATTTGGGAATTTAATCAATATAAATATTTTAGATGCTCGAATAATCCTGGAAACAATTTTGGGCAGTCGTAAATATTTCAAATAAAGCCCAAAATATATCCCAGGATTTATGGAAATGAGTTAGTATTATTACTAATTCCTAACATATCAAATAAATAGAAAACAGAAAACTAATAGAAGGAGAGAGAGAGAGAGTTTCCTTACCTGGCGCCACCTGGCGGCCCAGCTGGCCCAGCCAGCCCACCAGGGGCACGGGCGTCTTCTTCCCCGTGCCAGCGCATGAAGCAGCTCGCTGGAGCGCGCCGACGCCGCCTTGGCCACCTCCTGCTTCCTCCCCGGGCCTTCTAGCGATGCCACGGAGACGCCCCATGGCCCCTCGCTCCTCTCCCTCACTCTCTGCTCTCCCCCTCGCCCTCTGCTCCCTCTCCCGAGCGCACCCGAGCGGAGCTCGTCGTCGCCGACGCAATTTACCGTGGCCACCGTCCATCCCGTGCCTCCCGAGATGGGTCCAGAGGAACCGCCTCGACCCCCGCGTCCTCTGCACCAATCCAGGTGCCGCCAGGAGCTCCGTGACGACGACCCCGAGCTCTTCTTCCTCCTCGGACCCGTGGGTCACCGCCGGTCGATTCGCGCCACCGAGGACGTCCCCAAGCCCGCTGAGCCGTTCTTCGACCTCCCTGTGAGCTCCTGTTGTTTCCGCCTTGCTCTCCCCCTCCGTTCCTGTTCCCTAGCCCCATCTTCCGATCAAGCCCGAAGCTCCCTGCCGCCGGCCATGTCGCCATTGTAGCTACGGCCGCGCAACTTGGCATTCGAGCTCGCCGTTGCACTCACCGCACTTCCGTGAGTCAAACACGACTAACCACGGCTCCTCCCTTGCTCGGCATCGCCCAAACCATTGTCGGCCGAACTCCGGCCGCCGCCCAACTCGCCGCCGCCGCTGCTATAGGCCACCCCAGCTCCGGTCGCTGCCACCACTGGATGCGCGTGTGTGCCAGCAACCCATAGCCGCAAACCTCGCCCGAAACCGTCGCCCGTAGCTCAATTCCGAGCAGACTCCGCCGCGGCTTGAGGTCGCCGCCGGCCAAACTCCGGCATGCTGACGTGGCCGCGTAATTAGTGCTAATCACCGCCAGCTAAACCACTTTTAGACGCTGACAATAGGCCCCGCAGCAGGTCAAAGCCCAAGTCAACGCGGGATTAGTGTCTGACTCACTGGCCAATGGACCCCACGGGTCAGTTTTGACCCTGTTGACCTTGCTGACGTTGTGCTGTCATCATGCTGATGCAGTAAGTGATTTTCTGGATTTTAAAATGATCCGGGAATTCCAGAAAATTGCCTAAACTTCGAAAAATCATAGAAATTCAACCGTAACTCCAAATGAAATAATTTATATATGAAAAATTATCAGAAAAATTCAAGGAATCTGTTTATGGCATTTTCATGCATGTTAAAACAACTTATGGCTGCTGTTTAGGCCAATTCACATAAATGGAATTTAAACTCTCACATATGGAGTTTGAATTTGAACCTAGGTTTCAAACCAACTCCATTTAACATGTTGCTAGTCGCATTAGCTCAAAACACAGCATATTAACATGTCATGATCATGCATCATATTATACATTGCATTGATTGTGTTCATTCTCTGTTGCCGGTGGTTGTCCCCTCTCGATAAACGTTGTACCGACGCTGTGATCATTGACACTGATGAAGACCCAATGATATCTTCAGAAGTGCTAGGCAAGCAAAAACCCCTTGTTCATTCCGATACAATCCCACTCTCGCTCCTGCTCTCTTTTACTACATTAGGACAACGACGATTCAACTGTTACATGTTGCGGTAGTTGAACCCTTTTCCTCTGCATGACCTGTCATTGCCACAGTAAATAGATGAAACCCACTAGCATGAGTAGGAGTTGTTTGAGCCTTGATGTGCCTACTCATTCATGTTTGTTTGTCATGCCTGCTACTGCTTAGAGTTGAGTCAGGTCTGATTCATCGGGGATGAATTGGAGGTGTGTAAACATGTCCTACTGTTGAGAGCTAAGTGTGTGAACACGATTTGGTAAAGGTGGCGGTGAGAGGCCATGTAGGAGTACATGGTGGGTTGTCTCATTGAAACCGTTCTTAGGAACTGAGTTCTGTGTTTGTGATCCATGAAACAGTTACTACCATGCATTGGGCCCGAAACCAATGGACCCTCTCGGCTTCTTGATCACCCTTGTCCTCTGTCCAGGAGTTGCAACTAGTTTCTGGTGTTTTTAGGATATGTGTTGGCGGCCGTGCGTAGCGCTGACCCTAGGGGTGGGCTATGATGCGGTAGATACACCGTGGCCGGGCATGCCGGGCGCCCGTTTGGTGTCTCGGAACCCTGTACACATCGTCCGGGACCGTATGTGGAAACCTCAGCCGGACTCCCTGCGAATGGAACCTGGATAGGCGATAAACCTGGACTAGAGACTTGAGTGTTTAGGTAGGCCGTGGCTGACACCCTCGTTGGGCTTCCGCTTGAAGGTTGCCGAGTACATGTCGTGTAAACGACAGTAAGTGGTGAGAGCGTGTGTGAAGAAGTACACCCCTACAGGGTTATAAATGATCTATCCGAATAGCCGTGTCCGCGGTAAAGGACTTTTGGGTTGCCTATAACAATTCATAGACAAGTGAAAGTGGATACTCTAAAACTCGCAAGATAAGTGTGAGTGTTATGGATGGCCTTCTCGTAGGGAGACGGGAGCGGATCCATAGTGGTGTATTGAATGGTGAATATGTGGACTCGTGTGCGCCACCTCAAAAGAGTTGCTTGCAGTCGTAGTTCAGGTTAGCTACTAAGTCAAAGCTGGCTTGCTGCAGTTAAACTCCACCCCCCCCTTGTTGATACTGATGCATATGTATCTAGTTCTGATGTAAGTCTTGCTGAGTACCTTTGTACTCACGTTTGCTTAATTTATGTTTTGCAGAAAGATTTCAGTCTCGCTAGTAGTTCTGCATGGACTTCGACGTTTAGCCTGATACCTCAGCTTCGATCTTGTGCCCTCGGCAGGATCTGGTAGATAGTCAGGCTTCTTAGCCTTTTTCATTTATAGATGTCTGTACTCAGACATGTTAAGCTTCCGCATGTGCTTTGGTTTGTATGCTCTGAATGTTGGGTCATGAGACCCATGTTTGTATTTCTCGCTCCTCGGAGCCTAATGAATAATACTTGAGTTGTAGAGTTATGTTGTGATGCCATGTTGTATTTACACATATCGAGCATATTGTGTGTATGATTGAAATGCTTGGTATGTGTGGGATCCGACAATCTAGTTGTTTATCCTTGGCAGCCTCTCTTATGGGGAAATGTAGTCTAGTGCTTCCATGAGCCATAGTAGTCCGCTACAGCCCGGTTCACCGGAGTCCTGTTAGCCCAGCACTACTGCTCAGGACACTTGACTGGCCGGCATGTGTTTCACTACATTCCTATGTCTGTCCCTTCGGGGAAATGTCACGCGGTGACATCCGGAGTCCTGCCTAGCCTGCTACAGCCCGGGTTCCCGGAGTCCTATTAGCCCAGTGCTATAGCCCGGATTCACACGCTGCTGACCGACATGCTCGATGTGATTCATGTATGCCTGTCCCCATAGGTTAGTGCCATTTTGGGTTCATGACTAGCCATGTCGGCCCGGGTTCTCTGTCATATGGATGCTAGCGACACTATCATATACGTGAGCCAAAAGGCGCAAACGGTCCCGGGCCATGGTAAGGCGACACCCATGGGAATACCGTGCGTGAGACCACAAAGTGATATGAGGTGTTACCGGCTAGATCGATGTGACTTAGAATCGGGGTCCTGACAGAAACCCCTTCTGTCCTCCTGGGTTCGGCGGCCGGGGCTCCTCCTCGTCATCGCTATGCAGCCCCTTGTCCTTGTTTTCGGCATTTAACTTGCCGGCCTGCTTGAACACCCGACATTCTCTGTTGGTGTGATTGGCTGGCTTATTAGGGGTGCCGTGGATTTGACACGTGGGATCTAGTATGCGATCCAGACTGGACGGAGCCGGAGTATTTCTTTTAAATGGCTTTTTCCGCTGACCAGATTTAGAGCCTCTGAATCCGGCATTGACAGCCGTATCTTCGGTGTTATCGCCGTTATTGCGGCACTTTGGTCCATTACGACGCTGCCTACCGTTAACGTCTTTGGTATCCGAGGTATCCGAATTCCTTGATGTGTTGTTGCTGCGAGCCAGCCAGCTGTCCTCGCCCACGCAAAAGTGGGTCATGAGTGTTGTGAGGGCTGCCATAGATTTCGGCTTCTCTTGGCCGAGGTGGCGGGCTAGCCACTCGTCGCGGATGTTATGCTTGAATGCCGCTAGGGCTTCTGCATCCGGACAGTCTACAATTTGATTTTTCTTAGTCAGGAACCGTGTCCAGAATTGTCTGGCCGATTTCCCTGGCTGCTGGGTTATGTGGATCAAGTCATCAGCATCCGATGGCCGCACATAAGTTCCCTGGAAGTTGTCAAGAAATGCATCTTCCAAATCCTCCCAACTGCCAACGGAATATGTTGGCAAGCTATTTAGCCAATGTCGAGCTAGTCCTTTGAGTTTTAGTGGGAGGTACTTGATGGCATGTAGATCATCACCGTGAGCCATGTGGATGTGAAGGAGGAAATCCTCAATCCATACAACGGGATCTGTTGTGCCGTCGTATGATTCGATATTTACCGGTTTGAAACCCTTCAGGAATTCATGATTCATAACTTCATCAGTGAAGCATGGGGGGTGTGCGGCGCCTCTGTGCCGGGCTATATCCCGACGTAGTTCATATGAGTCTTGTCTACTGTATTCGGCCCGGCCGGATTTACTCTTGGTGTATCCGACGTGACAATCATCGTCCCATGTGGGCACACGTGCTCGTGTCCCGTATATTGACCTTGCGATTTTTTCCTTACTGTCCAAGATGTCTCGCAGGTCCTTTGTGTTGCCCCAGGCCTTAGTATTTTTGACTGAGTGGTGACGGGGTGCGGTCTGAACTTTAGGCTGAAACGCCTCTCTGGCTCGGCCGCATAGTGGCTGGTCAGCCGCATCGTACACTGGTGAATGAGGTTTCAGTGCTTCCTCCTCGAGGTGAGGTAGCAACCTGCGTTTTGGGTAACTCTTGGACGGGCGTTCGAGTTCATGCTCCTTCGCCGCAAGGACTTCGGTCCATCTGTGTGCTAGCAAGTCTTGATCAGCTTGAAGCTGTTGTTGTTTCTTCTTTAGGCTACTTGCCGTGGCCATAAGCCGGCGCTTGAAGCGCTCTTGCTCGACGGGGTCCTTAGGCACGATAAACTCGTCGTCGCCGAGGCTCGCCTCATCTTTGGAGAGAGGCATGTAATTGTCCTCCTCCGGTTCTCCATCTGCTGCCTGCTCTGGGGGGCTAGCTTATTCGTCCTCTAGCTCTGCACCATGCTGGAGGGGATTGTTGTTGTCTTCGGTGCTATCTGGAGTGTTATTATCTCCTGTGTCGGTATCACTGCTCTTGCTGTGGCGGGACTTAGACCGGCGCCGCTAACGTCGGCGCTTGGGTTGCTTCTTGGAGGGGTCATCCTCCGCTTTCTCGTCGCCATTAGCTTCTTTGGGGGTGTCCACCATATATATATCATATGATGAGGTGGCGGTCCAGTGCCCCGAGGGCGGTAGATCCTGTTCGTCTTCGGCCTCGTCGTCCATACCGTCGAAGTCTTCGGAGCCGAAGTCGAGCATGTCGGTTAAGTCGTCGACAGTGGCTACTAAGTGGGTGGTGGGTGGGCAGCGAATTTCTTCGTCATCCGCATCCCATTCTATCCGGGCATAGTTCGGCCAAGGTTCTCCTGATAGGGAGAGAGACCTTAATGAATTTAGCACATCCCCGAAGGGTGAGTGCTGAAAGATGTCCGTGGAGGTGAACTCCATGATCGGCACCCAGTCGGACTCGACGAGCATGGATATGAGCGGCTCGGAGTCCATGGCCAGAGATGAATCCAGTGGTTTGGCGACACGGCTCTCGTAAGGGGTGAAGTCAGTATCTGGCTCAATCGCCACTGAGAGTGCGGCCTCCATGGCAGGGTCCATCCCTCCGCTCCCGGATTGATGGACGGAGTAGCTGCGGATGCGATCTCCCGAACACTGTCCGACGGCAGAGTTACGTCATGCTCGTCAAGACTGTACGGCGCATCCGACATGGGCCCGAATCCATCGAAGATCAAGTCTCCACGGATGTCGGCCGTGTAGTTCAAGTTTCCAAATCTGACCTGATGGCCAGGGGCGTAGCTCTCAATCTGCTCCACATCGCCAAGCGAATTGGCCCGCAGTGCAAAGCCGCCAAATATGAAGATCTGTCCGGGGAGGAAAGCCTCACCCTGGACCGCATCACTAGCAATGATCGAAGGAGCCATCAAGCCTTATGGTGACAACACAGTGGAACTCTCAATGAAAGCACCAATGTCGGTGTCATAACTGGCGGATCTCGGGTAGGGGGTCCCGAACTATGCGTCTAAGGCGGATGGTAACAGGAGGAAGGGGACACGATGTTTACCCAGGTTCGGGCCCTCTTGATGGAGGTAAAACCCTACATCCTGCTTGATTATTCTTGATGATATGAGTATTACAAGAGTTGATCTACCATGAGATCAGAGAGGCTAAACCCTAGAAGCTAGCCTATGGTATGATTGTATGTTGTCCTACGGACTAAAACCCTCCGGTTTATATAGACACCGGAGGGGGCTAGGGTTACACAAGGTCGGTTATAAAGGAGGAGATATCCATATCCATATTGCCTAGCTTGCCTTCCACGCCAAGTAGAGTCCCATCCGGACACGAGACGAAGTCTTCAATCTTGTATCTTCATAGTCCAACAGTCCGGCCAAATGGTATAGTCCGGCTGTCCGGAGACCACCTAATCCAGGACTCCCTCACGTACCATCATCACCAACTCGGTTTTTTATAAGAGAATAAATATAAGTATGGAGATACAAACTTATTATCTATACTTGTTTCCGTAAACTAGGATCTACATTCTATTCAACGCCTCAGCCTGTGGGGCCTTAGCACAATGACTTCTCGACTATGTAAAACAAAGGTTTTCCCGTCGCCGATAAGGAGGGGGTGAGGGCGGCGCGTTTTCGGCTTGCTCTAGTCCTAGTAGTCATACTAGGTGGTCTACGCATGTGTAGATTTATTCTTTTTCATGTCTCGTGTTCGCCGTACTGCCACAGCTATTGATGAATAGACGGTAAGTTATTCACAGGGAAACCCTTGTTGGGCGTGTTTGCGAGAGAGAGAGAGACAGTGTGCGTGTGTGATATGTCTAGAGACTGAGGCAATGATAAGAGATTCTTTGTGTCTATGTCTGTGGAGGATAGAGAGAGACATGTACATGAGGCTTTGTGTTGTGTAACGTGGAGACACATAGACATAATCAGAGAGTGAGTGTGTGAGATACACATGCGGACATGGGGAGAGATTAGGATCCAGATAAATGGGTGTTTGTGTGTGTCTATGTGTGTTTGTATGCGCATTTGTGTGTGAGAGGGAGTGTGTCTATGTGGAGTAGAGAGACCACTAATGATGTAAACCTAGTATAAGCGAAGGGGGAATGGTGTGACATGTGTGTCACAAAGAGACAAAGGCATGTGTAGTAGCGGGATAGCATGGGTGCGGCCGGGGAGCAGACTATTTGGAAGAGACATCGAGTGTGTGTGGTAGAGGGGTGTGAGAGTGAGTGAGCGAGCGAGAGAGAGAGAGAGCGACGGAGAGAGAGAGGAAGAGAGGGGGGAGAGGGGTCGTTTGTGTCCATAAATGGCGTATAGATAGGGAGACAATGTTGATGTTGTTCGAAATTGGCCTATGTACGGAGACGTAAGGGAAGCGAGTCATCGTGTGTGTGATAGAGACTTCATGAGAGATCTAGAATAGACGGTGTAGAGAACAACGTGCGAGATTGAGAATGATGATATATTAGGGAGCTATGGAAAGAGTCACGACATATATGTATACAGGGAAGGAGCTGGGGTGGGTCTGCATGTGGGAGAGATAGAAATAGGAGAGTGGTGCACAAGGAGACAAAGTGTGCTTGTTTGCAGTGGGGGTGGTGTGTGAGGTGAGTGTGCGAGAACCACATAACTAGGGAGATAGATGTTTGGGGGCGACGTTTTGTGTATGGGAAATATACACTCTACATAGTGCGTGTGCTTGGCAAAGAGAGATGCTCGGAGACCTAGAGAGTGGGGGAAGAGATGTGTGCATGCTTGAGAGACAAAGTGATAGATACCTATATTGGGGTCCGGACTTTAGAAGAGAGGGGGGTGTTAATGTGCTCGTGTGTTCGTGTCTGGGGGAGAGAACGACTTGTGTGTGTGTGGGGGGGGGGGGTTGGCTTCAGATAAAGAGTGAGGTGTCTATATTTGAGGGACTTTAGCGTAATTGAGATGTATATGGTCAATAGTGTGTGCAGTCATGGTTGGTCAATTTGTTTCATAGTTTGGACTATGAGATAACGATACTTTTGAACATGCGTGATATACCTTGATGTACCAGAATTACAAACCTAAGATTGGAATTTTGGAATTCGACTCCATCATTAGCTTTTGTAATTCATTTAAACAGAGGTACATTTTTTAAGCCAGGATTTCGTGATTTCAAATTCATATATCAAACCTAGAGATATACACATACGGGCATGTTCAAACTTTATAATCATCCACTTTATTCATACACATACACATTTTTTGCTTTTGTCATCATATTTACGATAAACACATTTTGAATTTCATTTGAATTGGACCGTATGATGGTATTTGCTTGTACTAGCTCAATGATCCATATTTGAATTGAATGGACAATCAAGTTTCGAGTTGGAGACATTGATTTTCAAAACTTGCACTTTTTTTGCGTGCAAAACAAATAAATTCTCGGCCATGATATCATAGTCGGCCGTACAAGAGCAGAACACTTATAATTTCAGGCGCCAAAAGCTTTGAAACTTCCCGCTCACATCGAAATATCTCGCGCCCGAAAGTTTAGCCCTGCGATATTCCTGGTTTACCCCTGCCACATGAACGGAAAATGGCTGCTTTGGTAACTCCATTGTTTTCCCCTCTTTGCCCCCAACATTCTTCCCCAGAGCCCCTCCCCGACCCCCCCAACCACGGCAAGCCACTGAATCTAGTCCTCCGCCGCAGCGGTGGACCTCACACCCCGCCGGATCTACCTTCCGCACCTTGGAACCCCCAACTGCCAACTCACCACTTCACCGGAGCCGCTTCAGCAACTGGCTTGTCCACCGCTCCAGATCTCCTTGACCGCCATCATGGTCCACCGCACCAGATCTTCTTAACCGGCACCCTCGTCCACCACAGTGTAGGCCCTTCACTGACTCCCTCATCCGCCCCATCGCTGGCCCTTCATAAAAGCCCTCATCCACCGCAACAGATCCGCCTCACCGAAAGCACTATACACCGCGCCCGCCGAAGCCTTCATCCACTGCACCGGATCCGCTCCACGGACGCCATATTCAACTCCACTGGGCCTACTTTACTGACGCCACAACCTCATTAGGTTATTTCGATTTGTATTCCTTAGGTTTTTCTCTTCTTGATCGTGCAACTGTTCACTTACCACATATGAGCTTTCTTGCATGTCGACAGGCACCGCAACCGAAGCACCGGAGCTGTTTGAGCGACGACGACAGGTGGCCCAAACTCAACTGCAACACAAGCACCATCGATGATCCTTAGCTATCAAGTATGACAACGATACCCATACGCCACCGAGAATCAGGTACTATTATCCAATGACCGGTGCCTATGTTCACTTTCTTAGCATAAGCACCGCACCTTTGAATTTCTTCCGGACATCATTCAATTTTTCATGAGACGCGTTATTCTGCTTGCCCCTGTAGGGCCATACTTCTAGCAGTGAACATGTTACATGTGCTAAATTACATACCAGTGCACATATAGTTAATATGCTTTAGTTTTGTCCTAAGTATTATTGTACTTCCTAGATATCACTACCTACTATTTTACTTATTGCATGCTATATTTATGATAATGGTGTTGTTCTGACGCCACCTGTTGGTTCCATCATACTGCTTCATGTTCTCTATGCTTAATTACACATCAGCAAACTAGCATGTGGTTCCGCTGCTTTTTGTTCGTTTTACCCTACATTTTCTGATGCTAGCTATTACATCACTGCTCCGAGCCTCTGTTCATTACTTTTTTGTGTGTTCTTGATCTTCCCAAGTTGCATGAATAATTTGATGCTTCTATTAATTATGGAGCTGGCAACCCCATCAAGAAAAATATTTGTTCTTTTGGGGCTGGCACCTCGAACATGCATAAAAATAGAGGGAAGCAGATATATTTTCGTGTATGCACACACCCTTCTTTCATTAGTTAGATGAACCATTGATTATCAATTCGAACCAGTCATGCGATTAAAATTAATTTTACCTAAATAGAGGGTGCAGAATAAAGTACAACAACTAGATTTGCAACATGGGATGCTGACGATATCTTCAAAGAACATTGCAACAGTAGCGAGGCTTCACAGCAGCATATGGTAAGCCAGTGTGTTTTAGTACATGTGAAATGTAATGCGTGTGGGCTGCTTTCTTGGCTTGTGCCCTCAACCTATAATCCTACAAAATTACAAATAGTTCAGTTGTCTACTTTGTTGTATTGCTTGATTCGAATGCTTGTTTGTTACTTGTTACGCTATACCTGAGTTGGCCAATATGTCAGCAGTGCCTGTTGTACTATCGTAAAGAAATGCATGCCTAGTTCATTTGAGTCCTTAACTTCTCCTCTGAACTTCATCACAAGACTAGGGATGTCAACTGGGTCCCATTTAATCCCGATTCAAGTCCACTAGTGATATGATAGTTCAAAAGAGTTTTTGTTTTTTGAGGAAAATGAACTAGGGAGCTAGCAAAAACTAACTAGATGGGACTGGCGGATGTTGTTTATTTGCCACTTACATCCCTAGTTTCATCTCACCATTTTAATTTCTTTTCGGCTGATGCTGCTTCGAACCCTTTAAATATAGCCTGCCATGCTCGACAATAATTCGTATGTCGTTTACCATGTAAGCTTACTGCCTGGATCATGCGATAACCATCTCTTACTTATGTCCAGCGGAAACCTTTTAGGATGCCATTCACACTAGGACACAATGTACAACCCTAGAATCTATTTGTGGAAGTAGTGCGCCATGCATGTTACTAGATGGTACCAGTTCAGAGGCAACACCGCCGGAGAGCAGTCTGAGCACAGATATTATAGTTCTTGAGGCTATACTAGAGGCATAAAGAGATGGTGTGGCTGCCATGAATGAGGTAATCTCGATCTTGAAGCTGGAAATCATGCAATTAGCTGCACGCATTATGCCAGCAACCCAAGAATTGGAGGAAGTAAGAATGTTGCATTTGAAGACGAATGAGGTCCTGCTGCTTCTGCTATCTGAAGCCTAGGGTAATCCCAGTTCTTCTTTAGATACCAGTTGAAATTGTCATTAGATTATTGTACTTGCATGTTGTGTCATGTCTCTGAATGGATTATGTCGTAAGACCCCCTATGTTGTCCATGAGTTGTAATGATCCGAATTTTTTAGGCGAGGTAATCCTTAGTACTTGTATGATTGACATAAGGTGGACTATTTTTCGTGTGAGCATATTGTATTGGATGAAATAACTATTTGACTCAAAGTGTGTCCAACCTACTGAATTCGATGATCATGGCATTTCTAAATCATAATCATATATAAAGGTGGAATAAATCTTTGTTGTGGTTTTGAAGAAATAAATAACAAAACGTAGAATTATCTGTGGATATTTGTAATCGAATAAAAAATGGATTTGGATTTAGTTGCCAGGGCCCAGGGAAAATGTGAATGCTAATTCTCCCAAGTTTTGAAAGAAGTGGCTAAACATCCACTATCATTTGTGGGCTTCCCGAAGCAAGTGTTTGCGAGATGGAAATTACTGTCTACCCCTGACGCTTGACATCCTTATCGACCAGATTTACACTGCTGTCGATAGGAGTAGACTAGTAACTTCAATCAGACATGACACGATGGCCTCTGAACCCATTCAGACACGGTGGGCGCCAAACGTGGGGGGTAAAACACATTTGATTCAAGCTCGTTCGGAAGACATGTGTCTCTCCCTCCATTTCCCCATTCATCCACGGTGGGCGGCAAAACAAACTCTCCTCGTCCAAAATCGATGTATGCTAATATTTTAAATAGGGGCAGATGTGTAACTTCCCTCAGACGTGACACAACCGCCCTACCTGTCAGCCCTGTTCATACACTATGGGCGCCAACCGTGGGCGCCAAAACACCCTCTCCTTGCCTGAAATCGTTACCGGCAAATATTTGGGAGATGTGAGATTACTGTCCTATCCCCAACCGACGTGATGTCTAAAATTTTAAATGGGGGATAAGTTCATAACTTTCCCACATTTCAGACAAGCGCGTCCCAAAGTTTGAGATCCCCCCTCCCCCTCCATTTCCCCATTCATACACAATCGGCGCCACGACAACCTCCCCAATGCGGCCAGCCTCCTCCATCCGCCACCCCATCCTCCACCTTGTCGGAGCCGCTACCCCTACCCCATCGTCCACTGCAAGATATGGACGTCTCTCATCCACAGCGCTGGACCAGGATCCTTTCATCGCGTTGTCTCGCTTCATCAGCGCCATCGTCCACCTTGTCGTTGCCGCTCCTACGACCGCCTCACCACGGAAACATGATTTATCCCCTGACCCGGCCGTTTGCCGTCTAAAGTCTTCTTCCCCGCCGCCGACAGCCATCGCACCCGCAACACCCTCAACGAATTAGCAGGGGCCTACACGGCGTCGCAAGAGAGGTGGTACTCTTCCATATGTGCTTAAGTTATTGATCTCACCCAAAAAATAGATCGTAAATTGTTTACTGTACTTTTCTTGTCCATACCAAATCGTAGTGGCTAGTTGAAAGCAAACATTGATTGTGAAGTAGCTTTGTCCGGTTTGCACCTTCAGATCCGCCATGGCACGGTCACTATACTCATAAAGCTTATGGTTTCCCCCCTTTATATTCACTACCATCATCGTAGGTGCTTCACTGCTTCGTGTCGTGCTAGCACTGCTCCTCGAGACCTCAACCCATCAAGCGAAACAACATGCCACTCATATTTCCAAAGCTTACAAGTTGAAATACAAATATGATATGATGCTCATATTACTAAAACAGAGAATGTTTAATTGGTCACCTAATGTTCCTATATTCGTTTTGAAAAGCATGTGTGCCACCCACTGGTCCAGCTAGTTCCACTTTCCTGATTTTACTCTTGATGCTTAGGGTTTTCCCCTTTTATCTACTCTACTATGATCTGCGTAGGTGCTTTCTGTCGTACTAGCATTACTCCACCCTTCAAGCTAAACAACACAACACTCAAAATTCCAAAGCTTAGTTGTTCAAATATGATTGTGATATGATACTGATATTAGTTAACAGACACATTTAATTGGTTAGCTAAAGGTCCCACTTGAGTTTCCAAATGCATGTCGCGACATATAGAGAGACAGCAGAATTGCATTTCTTTGTCACTTGTTGATTGTACTTTCTTGTCCATACCAAATCTTAGTTGTTATTTCAAAGCAAACATCGGTTGCTAAGTACCCTTTGCGTGGTTTGCAGCTTCAGATCTGCCATCCCACTGCCACGGTCAACACTATACTCATCATGCTTATGGTTTCCCCATTTTATGATGACCATGATTAGCCTATGTGGTTCGTGTCATAATAGCACTGCTCCACCCATCGAGCTAAACAAACTTAGTTGTACAAATTCAAATATGATATTGTGCTGATATTAGTAAAACTGAGAGATGTTTAGTTGGTCAGCTAAATGTTCCTACTTTGGTTTCGAAATACATGTGAGCCACATATGGAGAGACTGGAAGGAATAGTATTTCTCTGTGCGCTTTGGTTCATCATGGGTGGCCAACCGACATTGTATAGAAAGACTTGTAATATCTTCAATCTGCTTGCTCTTCTGCTCTTCTTTAAGATGATCCTCTTCTCTTGCGGTCGACTGATCAGGTCGAGTTATTCTCCCTTAGTATATTTTGAATCTGTCAGGTCAGGTCGACTTGTTCTTCTTTACTATATGTTGAAGCTGTCATCTGCGAAGTATCATCACTTCTGGATCTCTCATATTTTCAGTAGTAGGCCACATTATATTAATGCACACACCAAATTCCAACATGCATGGCACCTCTTAGAAGAATTGCAGAGATAGCACAAAGTGGTTTACAGGGAGGAAGTATTGAATTAGAGTCACTTCTGCATTACAAAGATAATCTCACGTGTTTTTATGTTTTAATGCATGTCAGATATTGAACATTATCAAAATGAATATGAGAATGGGTGCACGAGAGGAATATTGCGAAACAATCCACTGGCTAACAAACTTGGCATGGTGGAGGATGGCCTATCTTATTCACCCATCAAGGTGCTTGCTCTAACTTGGCAAGGTTGTATTGGTCGCACATATTTTGCATCTGACCTCTTGCATTACTTCTACCTTATTACACAAATCTGCTTAGTTTAAGCATCATATATGAGTATATGCCATACCTATCCATTTTCTGTACCTATTCCATGTGTCGTCATACTATGTTTTTCCAGTCAAATGTTGTTCTTTTGTAATAGATGTCCAAAAGGAAGAGGGTGAGTGCAGATCCTCAAGGAGTACAAGGTATTTGGAAAAGGTAGTGATACCTGTTAAATCAGATAGATCAGCAGCCATAGAAAACACATGCCCAACTGTACCACACTTTACCCCTACTCTAGTGGCCAAACCCCTATTAGAACTACTGAGAGCCCAGCGTTAGGTACTGTCTATGATATCAATTCAAAATTTGAACTCCTAAACTTCTGCATGTGCCTTACCTTCTCTCTTGTATGAAAACTAATTTCAGATGAATCTCCTTGCTCAAAGGATCATAGGATCTCACGACAATACTGGGCTCTGCATTGCTCTTATCAGTACCTCTTGCCCTTTGTCAACATACTTACACTCATTGTTGTTTGATTATGTAGCATCACTGTAAATGTTCGCTTCTTTATCCTCCCTTTGCTTGAAATTATAAGATCTATATGTACTATTAGATAAATGTAGAATTAACACAATGGTTATGAAGTTTTGGATTGCTCATGTAAGTACCTGTTGTCATGTACTCCCTCTGTATCAAATTAATTGTTGATCAATTGGATGTATTTAGAACTTAATAGTGCTAGATACATCCATTTGAGCGACAAGTAATAACGGATGTTGGTGGTATTACTGTACTTGCATTGCGAGATAGTTGATTGTCTAGCATTACTCTTCATCTTATCTGCCCTGCCCTCCACTTTCTACAAATTATCATATCTACATTTAATCTTACCAAAATGTTGAATAAAGCTAATGCCACTGCACACGTTGATGTCTGCATTCTTCTTGTCAGTACCTTTTGCCTTGTAACGTTGTACTTAATTAATTGCTATTTGATTATGTCTGATCAGTTTGCACCTGAGCTTCGTTATCCTCTGTTTCTTCCAATATTATTTGATCTATATTTACTATTTGCAAAATGTAGAATAATGGCAATGCTTATAAAGAATTTTCTTTGGGGAATTTATTGAATTATCCTTCCATCAACATGGAGAAGGGCTTTGTCCAGCCCGTGTTAACATGTAATGTAAGTTCATCCTTCTCAAGCCTTCAAACTTTGTTCTAGTATAGATTTAGATAGGCATAATTTCCTCCACTGATGTTTACTTTGTTGTTTACATCTGATTGGATGTTTGCAACAACTACCAATTTTAAATTGTAGTTGTAAAAACATGTTCCTTATGCAGAACAGATCCATTTATTTGCTTATATAATTGTGAAACCTGTTACGTGTCTCCTTATTTCTCTTTCAGAGTCGTATCTCTTATGCTAGGCAGAACTTTAGGGAAGATAGTGAGCCAAACCATCTTGAGGACAATGAGATGACCCCAAGGTCTTGTCTTGATGAGGATAGTGAGTTGAAACTACTCACCAGCAGGTGTGAGACAACCTCTATGCAGTCGCTGCCTCAATCAGTTCGACTTCTTCAGTCTCAAACAATCAGTTCGACTTCTTCAGTCTCAACTTAAAGCGGAAATGCTTGCTTCAGCTCAGCTCCGACTTGAAGTCAAAGATATAATGAAGATGTCAGGGGACTGCCGTGCGCACTATGGTGCCATACAGCTAGGGATGAAGCATCTATCGTTGACACAACTGAGGTCTCATCAGCTTGTTCGGCTGCTTGCGGGGCCCGACCTTGCCAGGCCTAGTGCCTTCTGAAGTGCTCTCAGTTTTGTATATTCTTTTATCGGCGCGTTTATATGCACTGGTGGCGACCTTTGATGCCCAGTGTATGTAATCCGCGGTCATGTTGCGCTTTATTATCACCGGTAGGGAACTTTGATTCAGTGGATGTAATATGACGTAATTTCTTTATTGTATAGTCTAAGTTTATTCTTTGGTCGGTATGCTGTAATTTAGGCCGGAAGGTTCAGTGGATCTCAGTGTTGTCGGTCTTCAGGTCGGCCCATTACTCATATGGGCCAAAACATGGGCATATAATCATCTTGGGCCATTAGCAGGTCTAAACCTATAGTAGTCTCCCGCCTTTAATAGGCCGAGTAAAGTTCTGGCCAGCTGGGCCAAAGAATACCATGGGCTTTTAACAGGCTAAAACCTAGATTGGGCTAGCGTTGAGCCAAAAAAATTCACGGGCCAATACAGGCCGAAACTGCCTAAGGCCCATGTTGGGCCCAAATAGGACGAGCAGTTAACAGGCCAAAATATATCTCGGTCCTGTTTGGCCCAATAAAATTATGGGCTTTAAGTAGGCCGGTATCCACGCGGGCCATAGGCCCAAAAGTGTCACGGGCCATTATCAGATGAGCTGTAAGCAGGCCGAATTCAACGCAGGCTGTAATTAGGCCCAACTGTTACATGGGCCATTAACAGGCCGATAGGCCAGTTGGGCTGAAATTTATCCATGAAGACTACGGGCCATTACGAGGCCTAAAGTTACTTTAGACAAGAAATATCCCAGTTTCTGCATGGGCCATTAAATGGCCTAAAGTTAAACCGGGCCGACAACGTCCCAGATACTCCATGGGCCGCTAACAGGCCGAAACTATTATCGGGCCAAACTGGTAAACGTGCATTTAACAGGCTGAAATACAAACCTATCTTAGAATGGGCCCAAAGGTATAGTGGTCGGTTAATGGGCCTGATCCGATATGGGCCGTAATTTGGCCCAAAACTCGGCAGGCTATGAACGGGCCTGATCTGATATGGGCCTCAATTTGACCCAAAACATGGCAGGCTGTTAACGGGTCAGCCCACTATTGTTTGAAAAAACATGGTGAGCCTTTAGCTGGGCCGACCTTTTCACCTGAATGGGCCTCTATTGGGCCGTGCCACGTGTCGACGTATCATAGGTGCCTCCTGTTCAATGAGTGGATGACATTTGTCCCGACGAGGAGCTGACACGTGGTTCCGTCGGCCAATGAGAATTTTACACGTGGAAAATCCCCATTGGTCCGGGCTATTAACGGGTTATAGGATCCAAAACCGGACCCGATAGCTTAACGGCGAGCCGTTACGGTCGATGCCACGTGTCGGTCACCCTTGACGAAAGCACTTCTATGACGCATGATTTATCATCATGGACGTGGACACTTCCGTGATGATAATTTTGGTAATGTCATGGAACACTTCTACGATAGCACATGTATGACTATCTTGATTCTGTCATAAAATCATGGATGTACATGCATGACAGAAAACGTGACCTACTGTGACAAACATGTATCATCATGGAAGTGTCTTTTTTTTGTAGTGATCAAGCACCGTAAGATCGAACCCACTACAAAGCACCTCTTCCCATTGCAAGATAAATAGATCAAGTTGGCCAAACAAAACCCAAATATGGGAGAAGAAATACGAGGCTATAAGCAATCATGCATAAAAGAGATCAAAGAAACTCAAATACTTTCATGGATATAAAAAGATAGATCTGATCATAAACTCAAAGTTCATCGATCCCAACAAACACACGCAAAAGAGTTACATCATATGGATCTCCAAGAGACCATTGTATTGAGAATCAAGACACTACTAGGGAAACGCTTATACATAGACGCTTACTAGTAGCGTGGGTTTATACCCCTCGCTACTGCTACTTACTAGTAGCGTGGGTTTTTACCCCTCGCTACTACTAAGTTGATAGTCGTAGTGCGGGTTTTTAACCCTCGCTACTACTAAGCGGTCTCTATTGTGCCCCCAAGGAACATGCCATAGTAGTAGCGAAGGTTATAAACCCGTGATACTACTAAGTTGATAGTAATAGCATGAGATTTTACTCCTTACTATTACTAAGCGGTCTCTATCGTACCCCCAGAACATACCATAGTAGTAGCAAGGGATAAAAACCCGCGCTACTACTAAGTACTGGGTTTTTTAACAGGCCTGAAATCCCCCATCTCCTCGTCTAAATCGAATTCCCCTCCCCATGATCTCCGCGCCGCCGCCACCCCATGAATCCGCGAACACACTCCACATTCTTCGCCGATTCCCGCCGCCGCGCCGCTCTCCTCTAACCCAATCACGCTGGCGGTGGCCCCCTCCTCCCACAAGCACCGGCGGCATCCTCTTCCTCCAGCGCCACGCTCCTTCTCCTTCTCTCTCAAGCGAAGGGAAAGAGGGAAGGCCCCAGATCGGGCGAGACCAGATCCACGGCGGCATCGGCGCGCCATCGTCGACCTGGGCTGCGACCACCATGGTCGCCGTCGTCGTCTCCTCCATGGAGGTCTGACCCGACAGTAGGAAGGACCGAATCCCGCCCGCCAGGATCAAGCCACGGCCTGAGCCTGCCATGGGGATCCGTGCTGATTGCAGCGTGTACGCAGGCACTATAGGAAGAGGAAGAGGAAGGAGGGAGGGGGACGGGGGAGGGCAGCACCCGCGAGCCGCATGGAGCAGCATGGCGGCTCCTTCCTTCCCCTGCGCCACCTCTCCGGCCACCACCACCTGCGTCTCCGTGCAGATGAGGGACAACGACGCGCACATTTCCTTCGATCTGACCCCGATTTAGGTGAACAGTGCTCGGTATTTGTGGCTGTAGTAATCACACGATTGCTTTTCAAACATGAATGCAAAGGATAACTGAAATCACAGCAAGTGCAACTGTCGTGTTTCATTATATTATACTTGTGCTTAGATTACGACATGATATATCCATCCCTGGATGAATTGTTTCTGACTAATACGATGGTCCAACAAATACTGCTCTCTGGAATTGGCTGTGCTTATATAAGGCTGGCCACTATTGTCTGACGTTGTATAGTGTGGTATCTAACAAAATGGTTGTGCTCATGTTTGCTTTAATAGAACAGAGTAGTATGATGTCCCCGGGGTATGAGGATTTGCTGGACGTGTGTGACTCAGTAAATTAGTAAGTTGGACTCACCGTGCCTGTAGAACTAAGGACGTGATATTTGGCATGAGTAACTTGCCCAAATGACCTGCAGTGCATCAGCACATGCTTGCTTATAATCTGTTTTCTATTACTATTAATAGTTTATATTGATCTAGCAAACCTGAACATACATTTCGATGCTACATTTGATAACCCATAACCCATTCATCACACCTTTTATTCATTAGGAAGCACTCAAAGCCCTTTGGCATGCTTCTTTTCTTGGGACTAAACTTCTAGGACTAGTATCAGATCAATGGAAGGAGATGGGATGGCAAGGGAAAGATCCATCCACAGATTTTAGGTATTGTTTTGTTCGTTTATTCCCACACACGCCCTTTACAAAATAAATAATTTCTTAATTCTATCTTGGATCCGGAATCATATATTGTGCTGGAATTACAGGGGTGGAGGCTTTATCTCTTTGGAGAATTTACTTTACTTTGCTAAGAACTATCTAGTGACTACAATTTCCCTTACTGAAGTGTTGGTTTAGATTCATCGCGCTTCTCGCCAGTTGCTAGGCTTCAAAGATTTTCTTTTAGCTAGAGCAGGGAAGAATCTAAGGACTCATGTGATATACAGTTGTACGAATCTATTCAGCTAGCAATGGAACACTTCCTCCTTTCAAAATTGAACAACTAATGATCCTTTGCTAATAACAGCAATGCATAATATTTATTATTGAATTATTAAGATAGGTAATATTTATATTTTTATATGTTTGGCCTTTCATTCATCTCAATCAGGCACTTTCTGTGCAGAAATCCTTTGAGCAGCTCCTTTGTAAGCAAAATGGTGACAAAGCATTGTGGGAATATCCATTTGTTGTAGCTGGAGTAAATATTACATTTATGCTCATTCAGATGCTTGATCTTCAAGCAGGTTTGTACTTTACACTTTTCTGTGCTTCTTGATTAGTTGATAGATTTACTTCTATGTAAACCTTCCCTCGGGCAAATTTTCTAAACTGTGAAACTGGTTTTACAATTGCAAATAACATATTTCTCCAACATGATTCCAAGTCTGAATTCTTTAGTCAAGTCTTCGTTTGCAATGACGCTGATACGTCTCCAACATGTCTATAATTTTTGATTGCTCCATGCTATATTATCTACTGTTTTGGACATTATTGGGCTTTATTATCCACTTTTATATTATTTTTGAGACTAACCTATTAACCAGAGGCCCAACCCAGAATTGCTGTTTTTTGTCTGTTTTAGGGTTTCGAAGAAAAGGAATATCAAACGGAGTCCAAACGGAATGAAACCTTCGGGAACGTGATTTTCTCATCGAATACAACTCAGGAGACTTGGACCATATGTCAAGCCACGTAACAGGAGGCCACGAGGTAGGGGGCGCGCCTACCCCCCAAGTGCGCCCCCACCCTCGTGGGCCCCCTGTTGCTCCACCGACGTACTTCTTCCTCCTATATATATCCACGTACCCCCAAATAATCAGAACAGGAGCCAAAACCCTAATTCCACCGCCGTAACTTCCTGTGTCCACGAGATCCCATCTTGGGGCCTGTCCCGGAGCTCCGCCGGAGGTGGCATCGATCACGGAGGGCTTCTACATCAACACCATAGCCCCTCCGATGAAGTGTGAGTAGTTTACTTCAGACCTATGGGTCCATAGTTAGTAGCTAGATGGCTTCTTCTCTTTTTTTGGATCTCAATATAATGTTCTCCCCTCTCTTGTGGAGATCTATTCAATGTAATCTTCTTTTTGCGGTGTGTTTGTTGAGACCGATGAATTGTGGGTTTAAGATCAAGTCTATCTATGAATAATATTTAAATCTTCTCTGAATTCTTTTATGTATGATTGGTTATCTTTGCAAGTCTCTTCGAATTATCAGTTTGGTTTGGCCTACTAGATTGATCTTTCTCAATCTTGCGGTGTCCTTTCCCGGTGACAGTAAGGGCAGCAAGGCACGTATTGTATTGTTGCCATCGAGGATAACAAGATGGGGTTTTCTTCATATTGCATGAGTCTATCCCTCTACATCATGTCATCTTGCTTAAGGCGTTACTCTGTTTTTAACTTAATACTCTAGATGCATGCTGGATAGCGGTCGATGAGTGGAGTAATAGTAGTAGATGCAGCCAGGAGTCGGTCTACTTGTCTCAGACGTGATGCCTACATACATGATCATACCTAGATATTCTCATAACTATGCTCAATTCTGTTAATTGCTCAACAGTAATTTGTTCACCCACCGTAGAATACTTATGCTCTCGAGAGAAGCCACTAGTGAAACCTATGGCCCCCGGGTCTATCTTTATCATATCAATCTCCTACTACTTAGTTATTTACTTTGCTATTTTACTTTGCCTTTATTTTACTTTGCATCTTTATCATAAAAATACCAAAAATATTATCTTTATCATATCTATCAGATCTCACTCTCGTAAGTGTCCCTATAGGGATTGACAACCCATATTTGCGTTGGTTGCGAGGATTTATTTGTTTTGTGCAGGTGCGAGGGACTCGCGCGTAGCCTCCTACTGGATTGATACCTTGGTTCTCAAAAATTGAGGGAAATACTTACGCTACTTTGCTGCATCATCCCTTCCTCTTCGGGGAAAACCAACACAGTGCTAAAAGAGTTAAGGATTTCTGGCGCCGTTGCCGGGGAGGTCTACGCAAAAGTCAACATACCAAGTACCCATCACATACCCTTATCTCCCGCATTACATTATTTGCCATTTGCCTCTCGTTTTCCTCTCCCCCACTTCACCCTTGCCGTTTTATTTGCCCTCTCTCTCTCTATCCTCCCTCTATTTGCCTCTTTTTGCCCGCTTGCTTTTTGTTTGCTTGTGTGTTAGTTTGCTTGCTTGTCATGATGGCTCAAGATAATACTAAATTGTGTGACTTCACCAATACCAACAAAAATGATTTTATTAGCACTCCGATTGCTCCTCTCACCGATGCTGAATCTTGTGAAATTAATGCTGCTTTGCTGAATCTTGTTATGAAAGATCCGTTCTCCGGCCTTCCTAGTGAAGATGTCGCTACCCATCTAAATAGCTTCATTGATTTGTGTGACATGAAAAAGAAGAAAGATGTGGACAATGATATTGTTAAATTGAAACTATTGCCTTTTTCGCTTAGAGATCTTGCTAAAGCTTGGTTTTCGTCTTTGCCTAAAAATAGTATTAATTCATGGAATAAGTGCAAAGATGCTTTTATCTCTAAGTATTTTCCTCCCGCTAAGATTATCTCTCTTAGAAACGATATTATGAATTTTAAGCAACTTGATCATGAACATGTTGCACAAGCTTGGGAGAGAATGAAATTAATGATACGTAATTGCCCAACACATGGTTTGAATTTATGGATGATTATACAAAAATTTTATGCCGGATTGAATTTTGCTTCTAGAAATCTTTTAGATTCGTCCGCGGGAGGTACTTTTATGGAAATCACTTTAGGAGAAGCTACTAAACTCCTAGATAATATTATGGTTAATTATTCTCAATGGCATACTGAAAGATCTACTAATAAAAAGGTGCATGCGATAGAAGAAATTAATGTTTTGAGTGGAAAGATGGATGAACTTATGAAATTATTTGCTAATAAGAGTGTTTCTTATGATCCTAATGAAATGCCCTTGTCTAATTTGATTGAGAATAATAATGAATCTATGGGTGTGAATTTTGTTGGTAGGAACAATTTTGGTAATAACGCGTATAGAGGAAATTTCAACCCTAGGCTTTATCCTAGTAATCCCTCTAATAATTATGGTAATTCCTACAACAATTCTTATGGAAATTATAATAAGACGCCATCTGATTTTTATTCTAATATTAAAGAATTTATTACTTCACAAAACAATTTTAATGCTATGATTGAAGAAAAATTGCTTAAGATTGATGATTGTGGATGATTATACAAAACTTTTATGCCGGATTGAATTTTGCTTCTAGAAATCTCTTAGATTCGGCCGCGGGAGGCACTTTTATGGAAATCACTTTAGGAGAAGCTACTAAACTCCTAGATAATATTATGGTTAATTGTTCTCAACGGCATACTGAAAGATCTACTAATAAAAAGGTGCATGCGATAGAAGAAATTAATGTTTTGAGTGGAAAGATGGATGAACTTATGAAATTATTTGCTGGTAAGAATGTTTCTTCTGATCCTAATGACATGCCCTTGTATAATTTGATTGAGAATAATAATGAATCTATGGATGTTAATTTTGTTGGTAGGAACAAATTGGTAACAACGCGTATAGAGGAAATTTTAATCCTAGGCCTTATCCTAGTAATCCCTCTAATAATTATGGTAATTTCTACAATAATTCTTATGGAAATTATAATAATATGCCCTCTGATTTTGAATCTAATATTAAAGAATTTATTACTTTGCAAAATAATTTCAATGCTTTGATTGAAGAAAAATTGCGTAAGATTGATGAGTTGGCTAGGAACGTTGATAGAATTTCTCTTGATGTTGATTCTTTGAAATTTAGATCTATCCCACCTAAGCATGATATCAATGAGTCTCTCAAAGCCATGAGAATTTCCATTGATGAGTGCAATGAAAGAACCGCTAGGATGCGTGCTAAGAAAGATGCCTTTATAAAAGCGTGTTCTTCTAGTTCCTATGAAAATAATGATGAAGATCTAAAAGTTATTGGTGTGTCCCCTATTAAATCTTTGTTTTGCAATATAAATCTTGATAATGATGGGACTGAATATGATCCACCTTTACCTAGTAGGCGTTCCAAGAATTCTGAATCTTTTGATCTTGATGCTAAATTTGATAAAAGTGGGATTGAAGAAATTAAAACCCTAGATGTTGCTAAACCCACTATTATGGATTTCAAGGAATTTAACTATGAAAATTGCTCTTTGATTGATTGTATTCCAGCAATCCATGCAAAATTCTCCTCACGCTTATAGTCAAAATAAAGTATTTACTAAACATATCGTTGATGCCTTGATGCAATCTTATGAAGAAAAACTTGAATTGGAAGTTTCTATCCCTAGAAAACTTTATGATGAGTGGGAACCAACTATTAAAAGTAAAATTAAAGATCATGAATGCTATGCTTTATGTGATTTGGGTGCTAGTGTTTCCACGATTCCAAAGACTTTGTGTGATTTGTTAGGTTTCCGTGATTTTGATGATTGCTCTCTAAAGTTGCACCTTGTGGATTCCACTATTAAGAAATGTATGGGAAGAATTAATGATGTTCTTATTGTTGCAAATAGGAATTACGTGCCCGTAGATTTTATCATTCTTGACATAGATTGCAATCCTTCATGTCCTATTATTCTTGGTAGACCTTTCCTTAGAACGATTGATGCAATTATTGATATGAAGGAAGGAAATATTAGATTTCAATTCCCATTAAGGAAAGGCATAGAACACTTTCCTAGAAATAAAATTAAATTACCTTATGAATCTATTATGAGAGCCACTTATGGATTGCCTACCAAAGATGGCAATACCAAGATCTATTCTTGCTTGTTATGCCTAGCTAGGGGCGTTAAACGATAGCGCTTGTTGGGAGGCAACCCAATTTTATTTTTATACTTGATTTTTTCTCCTGTTTAGTAACAAATAAATTATCTAGCCTCTGTTTTGGTTGTGTTTTTTGTGTTTAATTAGTGTTTGTGCCAAGTAGAACCGTTGGGAAGACTTGGGGAAAGTCTTGTTGAACTTGCTGTAAAAAACAGAAACTTTAGCGCTCACGAGAACTGCTTTCATTTTTATTTGGAAAGTGATATTTAGTTAATTATTTTTTCAGATTATTAATAGATAAATTACTCACGTCGAGCAATTTATTTTATAATTTTTGGGGTTCCAGATCTTGCGCTAGTTACAGATTACTACAGACTGTTCTGTTTTGACAGATTCTGTTTTTCGTGTGTTGTTTGCTTATTTTGATGAATCTATGGCTAGTAAATTAGTTTATAAACCATAGAGAAGTTGGAATACAGTAGGTATAACACCCATATAAATAAAGAATGAGTTCATTACAGTACCTTGAAGTGGTCTTTTGTTTTCTTTCGCTAACGGAGCTCACGAGATTTTCTACTTTAAGTTTTGTGTTGTGAAGTTTTCAAGTTTTGGGTAAAGATTTGATGGATTATGGAACAAGGAGTGGCAAGAGCCTAAGATTGGGGATGCCCATGGCACCCCCAAGATAATATAAGGACACCTAAAAGCCAAAGCTTGGGGATGCCCAGGAAGGCATCCCCTCTTTCATCTACTTCTATCGGTAACTTTACTTGGAGCTATATTTTTATTCACCACATGATATGTGTTTTGCTTGGATCGTCTTGTATTATTTGAGTCTTTGCTTGTTAGTTTACCACAATCATCCTTGCTGTACACACCTTTTGAGAGAGCCATACATGATTTGGAATTTGTTAGAATACTCTATGTGCTTCGCTTATATCTTTTGAGTTATATAATTTTGCTCTAGTGCTTCACTTATATCTTTTAGAGCACGGTGGTGGATTTGTTTTATATAAACTATTGATCTCTCATGATTCACTTAGATTATTTTGAGAGTCTTAATAGCATGGTAATTTGCTTAAAATCCTAATATGCTTGGTATGCAAGATTAATAATAAAAACTTTCTTATGAGTGTGTTGAATACTAAGAGAAGTTTGATGCTTGATGATTGTTTTGAGACATGGAGGTAATAATATCAAAGTCGTGCTAGTTGAGTAGTTGTGAAATTGAGAAATACTTTTGTTGAGGTTTGCAAGTCCCATAGCATGCATGTATGGTAAACGTTATGCAACAAATTTGAAACATGAGGTGTTATTTGATTGTCTTCCTTATGAGTGGCGGTCGGGGACGAGCGATGGTCTTTTCCTACCAATCTATCCCCCTAGGAGCATGCGCGTAGTACTGAGGTTTTTGATGACTCGTAGATTTTTGCAATAAGTATGTGAGTTCTTTATGACTAATGTTGAGTCCATGGATTATACGCACTCTCACCCTTCCGTCCTTGCTAGCCTCTTTGGTACCGTGCATTGCCCTTTCTCACATTGAGAGTTGGCGCAAACTTCGCCGGTGCATCCAAACCTCGTGATATGATACGCTCTTTCACACATAAACCTCCTTATATCTTCCTCAAAACAGCCACCATACCTACGTATATATTATGGCATTTCCATAGCCATTCCGAGATATATTGCCATGCAACTTTCCATCATTCCGTTCATCATGACACATTCATCATTGTCATATTGCTTAGCATGGTCATGTAGTTGACATAGTATTTGTGGCAAAGCCACCGTTCATAATCCTTTCATACATGTCACTCTTAGTCCATTGCATATCCCGGTACACCGCCGGAGGCATTCATATAGAGTCATCTTTGTTCTAGTATCGAGTTGTAATCATTGAGTTGTAAATAAATAGAAGTGTGATGATCATCATTTTCTAGAGCATTGTCCCAAGTGAGGAATAAAAAAAGATAAAGGCCATAAAAAAGAGAAGGCCCAAAAAAGAGAAAGGCCATAAAAAAAAGAAAAGGCCCAAAGAAAAAAAATGAGAGAAAAAGAGAGAAGGGACAATGTTACTATCCTTTGCCACACTTGTGCTTCAAAGTAGCACCATGATCTTCATAGTAGAGAGTCTCTCATGTTATCACTTTCATATACTAGTGGGAATTTTTCATTATAGAACTTGGCTTGTATATTCCAACAATGGGCCTCCTCAAGTGCCCTAGGTATTCGTGAGCAAGCAAGTTGGATGCACACCCACTAGTTTCTTTTGTTGATCTTTCATACATTTATAGCTCTAGTGCATCCGTTGCATGGCAATCCCTACTCCTTGCATTAACATCAATCGGTGGGCATCTCCATAGCCCATTGATTAGCCTCGTTGATGTGAGACTTCCTTTTTTGTCTTCTCCACATAACCCCCTCATTATATTCTATTCCACCTATAGTGCTATGTCCATGGCTCGCGCTCATATATTGCGTGAAAGTTTATAGGTTTGAGATTACTAAAGTATGAAACAATTGCTTGGCTTGTCATCGGGGTTGTGCATGATGATAGCATTCTTGTGTGACGAAAATGAAACATGACTAAACCATATGATTTTGTAGGGATGAACTTTCTTTGGCCATGTTATTTTGAGAAGACATAATTGCTTAGTTAGTATGCCTGAATATTATCATTTTTATGTCAATATGAACTTTTGTCTTGAATCTTTCGGATCTGAATATTCATACCACAATTAAGAAGAATTACATTAAAATTATGCCATGTAGCACTCCGCATAAAAAATTCTATTTTTATCATTTACCTAATCGAGGACGAGCAGGAATTAAGCTTGGGGATGCTTGATACGTCTCCAACGTATCTATAATTTTTGATTGCTCCATGCTATATTATCTACTGTTTTGGACATTATTGGGCTTTATTATCCACTTTTATATTATTTTTGGGACTAACCTATTAACCGGAGGCCCAGCCCAGAATTGCTGTTTTTTGCCTGTTTTAGGGTTTCAAAGAAAAGGAATATCAAACGGAGTCCAAACGGAATGAAACCTTCGGGAACGTGATTTTCTCATCGAATACAACTCAGGAGACTTGGACCCTACGTCAAGCCACGTAACAGGAGGCCACAAGGTAGGGGGGCGCGCCTACCCCCAGGTGCGCCCCCACCCTCGTGGGCCCCCTGTTGCTCCACCGACATACTTCTTCCTCCTATATATATCCATGTACCCCCAAACAATTAGAACAAGAGCCAAAACCCTAATTCCACCGCCGTAACTTTCTGTATCCATGAGATCCCATCTTGGGGCCTGTTCCGGAGCTCCGCCGGAGGGGGCATTGATCACGGAGGGCTTCTACATCAACACCATAGCCCCTCCGATGAAGTGTGAGTAGTTTACTTCAGACCTACGGGTCCATAGTTAGTAGCTAGATGACTTCTTCTCTCTTTTTGGATCTCAATACAATGTTCTCCCCCTCTCTTGTGGAGATCTATTCGATGTAATCTTCTTTTTGCGGTGTGTTTGTTGAGACCGATGAATTGTGGGTTTATGATCAAGTCTATCTATGAATAATATTTGAATCTTCTCTGAATTCTTTTATGTATGATTGGTTATCTTTGCAAGTCTCTTCGAATTATCAGTTTGGTTTGGCCTACTAGATTGATCTTTCTTGCAATGGGAGAAGTGCTTAGCTTTGGGTTCAATCTTGCGGTGTCCTTTCTCGGTGACAGTAAGGGCAGCAAGGCACGTATTGTATTGTTGCCATCGAGGATAACAAGATGGGGTTTTCTTCATATTGCATGAGTCTATCCCTCTACATCATGTCATCTTGCTTAAGGCGTTACTCTGTTTTTAACTTAATACTCTAGACGCATGCTGGATAGCGGTCGATGAGTGGAGTAATAGTAGTAGATGCAGGCAGGAGTCGGTCTACTTGTCTCGGACGTGATGCCTATATACATGATCATACCTAGATATTCTCATAACTATGCTCAATTCTGTCAATTGCTCAATAGTAATTTGTTCACCCACCGTAGAATACTTATGCTCTCGAGAGAAGCCTCTAGTGAAACCTATGGCCCCTGGGTCTATCTTTATCATATCAATCTCCTACTACTTAGTTATTTACTTTGCTATTTTACTTTGTCTTTATTTTACTCTGCATCTTTATCATAAAAATACCAAAAATATTATCATCATATCTATCAGATCTCACTCTCGTAAGTGGCCCTATAGGGATTGACAACCCCTATTTGCGTTGGTTGCGAGGATTTATTTGTTTTGTGTAGGTGCAAGGGACTCGCGCGTAGCCTCCTACTGGATTGATACCTTGGTTCTCAAAAATTGAGGGAAATACTTACGCTACTTTGCTGCATCATCCCTTCCTCTTCGGGGAAAACCAACGCAGTGCTAGAAGAGGTAGCAATGCCGACACGATTTGATATGTGTGTGCTCTAGCTATTCCTAAAGCAAATGCATAGAGCACCCTTGAACTTACTACTTCCTTATCAACACTATAAGCTGTTGCAATGGCGTTTCATAAACTCTTCTATACCATCGCTGCCGGCCGCTTCCCAACAACCACCGGACGGTCCACGGGCATAGGCTAGCACGGCGAGTCAGCCGACACATGACCCCCGCGGCGGAGCGACTACCCAGGGTAGTGTAGGAAAATTACTTCCTTCTTTGAATGTGATCCTCTTTTGCAGCGGATAAAAAATAACCTAAAGCTGCATCTGTATTAGTTTGGTCTAGCTTCTTTTTTTACATCGGCTAACTTCATATTGTAACAAACAAGAACAAGAGGCACTGATAAATGCTAATGATTTAGTAACTACAAATTTCTATGTTTTTCTTTGCTTTGCCCTGCCCAGCAATGTATTTTCATTACAAATTTCGCCACAAAGAAACCATTTGAATCTGACTCACTTTCAGTTGACTAAATTTTACATGGACATAGAGTGGCACATGTGGTAGTCTGGTAGACATGCACTATGACATCACCATTTGAAGCATCGCCATGACATCACCATGTGGTAGTCTGGTTGACTAATATTTACAAGTACATATTCTCATTGTATTAGAATCTTAGTCCCTGTATCATGTATCATCTGAGCTTATGCTTCCTCTCCATTTATTCTCTATATCTATATGCCTTGCTGATCCTCATTTCCATCGCTACAGGATAATGAGATGTTGAAGAGACATACTAAATCCATGACACTACAGTGCAATTGCACCATTCCATTGAATATTACTCAGGAATAAGGACATTTCACTGGCAGATTAGCTCTATTTTTTCTTTTCATTTTTCTTATTATTGGAGAGAGGACAGGTAGAATGAGAAACTATGTGATAGTAGATACGACAACTGTGTGATAGTAGAATCAGCTATAAGGAGACATCTCCATCACTATTGTGTTTTCTCAGAATTCTATGCAAAAAATGGAATTGGTTCATTTTATTTTTTAATTCCTAATAAGTTAGTAGTAGCGTGGGGAAAAAATTACACGCTACTAGTATTTAGGATACTAGTAGCGTTGGTAGCTTGCCCACGCTACTACTATTTCATTAGTAGTAGTGCGGGTCCATAATAGCAGTAGCGAGTTTGTTAGTAGTAGCGCGGGTTCCACCCACGATACTACTATTTTTTGGCTGTAGCGCGATACTAGTAGCGCGGGTACCCGCGCTACTAGTAGCCAGTTTACCCACGCTACTAGTAGCCTTTTTCTTAGTAGTGAGAGAGAGATGAAGCCATCTAGCTACTAACTACGCACCCGAAGGTCTACAAAGAACTACTCACGCATCATCGAAGAGGCACCAATGGAGGTGGTGAACCCCATCCGAGATGGTGTCTAGATTGGATCTGGTGGTTCTGGACTTCGCGGCGGCTAGATGCATATTTCGTCGACTCCCCTAGTGTTTTGGGAACATTGGGGTATTTATATAGCAAAGAGGCGGTCCGAGGGGAACCCGAGGTGGGCACAACCCACTAGGGCCCACCTGGGCCTCCAAGTGCGCCCTGGTGGGTTGTGCTCTCCTCGGAGCACCCCCCAGGCACAGCCAGGGCCCGTTATGTTCCTTCTGGTCCATAAAAAATCTCTATGAAGTTTCGTGGCATTTGGACTACGTTTGATATTGATTTTCTACATTGTAAAAAACATGGAAAAAACATCAACTCGCACTTGGCACTATGTCAATAGGTTAGTACCAAAAAATGATATAAAATGATTATAAAACATCCAAGATTGATAATATAATAGCATGGAACAATAAAAAATTGTAGATACGTTGGAGACGTATCAGCATCCCCAAGCTTAACTCCTACTCGTCCTCGAGTAGGGAAGTGATAAAAACAGAATTTTTGATGTGGAATGCTGCCTAACATGTCATATCATATTCCTTCTTTATAGCATAGACATTTGGACTTAAGCAATAGTCTAATTTTTACATGATAATTTAAATACTCAAGCATATCAACAAGCAACCATGTCTTCCAAAATATCAACGTTAAAATAAGTTATCCCTAGCCCATCATGCTCAACCATTGATCCATTCATGAAACACACTCGCATATTAGCTACACCCAATATTCAAGTATGATCATATTGCCTCCTAGTTGGTGCTTTTATAAGAGAATATGGAGACTCAAATTCAAAATAAAAATTGCATAAAGTAAAAGAAAGGCCCTTCGCATAGGGAAGTAGGGATTTGTAGAGGTGCTAGAGCTCAAAGCGAAAACCTTAGAGATGAAAACATTTTGGGAGGTGTGTCCTTCCCACCAACGACAATGAGTTAGAGTTCCCACTACTTTCCATGCTTAGATATATCATAGGCGGTTCCCAAACAGAAAATAAAGTTTATTACTTTTTCCACCATACTTTTACTTTCTATGGTTAACCGTATCCACTAGTGCCTTCCATACCAACACTTCCAAGGAATTTATTATTTGACAACAAAAAGCAAATTCATTTTTTCATTTCAGGACTAGGCATCCCTAATACCTTTGCCTTACTCTCATGTAATGACAAGTGAATAAACACTCATCGTAAGAATAACACATCTAGCATGGAAAATATTAGCCACCCCTCACCGCTCCCCGAGCAAAACGAACACACAAAAAACAAGTTTATGTAGAAAATTAAAGATGGCACATGCAAATTTGCTGAGAATGGCAAAAGAATACCGCATAAGGGTAGATATAGTGGACTCATGTGGCAGAACTCATTTAAAGGTTTTTGGATGCCCAAGTAGAGATCATACTTAGTGAAAAAATGAAGGCTAGCAAAATATTGAGAAGCGACCAACCAAGAGATAGATAATCTTATAAGCAAGCATTAAGTATAATTAACACTGAATAATGCACCATAAGTAGGATATAATTTCATTGCATGACTATTGACTCTTGTGCTTGCATAGGGAATCACAAACCTTAACACCAATATTCTTACTAAAGCATAATTACTCATCAAGATGACTCACACATCACATCATCATATCTCAAAACTATTACTAAGAATCAAGTTTATGTTTTCCAATGATCTTCATGAAAGTTTTTATTATATCCTTCTTGGATCTCTATCACTTTGGGACTAATTTTCATGTGTTGCTTTTAACAAGCTCAAACAAATATAAGTGAAGATCATGAGCTTAATATTTCTTTCTCTCAAAATAATTTAAGTGAAGCAAGAGAGAATTTCTTGAAAATTTTACTAACTCTCAAATAAATCTAATTGAAGCAATAGAGCATTTCTTCAAAAATACTAAAGCACACCGTGCTAAAAAAGATATAAGTGATGCACTAGAGCAAGTCCGTAGCTCATAAAAATTTAAGTGAAGCCTAGAGAGCAATTCTAACAAGCCATGACATAATTTTGGCTCTCTCAAATAGGTGTGTCCAGCAAGGGATCAAGACTTAAAACACAAAATAAAACAAGCAAAGACTCATATCATATAATACGCTCCAAGCAAAAAACATAGTATGTGATGAATAAAAATATAGCTTCGAGTAAAATACCGATGGTCGTTAGAAGAAAGAGGGGATGCCACTCGGGGGCATCCCCAAGCTTAATTGGTTGCTCATTTTTGGATAATAGCTTGGGATTCCAGGGCATCCCTAATCTTAGGCTCTTGTACTCCTTATTCCTTCATCCATCGTAAGATAACCCAAAACTTGAAAACTTCAATCACACAAAACTCAACAAAACCTTCGTGAGATCCATTAGTATAAGAAAATAAATCACTATTATAAGTGTTGTATCAAACCAATTAATAATTTTTTCTTGCATTATATCTATTGTATTCCAACTTTTCTATGGCAAAAACTCATCAAAGAAAAACATAGAGCCATCTAAATAAGCACACAATGCAAAGAAAAGAGGATGTGTCAAAACAGAATAGTGTGTAGCAATCTGACTATTTCGAATACTTATGTAACTCCAAAAATGCTGAAAAATTAGACGACCTGATAAATTTTTATATTGATCTACTGAAAGGGGAATGGGTATTTTATCGCTCTCTGGTTAAAAATTAAAATTATTTTTTTGAGTGTAAAAGTTTCTGCTTTTTCAGCAAGATCAAACAACTATCACCCAAGAAGATCCTAAAGGCTTTACTTGGCAAAAAGACCAATTAAACATAAAAAACACAATCATAATAGTAGAATAATTGTGTTAACACTCAAAAATAGGAAGTAAAAAGCAAAAATAAATTTTATTCATTGGGTTGCCTCCCAACAAGCGCTATAGTTTTACGCCCTTAGCTAGCCATAAACCAAGGATCTAAGTTTTGTCTTCCGAAATTTTGGCAACTTTTGTAAGGATTTTCTCAAACCCAGGAGGCTCTTTACGCTTCCCTAAATTCTCCGGAAAATAAACCATCTTTAGATCCAAAATATCCAATCTCTTGTTGCAAAGAGTAATCAAGATATTCATGTGATTGATACTACCATTTAGATGTTTGAGGGGTTCGTTATATTTTTGTATTTCAACCATGTGTTTATGCAAATCACCAAGTTTGTCCAGCATTTGAACTCCCTTTGGGGTAAAAGTAAACCCCTTCTTTTGAGGTGGAATCCCCAAAACTCCTTCTAAAATTTCATAGGTAGCATTGGCATCAAGCTCAATAAAATTCCCTTTAGCGGAAAAATCTAGGAGTTGTCTATGATGCAAAGCCAATCCTATGTAAAAATTACGAAGCAAGACCTTAGCCTCCCCCTTTAAATTGGAAATACGATAAGATTCCATAAGCCTATACCAAGAATATTTCAAATTTTCTCCTTGTCTTTGCTTGAAGTGAAGCACTTCAAAATCAGGTGACAAAGGAGGAGTAGGCACGCTAGCCATTAAGACTAGAAGGCAAGAAAACGGCAAACGAAAAAGGATGGGCGAATAAAACGGCAAATTTTTGTGAAGTGGGGGAGAGGAAAATGAGAGGCAAATGGAAAATAATGTAAATTATGAGGAGATGAGATTTGTTATTAGGAACCTGGTATATGTTGAAGATCCTCCCAGACAATGGCACCAGAAATTCCTTTTGATGTCGCTTGAAGCTATGTTGGTATTTCCCCATAGAGGAAGGGATGATGCAGCACAGCGATGGTAGGTATTTCCCTCAGATGTGAAACCAAGGTTATCGAACCAATAGGAGAACCAAGCAACAGAACGTAAACATCACCTGCACATAAATAACAACTTCTCGCAACCCGACGTGTTAAAGGGGTTGTCAATCCCTTCCGGGGTACGACGCCTCAAGATAGGCAAACGGACATGAGGTAAAATTGTAGTAGATTGATAGGTCGAACGCCAAATAAAATAAATAATAATAAATTACGCAAGGTATTTTTGGGTTTTTGGTTCAATAGATCTGAAAATAAATGCAAAGTAAAAGTAGATCGCAAAGGCAAATATATGAGAAAGAGACCCGGGGCCGTAGGTTTCACTAGTGGCTTCTCTCGAGAAAAATAGCAAACGGTGGGTGAACAAATTACTGTTGGGCAATTGACAAAACTTCAAGTAATCATGACGATATCCAGGCACTAATCATTACATAGGCATCACGTCCAAGATTAGTAGACCGACTCCTGCCTGCATCTACTACTATTACTCCACACATCGACCACTATCCAGCATGCATCTACTGTATTAAGTTCATGGAGAAACGGAGTAATGAAATAAGAACGATGACATGATGTAGACAAGATCTATCTATGTAGAGATAGACCCCATCATTTTATCCTTAGTAGAAACGATACATACGTGTCGGTTCCCCTTCTGTCACTGGGATCAAGCACCGTAAGATCGAACCCACTACAAAGCACCTCTTCCTGTTGCAAGATAAATATATCAAGTTGGCCAAACAAAACCCAAATATCGGAGAAGAAATACGAGGCTATAAGCAATCATGCGTAAAAGAGATCAAAGAAACTCAAATACTTTCATGGATATAAAAAAGATAGATCTGATCAAAAACTCAAAGTTCATCGATCCCAACAAACACACCGCAAAAGAGTTACATCATATGGATCTCCAATAGACCATTGTACTGAGAATCAAGAGAGAGAGATGAAGCCATCTAGCTACTAACTACGAACCCGAAGGTCTACAAAGAACTATTCACGCATCATCGGAGAGGCACCAATGGAGGTGGTGAACCCCATCCGAGATGGTGTCTAGATTGGATCTGGTGGTTCTGGACTCTGCGGCGACTGGATGAATATTTCGTCGACTCCCCTAAGGTTTTGGTAATATTGGTGTATTTATAGAGCAAAGAGGCGGTCTCAGGGCACTCGAGGTGGGCCCAACACACCAGGGTGCGCCTAGGCCTCCTGGCACGCCCTGGTGGGTTCTGCTCTCCTCGGAGCACCCTACTACCTCTTGAGCATGCGTTGGTTTTCCCTTGAAGAGGAAAGCGTGATGCAACAAAGTAGCATAAGTATTTACCTCAGTTTTTGAGAACCAAGGTATCAATCCAGTAGGAGACTACACGCAAGTCACCTAGTACCTGCACAAACAATCAAGAACCTTGCAACCAACGCGATAAAGGGGTTGTCAATCCCTTCATGGCCACTTGCAAAAGTGAGATCTGATAAAGATAATAAGATAAATATTTTTGGTATTTTTTGTATAGATTGAAAAGTAAAGATTGCAAAATTAATAGTAAACCAGAATTATAGATCAAAAACTTATATGATGTAAAGTAGACTCGGGGGCCATAGGTTTCACTAGTGGCTTCTCTCAAGATAACATATATTACGGTGGGTGAACAAATTACTGTCGAGCAATTGATAAAAAAACGCATAGTTATTAGAATATCTAGGCATGATCATGAACATAGGCATCATGTCCGTGTCAAGTAGACCGAAACGATTCTGCATCTACTACTATTACTGCACACATCGACCGCTACCCAGCATGCATCTAGAGTATTAAGTTCATAAAAACAGAGTAACACATTAGGCAAGATGACATGATGTAGAGGGATAAACTCAAGCAATATGATATAAACCCCATCTTTTTATCCTTGATGGAAACAATACAACACGTGTCGGTTCCCTTTCTATCACTGGGATCGAGCACCACAAGATTGAACCCAAAGCTAAGCACTTCTCCCATTGCAAGAAAGATCAATCTAGTAGGCCAAACTAAATCGAAAATTCGAAGAGACTTGCAAAGATATCAAATCATGCATATAAGAATTCAGAGAAGAATTAAATATTGTTCATAGATAATCTTGATCATAAACCCACAATTCATCGGATCTCGGCAAACACACCGCAAAAAGTATTACATCGAATCGATCTCCGAGAACATCGAGGAGAACTTTGTATTGAAAACCAAAGAGAGAAGAAGCCATCTAGCTAATAACTGTGGACCCGAAGGTTTGTGGTAAACTGCTCACACATCATCAGAGAGGCTATGGTGTCGATGTAGAAGCCCTCCGTGATCAAATCCCCCTCCGACAGATCGCCGGAAAAGGCCCCAAGATGGGATCTCATGGGTACAGAAGGTTGCGGCGGTGGAAAAGTGGTTTCATGGCTCCCCTCAATGTTTCCAGGGTATAAAAGTATATATAGGCAAAAGAAGTAGTTTGGCCATGCCTCATTTTCGTCACACAAAATGCTCCCTACAAAATCATATAGTTTGGCCATGACCACTATAGCCAAAGAAAGCTTATCCCTACAAAATAATATAGTTTGGCCATGCTTCATTTTCGTCACACAAAATGCTCCCATCATGCACAATGCTGATGACAAGCCAAGCAATTGTTTCATACTTAGCCTTTTCAAACTCTTTCAACTTTCACACAGTATATGAGCGCGAGCCATGGACATAGCACTATGGGTGGAATAGAATATGATTGTGGAGGTTGTGTGAGAAGACAGAAAAGGAGAAAGTCTTGCATTGACGCGGCTAATCAAAGGGCTATGGAGATGCCCATCAATTGATGTCAATGCAAGGAGTAGGGATTGCCATGCAACGGATGCACTAGAGCTATAAATATATGAAAGCTCAACAAAAGAAAGTAAGTGGGTGTGCATCCAACTTGCTTTTTCACGAAGACCTAGGGAATTTTGAGGAAGCCCATAATTGGAATATACAAGCCAAGTTCTATAATGAAAAATTCCCACTAGTATATGAAAGTGACAAAATAAGAGACTCTCTATCATGAAGATCATGGTGCTACTTTGAAGCACAAGTGTGGAAAAAGGATAGTAACATTGCCACCTCTCTCTTTTTCTCTCATTTTTTTATTTGGGCCTTTTTCTCTCTTATTTTCATCTGGAATCTCATCCCGACTTGTGGGGGAATCATAGTCTCCATTATCCTTTCCTCAAATGGGACAATGATCTAATAATGAAAATCATCACACTTTTATTTACTTACAACTCAAGAATTACAACTCGATACTTAGAACAAAATATGACTCTATGTGAATGCCTCCGGCGATGTACCGGGATGTGCAATGAATCAAGAGTGACATGTATGAAAGAATTATGAAGGTGGATTTGCCACAAATATGATGTCAACTTCATGATCATGCAAAGAAATAAGACAATGATGGAGCATGTCATAATAAACGGAACAGTGGAAAGTTGCATGGCAATGTATCTCGGAATGGCTATGGAAATGCCATAGTAGGTAAGTATGGTGGCTGTTTTGAGGAAGATATAAGGAGGCTTATGTGTGATAGAGTGTATCATATCACGGGGTTTGGATGCACCGACGAAGTTTGCACCAACTCTCGAGGTGAGAAAGGGCAATGCACGGTACCGAAGAGGCTAGCAATGATGGAAGGGTGAGAGTGCGTATAATCCATGGACTCAACATTAGTCATAAAGAACTCACATACTTATTGAAAAAATCTACAAGTCATCAAAACCAAGCACTATGCGCATGCTCCTAGGGGGATAGATTGGTAGGAAAAGACCATCGCTCGTCCCCGACCGCCACTCATAAGGAAAGCAATCAAAGAACACCTCATGCTTCAAATTTGTCACACAACGTTTACCATACGTGCATGCTACGGGACTTGCCAACTTCAACACAAGTATTTCTCAATTCCACAATTACTCAACTAGCACAACTCTAATAGCACCATCTTTATATCTCAAAACAACTATCAAGTATCAAACTTCTCATAGTATTTAATGCACTCTATATGAAAGTTTTTATTATACCCATCTTCGATGCCTATTATATTAGGACTAATTTTATAGCCAAAGCAAATTACCATGTTGTTCTAAAAGAATCTCAAAATAATATAAGTGAAGCATGATATATCAATAATTTCTATAAAATAAAACCACCACCGTGCTCTAAAAAGGTATAAGTGAAGCACTAGAGCAAAATTATCTAGCTCAAAAGATATAAGTGAAGCACATAGACTATTCTAACAAATTCCAATTAATGTATGTCTCTCCAAAAGGTGTGTACAGCAAGGATGATTGTGGAAACTAAAAAGCAAAGACTCAAATCATACAAGACGCTCCAAGCAAAACATATATCATGTGGTGAATAAAAATATAGCCTCAAGTAAAGTTACCGATAGATGAAGACGAAAGAGGGTATGCCTTTCGGGGCATCCCCAAGCTTAGGCTTTTGGTTGTCCTTGAATTTTACCTTGGGATGCATTGGGCATACCCAAGCTTAGGCTCTTGCCACTCCTTGTTCCAAAATCCATCAAATCTTTACCCAAAAACTTGAAAACTTCACAACACAAAACTCAACATAAAATCTCATGAGCTCCATTAGTATAAGAAAACAAACCACCACTTTAAGGTACTATAATGAACTCATTCTTTATTTATATTGGTGTTAAAACTACTGTATTCCAACTTCTCTATGGTTCATACCCCCCGATACTAGCCATAGATTCATCAAAATAAGCAAACAACACATGAAAAACAGAATCTGTCAAAAATAGAACAGTTTGTAGTAATCTGTAGGTTTCGAATACTTCTGTAACTCCAAAAATTCCAAAAAATGAGGACATCCTAAATAATTTGTATATTGATCTACTTCACTTGGAATTGGTGTTTTATCGCTCTTTTGTAAAAAAAATGAAAATTGTTCTCGTGAGCGCATACTTTCTATTTTTTACAGCAAGATCAAACAATAATCACCCAAGAAGATCCTATAGGCTTTAATTGGCACAAACACTAATTAAAACGTAAAAAACACAATCATAACAGAGGATAGATGATTTATTTATTACTAAACAGGAACAAAAAGCAAGGAACAAAAATAAAATTGGGTTGCCTCCCAACAAGTGCTATCGTTTAACGCCCCTAGCTAGGCATAAAAACAACAATAGATCTCGGTATTGTCATCTTTGGTGTGCAATTCTTAAATTAAACACTTATAACTTTTAGGAGGTTCTTTGTTTTTGCTAATGACCAAACTCCTAGGTAAGAAATCAAGAAATTCATTTGTAGCAAAAGGTTCCTTAATGATATTTAAAAGGTTGGGGTGAACACTTATTGATTTGAGATCTTCATTTTTCTTACTAGAAGATTCACCCTTATTTTTAGGAACATAGATAAATTTGGCAACTTTGGTAGGAGGAGATTTTGAGGTATTTTTAACAGCAGAGAAAGCGGACCCCAAGTTGGTAATAATATCTTTGAGTTACCAATTCTAGTAGAATCTCGATCTATCTTCTCATTAACTATGGGTTCCTTTTCCTTAAGATTTTTCAGAATAACTCCTACCTTAGATCCATATTGGGAAATTGGGTTGTGGATCTTTTTATCCAAATTTTCAATTAACTCAATAGTGGCAATTTTATTTTCAATAATATCAAGCCTTTGCATCAGATGTTCCAAAGTTAAAATAGTTCCATTGACCAAAATAGGTGGTCGGCCTAACAAATCTATCATAGCATTATAAGAATCAAAAGTATGGCTACCCAAGAAATTCCCTCCGATAATGGTATCAAGAACATATCTATACAAAGGAGTGATGCCTACGTAAAAATTGCGAAGAAGAACAGAGGTAGATTGATTTTTAGTAGATCTGTTTTGAGCATTGCAAATTCTATACCAAGCATCTTTTAGATTTTCTCCCTCACTTTGTTTAAAATTAAGAAATTCATTATTGGGAGTGTTAACAATGATAGGAGAACTAGCCATGATAGAAAATAAATGATCTAACACACGGACACACAAGGGGCAAGCGAAAAGAGGCGAACGAAAAAAGGGCGAATAAAATGGCAAATGTGAAGTGGGGGAGAGGAAAACGAGAGGCAAATATCAAATAATGTAATGCGAGGGATAAGAGTTTGTGATGGGTACTTGGTATGTCTTGACTTGAGTGTAGATCTCCCCGGCAACGGTGCCAGAAATCCTTCTTGCTACCTCTTGAGCATGCGTTGGTTTTCCCTTGAAGAGGAAAGGGTGATGCAGCAAAGTAGCGTAAGTATTTCCCTCAGTTTTTGAGAACCAAGGTATCAATCTAGTAGGAGACTACACACAAGTCACCTAGTACCTGAACAAACAATCAAGAACCTTGCAACCAATGCGATAAAGGGGTTGTCAATCCCTTCACGACCACCTGCAGAAGTGAGATCTGATAAAGATAATAAGATAAATATTTTTTAGTATTTTTGTTGTCTAGATTGAAAAGTAAAGATTGCAAAATATATAGTAAACTAGAATTATAGATCGGAAACTTATATGATGTAAAGTAGACCCGGGGGCCATAGGTTTCACTAGTGGATTCTCTCAAGATATCATATACTACGGTGGGTGAACAAATTGCTGCCGAGCAATTGATAGAAAAGAGCATAGTTATTAGAATATCTAGGCATGATCATGAACATAGGCATCACGTCCGTGTCAAGTAGACCGAAACGATTCTACATCTACTACTATTACTCCACAAATCGACCGCTATCCAGCATGCATCTAGAGTATTAAGTTCATAAGAACAGAGTAACGCATTAGGCAATATGACATGATGTAGAGGGATAAACTCAAGCAATATGATATAAACCCCATCTTCTTATCCTCGATGGCAACAATACAATACATGTCGGTTCCCTTTCTGTCACTGGGATCGAGCATCGCAAGATTGAACCCAAAGCTAAGCACTTCTCCCATTGCAAGAAAGATCAATCTACTAGGCCAAACTAAACCAAAAATTCGAAGAGACTTGCAAAGATATCAAATCATGCATATAAAAATTCAGAGAAGAATCAAATATTGTTCATAGATAATCTTGATCATAAACCCACAATTCATCGGATCTCGGCAAACACACCGCAAAAAGTATTACATCGAATAGATCTCCAAGAACATCGAGGAGAACTTTGTATTGAGAACCAAAGAGAGAGAAGAAGCCATCTAGCTAATAACTATGGACCCAAAGGTCTGTGGTAAACTACTCACACATCATCGGAGAGGCTATGGTGTTGATGTAGAAGACCTCCGTGATCGAATCCCCCTCCGGCAGATCGCCGAAAAAGGCCCCAAGATGGGATCTCATGGGTACAGAAGGTTGCGGCGGTGGAAAAGTGGTTTCGTGGCTCCGTTTGATGTTTTCAGGGTATAAGAGTATATATAGGCGAAAGAAGTAGGTCGGTGGAGCTCCATGGGGCCCACGAGAGTGGGGGGCGCACCTACCCCCTGGGCACGCCCCCTACCTCATGGAAGCTTCGCGGACTTACAGACTTGTACTCCAAGTCTCTCGGGTGACGTTTGTTCCAAGAAAGATCCTCGCGAAGGTTTCATTCCGTTTGGATTCCGTTTGATATTCCTTTTCCGCGAAACACTAAAATAGGCAAAAAAACAACAATTTGCACTAGGCCTTTGGTTAATAGGCTAGTCCCAAAAATAATATAAAAGTGCATAATAAAGCCCATTAAACATCCAAAAAAGATAATATAATAGCATGGAACAATAAAAATTATAGATACGTTGGAGACGTATCACACCCCCAGGCGCAGCCAGGGCCCATTATGTTCCTTCTGGTCCATAAAAAATCTCCGTCAAGTTTCATGGCATTTGGACTCCGTTTGATATTGATTTTCTGTGATGTGAAAAACATGGAGAAAACAACAACTGACACTTGGCATTATGTCAATAGGTTAGTACCAAAAAATGATATAAAATGATTATAAAACATCCAAGATTGATAATATAACAGCATGGAACAATAAAAAAATTATAGATATGTTGGAGACGTATCAATCCCCGCTAAACATTTCCGTTCGTATGTACATCCCACACAGTCGCTCCAAGGAAAACGTTTCCGTTAACAGGTACATCACACACAATTTTCCCCATTAAATCGTTTGTGATAGTGTTGCCATTTCACACGGTATTAACAATTTTATCCTTTGCGTTATTGAATGCATCACACATGGTGCGTAGAAGTAACTGTGTGGCAAAGGCTATCCATCACACACAATTTTTATGTGGTAAACGTTTGCGCAAGGTGGCCTAACGCAAACAGTTTTCAAGAGAAGGTTGTGTGTGATTGTTCATTAATCTAACACGGTTTATTCCTACAAACTGTGTGTGTTGCCTGAGGTCATCGCCCAAGGTATTTTCTGAATAACCGTTTGCAATAGCAAAACCCAATTAGCAGGATAATTCGCCATTACCAGGATAATTGCCCTATTATTAATAATCCATTTATTAATCTAATTGACATTCATATTAAGAACATAATATATTTCATTTCCATATTAAGGAAGCGGGATTTCATAATTGAAATACATCTGAGTACAACATGATATAGCTTCAGCACTTAGCTACCCCATTACACAACTGCACCAGCACCAAGTTTCACATGCAACATGTAGAACCTTGCGAAATTAGCATCATAGATGGTATATAGACAAATGCATCTCATCTAGAAAACTACTGAAGCGGAAGGCGAATATTGAGACTTCATTCATGTTGAAGGTCTTTGCAACTTTAGGCCAGTGCCTATGGATGATTGACCGTTCGTCCTCCGTCTTCTTCAGGAACACTTCAATATTTACCCGTGGGTGTTGTATGAAAACCTTCCTCACCTCCTGACCATAGAGGTGGTTTGAGAGGTAATCATCAGTGAACTACTTTGGAAAGGCCTGAAAACAAGGGTGTGCATAAATATCTTCTCTATATTGGAAATGGGGCAAAGGAATAAAAAAGGCAAGGTATAATAGTTAGTGCCATCTTGTAGTGAACTGATGTCTTCTTCATTGTGCAGACAAAGATCTTGTTGTTTTTTGTCGCTAATTTCTTTATCCTAAAAATCTTTCTGAGTTTCTTGACTTGATTGATATTCATGGACAACTCATTTCCCCATATGCAAAAAGGGTCGAACAGTGGGTCAAAACCTCTGACAGCAGGACCTACATGTGCAAGACCAAATTGTTAAAAACCTAAATATTAGAATGGTTCCTGCAATTTCACAATGGTGTGCTATTAGACAACGGGCCATGCACGTGCTAACCTCGATTGTAAACCTAAGTGCTTCCCATTGTTTCCTTGCAACACATATAAGGTAGTTAGTCATCAGGTTAAGTAAGGGTTTGCATGCTATCAGTAAAATATGTTGATGAAAAATAAGCACATTGCAGATTCATCAGATTAATTCAAGCCACATGGAAAACCCATTTATCCAAACCAAGCATGATTAATAACTAGGAAATATAACACTTGTATATGTTTCTCATGTATTAAGTGCATGCAAATTCGATTTATTCCTCACATGCACAACAATACAAAATTCTACCCACGACAATTGGACATCGCATTGTAGAATTGAACCAAGCAGTTACCTAAACACCACAACAAATGAACCAAACATTAACTAAGCACCACATTGCACAATATAACATAATCCTAATAGAAGATTAGACAATTAACCAAACCAAGCATGATTAACAATTTGGAAATATAGCAATTGTATTTGTTTCTCATGTATTTACTACAGCCAAACTCAATTTATTCCTCACATGGTATACAATAACAGAATGCACCCACAACTATTGAACATCGCATTATAGAATTGAACTAAAGAGTTAACTAAACACCACAACACAAATGAACCAAACGTTAACTAAGCACCACATTGCACAATGTATAACCAACCAAAGCATGCTTGACAACTTGGAAATATAGCAATTGTATTCGTTCTCATGTATTTTGTAAAGATAAATTCGATTTATTTCTCACATGGAAGACAATACAAAATTGTAGCCTAAAGAATTGAACATCACATTTGCAGAATTGAACCAAACAATTAACTGAAGATGACAACTAATTAACAAAACAATTAATAAGTGAGCACCACACTGCACGACATATAGAACATATACACTAGAGCAACAGATTGCATGGTAAAATTAGATAGCACAATTCACTAGAATTTGTGAAGGAAAGGTAGGAGCAGCACACGCAACGGGTAAACCGAGTATGTTTAACCGGAGCAGCTAGCAAATGGCAAGGTGCTCCTCCAAGATCTGGGGGTCGACACGAATGGCAGCCATCGCGACCTCATCCGCGCATGCGGCCGTGATTTGCTTCTCCGCTGCCAAATGCTCCTTGAGATCCTGGCTATACTACGCGCACCATGGCTTAGGGCAGCGCTTATTTGGTGGAGGGGTCGGTGATTTGGGTGGAAGGGTCGCGCCGGTGGTCGGGGCATGTGGGATGTGGAAGGAGGAGGAGGATGGGGGTCGGGTGTGGATTACCTGCCTAGATAGACGAGGCCGAGCAGCATGAAGGAGGGTCGCCGGTGAGGAGGCGGTACTGCAAGCAAGGACTGAAGGTTTCAACTTGGAAAGGAAGGCGGGAACAGGGGAAATGTGGATTTTGGTAACGGGGAGGGGGCGGGGAGGTAGATATTTCCGTGGAAGCCAAAATTTTGGAATCACTTCAGCGAAACAACTGGCACACAAAGTGTCATCAGACACGCTCCCTTATTCAGAACTGTGTGTGATATGTGAACATCACAAATGATTCAGATAGCTTAACCCGTGTATGATGAGTTTGGACGTCAAAAATTTTGGTTCAAATTTCCCTGGTTATAGTGGTCATCCACGTCATTGCATAATTTGGGTACACAAAGGAGACTACATCACACCCACACTTCTTAATCGAGCAAGTTCAGCAATTAAACAGAGCTAGCTGACCTAAACATTACTCTAACAAATTAAAGACCGGCGCCCTTAATTAAAAAAACAAAGAGTACTAGTATGGCTGGTGCTTGTCGATCTCCGCCGCCACCTCCATGTCCAGCTCGCGCCCGACGGTCTCCTGGGGAAGGGGCTCCATGGCATCTATCGCACCATACTCGGCAAGCATCTCGCCATCCGCGTCCGCCATCTCTTTGGAAAAGGCCGACACGAGCTGGGAATGGGCGGCCGCGATCTGGGCTTGGACGGGCTCCGTTGTTGCAAGGTATGCGGTGGAGGAACGGACGGCTGCTCGAACACTCTCGGCGATTGCCAACTCTTCATCTGTGGGTTGCCGACTGTTGTCGGAGAAGCTTCGTTGGATTTGTGCGGTGACCACCACGAGCTGGGCGTGGGCGGCCTCGACATGGTCGTGGGCGGCCTCCATCAGGGCTAAGGCCGCCACTGCGGAATGGACAGCTGCTGTGCCACTCTCGCTAGTTGCTATCCCCGAGGCAGATGTTGCTGCCGCCACCTGAGAAGCAACAGCGACCATTTGGGCTGCCATGGCTGCCCGATCGCAGATTGCGGCTGTGCTCATGCACCTTGTTAGCATGCGCATGGCGGCTGTGGCCGCGCTCTCGCCGGAGTGGGCCACCGAAGTTTCCCTCACGATGCGGGTCCAGGTGCCCATCTTTCACCAGCGACGATTGAACAGTGAAATGATATTTGGGGAGCGAGCGAGCGTGCTTGAGACGCCGGTTGTGGACTATAGTGATGCACCTTCTCGCGTAAGCCATACGCGTACTATACACCAACGGTGCTCCAGGATATTTTGTGCTGCATCTCACACGGTTGGTGATAATAAATTGTGTGGGATCTCATTGATTTTTCATCTTGATTTGAATTACATAATGGGGTCACAACAGCAATGGACGGTGTTTGACTTGCTAGACCTTTTATCTGCAGTGAACATGCAACTATATGTGTGTCGTAAAAGAATTGGAATTATTTAGGGTTCGTTGGAACATTTTACACATTAAATTGGTTTGCTAGCCATTTCAGGTGCACAATTCAAAATTAAACTACATGCACATGCTCCGGTGCACCAACATGGGTTGTAAAATCATATATGTGTCCATGGGTTTATGCTTATGTCCCATGCAAGAAATGGGGATGAAATTCGAACACCACGACACCGTGGCCATCTGGCAAACGTTGACGTACTTGCTTCTGTAATTCTAGTAAATCCAAAATTTGTCCAAAATTCATGAAACTTGGCATGATAGCATGGAGCGGCATCAATATGCCGTGGTAAAATTTTTGTCTCATTTGGGGCAGGTTTGGGTATAAGCTTCTCATAAACCAAAGCTTCTCACAACAAGTGTGATGGTTTCGGTATGGGACGTTTCACCTTTCTGGACGAATAGATATCCGTTGCCTCTTCTCAATTTCAATTTTTTCCTACTATCAACATAGAACAACAGGAGTGTTGTGTCAATTTTTGGGATTTTTCGGGGTTCGCTTGGACATTTTTATACATTAACTGAGTTTTCTATGCATTCATGTGCATAATTCAAATTTGAACTACATGCACATGCTCTAATGCATATAAATTAGCTGAAAATTCAAATACGTGTCCTTGATTGTATGCTTAGGTCCCATGCAAGAAATGGGAATGAATGTCAAACACCCTGCCACCGTCACTCGGCCGCAAAAATAGAGATACCTTGTTTTTAAATTCTGGTAAATCCAAAACTCTTCTGAAATTCATGAAACTTGGCATGTTGTCATGGAGCGGCATCAACATGTCGTGGTAAATTTTTTGTCCCATTTGGGGCAGGTTTGGGGATATGCTTCTCACAACAAGCCTGATGGTTTCGGTAGGGAACATTTCACCTTTGGGGACGAAATGATATCCATTGCCTCTTATTGCTTTCAAAAAAATTTCTCATGTCAACTAGAGCAACATGAGTGTTGTGTCAATTTTTAGGATTTTTCAGGGTCCATTTGGACATTTTTATGCATTAATTGAGTTTTCAATGCATTCATGTGCATAATTCAAATTTGGACTACATGCACATGCTCAAATGCATATAAATTGGTTTCAAATTCAAATCTGTGTCCTTGGTTGCATGCTTAGGTCCCATGGAAGAAATGGGAATGAATGTCGAACACCCTGCCACCGTCACTCGGCCGCAAACATTGAGATACCTGATTTTTAAATTCTAGTAAATCCAGAACTCATCTAAAATTCATGAAACTTGGCATGTTTTCATGGAGCGGCATCCACATGCCATGGTATATTTTTTGTCCCATTTGGGGCAGGTTTGGGCATATGCTTCTCACAAACTAGAGCTTCTCACAACAATCCTGATGGTTTCGGTAGGGAACGTTTCACATTTGGGGATGAAACGATATCCATTGCCTCTTATTGCTTTTAAAAAATTTCTCGTGTCAATGTAGAGCAATAGGAGTGTTGTGTCAACTTTTGTGATTTTTTGGGGTTCGGTTGGACATTTTTATGCATTAATTGAGTTTTTAATGCATTCATGTGCATAATTCAAATTTGAACTACATGCACATGCTCTAATGCATATAAATTGTGTTGGGGATATAGTTGCTAGAGGTAAACCGGCTAGGCATGGCCGGATTAGCTCCATGAAGATTGAAGCCCATAAAGATGAGAAGATACTGGCGCTTTAAGAAGGCCCAAGGCCCAAAGATAGATTAAAGCATGTAGATGTGAATCGACTTTATCATGTAAACTTGTATTGTAAGTTAGAGGAATAGAGACCGAGCCGGACACCTCTATGATCCGGCCTCAGGACTCTGTAAACCGGCGGGCGTCAACCGGTGCATATAAAGGGACGACCCGACCACAGTTTAAGGACAGAAAAACAACAACTTGAGGGCCAGTCAAAGCGGATTCTCTCCCTGGTCATCGAAACCCTAGCAATACCAATCACAACTAGACGTAGGCTTTTACCTTCATCGAAGGGGCCAAACTAGTATAAACTCCTTGTGTCCCCTTGTCCGGTTTAACCCCTTTAAGCTAACCAGTTGCGATGGCTCCACGACTAAGTCCTTTCATGAGGACATCTGCCGTGACAAACCCACGACAGTTGGCGCCCACCGTGGGGTGATCGCACGATGGTTCCGAGTTCTTGAAGGGCAGCTTTGATGGACTCAAGGGATATGCTGTGGGCCGGATGACAAAGAGTCATCGCGGCAAGCTCTATGTCGACAACGCGGGATGGGGCCTCTAGGCCGATTCAATCGAATACGGGTACCGGGTCCCCTTTGGTGGGATTCACGTCTTCATCGGCAAGATTGGCGAACCGGGCCCTGAGCCGGACACCTGCACCGACATCATCGAGACGGCTCAGCGTGCAAGCCCTTCCCCGGTTCAGCCCATGGCAAAGCATGTTTTCGTAGGTGTCATCCATGGAGCAGAATATGAGGACGGACCGGAATCCGATGGAGAAACCGTTGTCTGCTCTGACGATGAGTCTTTTGGAGAAATCGAATTGCTCTATCAGTTGCAGGATGGCCAGATTAGTGGAGGTTCCAAGGGCAATAGTATTCCGGACTCCCTTGATCTGCCAAACCGGGCCGCTATCTTCATGGCCGGTACACAATCAGCACCCACTCATCAACCGCCGCAGCAATGCTCTCCGATTCAGCAACAGCCACGTCGGCGGGGGCAGGGAGCTCTGCGCCACCCCGGCTCAAGTTCTGTCTGACTTGTTCGACGCTTTGGCAACATTGATGGCCACGGAGGTGGACGCAGCAGCCCGAGATCAGCACAACGCGGAGATCGCAAAGGTGAAAGATCAGATTACTCAGGCTAAAGCGGACCTAGCGGCAGAGAATGCTAGGATGGCTACAGAACGGGCCGAGTTGGAATCTCAGGCCTACCGGTGTGACGCCCCCGATTCAATCGTACACTAATCATGCATGCAAATGTGTACGATCAAGATCAAGGACTCACGGGAAGATATCACAACACAACTCTACAAATAAAATAAGTCATACAAGCATCATATTACAAGCCAGGGGCCTCGAGGGCTCGAATACAAGAGCTCGATCACAGACGAGTCAGCGGAAGCAACAATATCTGAGTACAGACATAAGTTAAACAAGTTGCCTTGAGAAGGCTAGCACAAACGGGGATACAGATCGAAAGAGGCGCAGGCCTCCTGCCTGGGATCCTCCTAACTACTCCTGGTCGTCGTCAGCGGGCACCACGTAGTAGTAGGCACCTCCGGTGTAGTAGGGGTCGTCGTCGACAGTGGCGTCTGGCTCCTGGGCTCCAACATCTGGTTGCGACAACCAGGTAGAAGGGATAGAGGGAAAGAAGGAGAAATCAACCGTGAGTACTCATCCAAAGTACTCGCAAGCAAGAAGCTACACTACATATGCATGGGTAAATGTGTAAAGGGCCATATCGGTGGACTGAACTGCAGAAAGCCAGAATAAGAGGGGGATAGCTAATCCTTTCGAAGACTACGCTTCTGGCAGCCTCCGTCTTGCAGCATGTAGAAGGGATTAGACTGAAGTCCTCCAAGTATCATCGCATAGCAATAATCCTACCCGGCGATCCCCTCCTCGTATCCCTGAGAGAGAGCGCCCACCGGTTGTATCTGGCACTTGGAAGGGTGTGTTTTATTAAGTATCCGGTTCTAGTTGTCATAAGGTCAAGGTACAACTCCAAGTCGTCCTGTTACCGAAGATCACGGCTATTCGAATAGATTAACTTCCCTGCAGGGGTGCACCACATACCCCAACACGCTTGATCCCATTTGGCCGGACACACTTTCCTGGGTTATGCCCGGCCTCGGAAGATCAACACGTCGCAGCCCCACCTAGGCACAACAGAGAGGTCAGCATGCCGGTCTAAACCTAAGCGCACAGGGGTCTGGGCCCATCGCCCTTAGCACACCTGCACGTTGCGTACGCGGCCGGAAGCAGAACTAGCCCCCTTAATACAAGAGCAGGCTTACGTTCCAATCCGGCACGCGCCACTCAGTCGCTGACGTCACGAAGGCTTCGGCTGATACCACGACGCCGGGATACCCATAACTACTCCCGCGTAGATGGTTAGTGCGTATAGACCAAATGGCCAAACTCAGATCAAATACCCAGATCTCGTTAAGCGTGTTAAGTATCCGCGAACGTCGACCAGGGCCAGGCCCACCTCTCTCCTAGGTGGTCGGAACCTGCCCTGTCGCTCCGCCTCAAAGATCCACTCGCGGGTGCTCCTCAAGCCGACCCGTCTTTAGTCACCACATGTATCATGTATAAAGTATATAGTATATACCCGTGATCAACTCCCGAGTGATCACGGCCCGATAGTATAGCATGGCAGACGGACAAGGATGTAGGGCCACTGATGATAAACTAGCATCCTATACTAAGCATTAGGATTGCAGGTAAAGGTAACAACAGTAGTAGCAAGGACAGGCTATGCATCAGTATAGGATTAACGGGAAGCAGTAACATGCTACACTACTCTAATGCAAGCAGTATAGAGAAGAGTAGGCGATATCTGGTGATCAAAGGGGGGGCTTGCCTGGTTGCTCTGGCAAGAGAGAGGGGTCGTCAACACCGTAGTCGTACTGGGTAGCAGCGGCGTCGGTCTCGGTGTCTAGCGAGAGAAGAGGGGGAAGAAACAATAAATATTTAAGCAAACAGATGCATAGCGATGTATGACATGACAAGTATCGGTGCTAGGGGTGCCCTATCACGGTATGAGGTGATACTGGTGAAGGGGGGAAATATCCGGGAAAGTATCCCCGGTGTTTCGCGTTTTCGGACAGATGAAAAAGAGGGGGAAAGTTGCGAGTTCGATAGGTTAGGGAGGTGTGGCGGACGAACGGGTTGCGTATCCGGAATCGTCTCGCCGTTCTGAGCAACTTTCATGTACAAAGTTTTCCGATCCGAGCTACGGTTTATTTTATATTAATTTTAAAAGATTTAAATCAATTTTAGGATTTATTTAATTAATTTAATCAACATTATCCAGAATAGTGTCTGCTGACGTCATCATGACGTCAGCAGTCAACAGGGTGTTGACTGGGTCAATCTGACGTGTGGGTCCCGCATGTCATACACTGTTTACTCTAATTAGGATCTAACTAATCTAATCACAGTTTAATTAACTCACAATACTTAATTAGGTTAACTAAACAAGATTAATTAAGTTAATTAATTCACTAATTAATTAATTAATTAATTATTAATTTTTTTAATTCCTTTTTTTTGCTCTCTCTTTTTTTTAACGTTCTGGGGCCGGGCCCCACATGTCAGTGGCCCAAAGGGCCACAGCGATTCGGGCGCGCGGGTTACGGGCGCAGGCACCCAACCCGATTGGCAAATGCCCAGATGGGCAGGGGGCGCCGGCCACGGGCACGGCAAGCCCGGCCGCCTGGGACGACAGCGGCAGCGGCGAGGCCACGTCGGGGTGGCGCCGGGGCAGGGAACGAAGGCGCGGCGCGGGCAAATGGCGGGACGGCGAGCGGCGGCGGACGCAACAGCGATCGGGGCGAGGGGAGCATCGCGAGCAAGGGGGCAGACACGCGCAAGCCGCGGACGGCGCGGGCAACCGGTGGGCGAGCACGGCGCACGCGGAGCTTCAGCACGGGGCAGCGGCGAGTGTGCACATGCATAGGGCACGGCCGGGCGTGAGGAGCGGGTCGAGCAGGCGGGTGCGGCCTTGCGTGCGCAGTCGACGCCGGCAGCGCACAGGGGCGGAGCTTGGCGGCGCGGTGGCTGGAATGGGCAACGGGGACGGGGAGAGAGGGGGGGTGCTCACGGAAGGTGCAGGGAACGGGGCAGCGGTCTCGAGCTCGAGGAGGAGGACGAGGAAGGGGGCGGCGTTCGGGTCGCCGGCAACGAGTGTGGCGGGGCGACGGGGTCGAGGGCGCGGCGCCGGAATGGCGGCCTCGGCTCGGGACGAGGAGGACGTGAGGAGGCGAGACGACGGCGTAGACGGGGCGCAGGGATGAGGCGGCGGGTTCGGGCGTGCCGGGGTCGGGGGCGACGGGATCGGGGCATCGGTTGCCCCCGATCCAGATCCACGAGAGAGGGGGGGAACGAGAGGTAGACGTGGGGAGTGGGGGGGGGGAAGTGGGGCGACGGGATGGGTTAGGGAGGGGGGTGGGCCGGCCAGTTAGGCCTTTGCCCAGTTGGGCTGGTGGGTGGCCTGGCCGGCTGGGCCGTCTGGCCCAGTGGGTGGGGTTCTTTTATATTTTTTTTGTTCTGTTTGTTTTCTGTTTTTGTATTTTCTTTTCTTTTAGTTTTTGTTTTATAAAAATATAAATACAACTCCTAAATTAATGTTATAACTTATTCTACTACCCCAAAAAAGTTTGACACCTAAATAAAATAGTTTGCATTATTGTAATTTTTTTAAAGGCATTTAATCAATTGTCATAGCTGCTGTTTTAATTACTTTAGAACCCTTAAACATTTTATAAAAGTGTGGTTTCTCCACTAGTATTATCCATGATTTATTTGACACATTTTGGACATTTTAAATTCTAACGTTTGAAAACCTTTATTGTTTGCCTGATTTTGAATTTGAATTTGAATCGGCTTGAACCAACTCGAGTTTATCAACAGTAACCGAGGTGACGTGGCACCATTAGCAGAGGTTTACTGTAGCTTAATTATCCGGGCGTCACAACGTCACAACCGGCTTAGGCTGGATCAGAATGCTTCAGAGGAAGTCATGAGAAGAAGATACCGATCGCATCTCCTGCCGAGTTATGAGCCAAGAAATCTCTTCAACACGCCAGGAGCAGGAACTAGTAACCAACCAATATTAAACCGGACGGAGGCGCCAGGAACAGGAGCGCCGGTTTAGTCGCGCATGATGGACCCGCCTCGTCAGAACAACATTGTGCCACAGTATGTTCCAACACCCCCGGGCATTACTCCAACCCGTTGGACAACATTGTGGCCGCCGCTTCACGATTGGCAGCCCTCCCAACCGACGGTGAATCACCAGTTGCGATTGAGGCACGACGGGCCAGAGATCTCCTTCAAATAGCTCTAAACCAGCAACAAGCTTATTCGCACAGTCGTGAGAGGATTCATTCCACCCCCCCGTCCAAGCCGGAGCTACAACAGGCATGTTGAGGATGAACTAGCCGTGTCAAGCAGTGCACGTCGTCGTAACTCACTGCGAGGGCACAACCCGGCAGGGGGAGGTGCTAATGTGCAGGGTGTGGTGGATCATGGTCGCGCACGTCGAGAGGCCGAGCTAGCAGCTCTGCCCGGAGCCCATCAACCTACTCCGGTTCACCCTACCGCTTCAGTAGAGCCAGGTGTGGTATCCAGTTCCTTAGGGGTGCCGTGTCTCACCCCCGCTTTGCGTAATGTGCGACTGCCCAAGGATTTCAAAGGACCTTGTAAGGTACCCAATTACACCGTCGATCTGCAACCAGAGGCATGGGTTGAAAGCTACGAGATGGCAATGGAGATGTTAGATTTGGTTGAAGCAGTATGTGCTAAATACTTCACCATGATGTTGGAAGGAACAACTTGTACTTGGTTGAAGAGCTTACCAACTAACTCTGTTGGATCATGGGCCGAATTGAAGCACCGGTTTATCCAGAACTTCAAAGATACTTGTAAGCAGCCCATGTCAATTGTGGATCTGGCCGCTTGTGTCCAAGAGGATGGGGAGTCCACGACCCATTGGGTAAAGCGGGTCTCAGCTATTTTGCATTCATCGGATCGTATCAATGCAGATACCGCAGTGCTAACGTTGGAGGGCAATTGCCGTTTTCTGCCGCTCAAACAAAAGTTAGGAAGGCTCAAACGTCACTGCAATGATATGTCAATGCTTATGGCCGCTTTGGTTAAGTATGACGATTCAGATAATACCAAAGGCCCTGACTCAGAGGAGGACAAACTAGGGAAAGGGAAAAAGAACGGCAACACCAAGGGTCAGTAGCATAATCCGACAGGCCATGGGAATAATGGTAAGCGCAAGGCCGACAACAGTTTGCACTTTGTGGCTAACACCAATGCTCAAGAGAATGGTCAGCGCCGTAAAGGCAAGCAGCCACAGAGGGGCGGAGGTTCAGGCCCCAATTTGGAGCGCCTGTTAAATCAACCCTGTCCAAAGCATGGATCAAAGGATAATCCAGCATCACATCTTTGGAAGGATTGTTATATCATGCGAGATTTCAAGAACTCCAATATGTTTCAGTACGATAATGGCCCGCTCGGCGGTTCAGGAGGTGGTTTCCACGGGCCGGGTTACGGAGGCGGTAGCTCTGGTTCAGGATTTCAGGGCAATCAAACCGGACACAGCAATCAAGGGAACCAGGGCAACCAGGGAGGTTACAACCATCAGGGGAGCCAGCAGCAGCAGCAGCAGTCGGGTTATCAGAGCAATCCTAAGCAGTTAAATAGTGGGCAATATCATGTCTTCACCACTAGCTTGTGTAAGCGTGATCAGAAGCTTCACAAGAGGGCGGTGAACTCTGTTGCACCGGCGGTGCCTTAGTATTTGTGCTGGTCTGAGCAACCCATTTTATGGAGTAGAGAGGATCATCCGCCCCTGGTTGACAATCCGGGTCATCTGGCCTTAGCGGTGGCCCCTCAAGTTGGGGGATATAAGTTCACTAAGGTACTCATGGATGGGGGAAGTAGTATCAACATTCTATATTATGATACCTTCCGTCGTATGGGGTTGACAAATAAGAATCTTAAACCATCAAACACCATTTTCCATGGTGTGGTGCCTGGTAAGTCTGCATATCCAGTGGGCAAGATAGCCTTAGAGGTGGCTTTTGGAGATGATCATGATTCAAGATCAGAAACATTGACTTTTGAGGTGGTAGAAATCAAAAGTCCGTATCACGCTTTGTTTGGGCGACCGGCTTACGCTAAGTTCATGGCGAGGCCGTGTTATGTTTATCTACAGCTTAAAATGCCAGGTCATAAGGGGACCATCATAGTACATGGGAGCAGGAAGATCGCTTTGGAATGTGAGGAAGGTGATGCGGCTTATGCTAAGTCGGTTTGTGCCACGGAGGAGCTGAAATTTTATAAAGACAAAGTTGATCCAGAAGATATGACTTCTTTGAAAAAGCCAACTATGGAACACGATCCGGCGTTGAAATTTAAATCGGCCACAGATACTAAGATGGTTGATTTTGTTCCTAGTGAATCATCCAAGCAGTTCAGCATCAGCGTTAACCTGGATCCCAAATAGGAAAGCGCGCTCATCGAGTTCATCCGTGAGAACCGGGACATCTTTGCATGGAAACCTTCTGACATGCCAGGTGTACCGAGGGAATTCACTGATCACACACTTAACATTGATCCTAAGTTTAAACCGGTCCGACAGTTTCTCCGCCGCTTCAATGAAGAAAGGCGCAAGGCTATTGGTGAAGAGGTAGCTTGGTTGTTGGCCGCAGGGTTTATTGTGGAGGTCTTTCACCCGGAGTGGTTGGTTAATCCGGTGCTGGTTCTTAAGAAAAACAACACTTGGCATATGTGTGTAGATTACACAGACTTGAACAAGGCTTGCCCTATAGATCCCTTTCCCCTCCCTCGTATTGATCAGATTATTGATGCTACGGCGGGTTGTGACCGTTTGTGTTTTCTGCACGCTTATTCTGGTTATCATCAGATCAAAATGGCAGTTAAGGACTAGGAGAAGACATCACTCCTTTTGGAGCCTTCTGCTATGTCTCCATGCCCTTTGGGCTCAAGAGTGCCCAGGCGACTTATCAACGTTGTGTTCAGAATTGTCTTCATAAGCAGATTGGGCGCAATGTTCATGCATATGTGGATGATATTGTGATAAAATCCAGGAAGGAGGAAACATTGATACATGATTTGAGAGAAACCTTTGACAACCTCCGGGTTTACAAGATGATGCTCAATCCGGAAAAGTGTGTCTTTGGTGTCCCGGCAGGCAAACTCTTGGGTTTTCTGGTGTCAAACAGAGGCATTGAGGCTAATCCGGGAAAAATCTCAACAATTACATCTTCGGCTAAACCGCGTGTATCAATGACGTTTAATGTTTGGCTGACCGGATTGCGGCTTTGAGCCGGTTTATCAGTCGTCTTGGGGAGAAGGCTATCCCTTTATATCAGATGCTAAAGAAAACAGATGATTTTGTCTGGAGCGAGGCGGCTGATAAAGCGTTTGAGGATCTGAAGAGGCAGTTAGCTGAACCGCCTGTGCTTGCAGCCCCGATCGATAAAGAGTCGTTATTGCTGTATGTGGCTGCTAATGCCCGAGCTATTAGCGTGGCTATTGTGGTGGAGCACAAGGAAGCTAGAAAGGAATATCCGGTTCAACGGTCGGTTTATTATACCAGTGAGGTTCTCATTGAATCAAAGCAGAGGTATCCACATTGGCAGAAGATGGTGTATGGAGTGTTTATGGCAAGCCGGAAGTTCAAACATTATTTTCAGGGTCATCCTATCACAGTGGTCAGTTCAGCCCCTCTGGGAGATATCATTCAAAACAGAGAAGCAACTGGCCGGATTGCTAAGTGGGCTATTGAGCTTGGACCTCATGGGCTCAAATACACACTTCACACAACAATTAAATCCCAAGCGCTCGTGGATTTCATCAATGATTGGACAGAGTTGAAGGCACCAGAGGAAAAGCCAGATAACACCTATTGGACTATTCACTTTGATGGATCTAGACAGTTGGAGGGCTCGGGGGCTGGAGTCATACTAACTTCCCCACGAGGTGACAAGTTTTGTTATGTCCTCCGTTTAATGTTCCCTTGTACTAACAATGCAGCTGAATACGAGGCCTTGCTCCACGGTCTTCGGATGGCAAAGGAGATGAACTTAAGCCGGGTTAAGTGCTTTGGTGACTCAGATCTGGTGGCTCAACAGGTGTCTGGCACTTGGGATTCAAAAGACCCACTCATGGCGGCATACCGACGAGAGGTAGACATGGTGGCTGGCCATTTCAAGGGTTATCAAGTTGACCATATAGACCGGCGAAAGAATGAAGCGGCGGACGCTTTAAGCCGCCTTGGTTCTTAGCGTAAACTGGTCCCACCAAATGTCTTCCTTGACGTGCTGCATAATCTGTCGGTCAAGGTACCAACAAAGGAGGAGTTGGCTATTCCTGATCTGGAGGCTCAATTGGTTGCACCTTTGCATGTCATACCGGATTGGACAATCCCATACCTGGCTTACATGAACCGGGGCGAGTTACCGGAGGATGAAAACTCGGCCCGGCAGATAATCCGGCGTTCCAAGTCGATTACCATAATCAACGGAGAGTTACATCATTATAGTGTTTCAGGGGCAATTCAGCGTTGTGTCTCTCCTCAAGAGGGTTGTGAGATTTTGCGAGAAATCCATGAAGGGGATTGTGGTCACCATGCCGGTTCAAAGTCTTTGGTAGCTAAAGCTTTTCGCCATGGTTTTTATTGGTTAACAGCTCACGCTGATGCGGAGGATTTAGTCAAAAGATGTGACGGTTGTCAAAAATTCGCACGCCGTGCTCATATTCTGGCTCAAGAGTTGAGGATGATTCCAATAACTTGGACATTTGCGACTTGGGGGATTGATATGGTTGGACCCTTCAAGCGATCCAAGGACAAAAATACCCACTTATTAGTGGCACTTGACAAGTTCACCAAATGGGTGGAAGCAGAGCCAGTCAGTAAGTGTGATGCGGCCACGGCGGTTTAGTTCATCAAAAAGGTGATATTCCGGTTTGGCTTTCCACACAGTATTATAACTGATAATGGTACTAATATGTCAAAGGGAGAGATGGAGGAATTTTGCCAACGTGAGCACATCCGGCTTGATATAGCATCGGTGGCTCACTCCCAATCTAATGGTCAAGCGGAGAGGGAAAATCAAGAAATTTTGAGAGGTATTAAACCTCGGCTTATGGTTCCTTTGAAGCGGACACCGGGTTGCTGGGTGGAGGAATTACCTTCTGTGTTATGGAGCATCAACACCACACCTAACAGATCTATGGGTTACACACCTTTCTTCATGGTTTATGGAGCAGAGGAGGTTCTTCCTAGTGACATCCGTCACGACTCGCCCCGTGTGGCAGCTTATGTTGAAGCTGATAATGAGAAGGCGCGCACGTCAGGATTCACTAGACCTGTTAGATGAGGAGCGTGATCTCGCAGCAACACGTTCGGCGATTTATCAACAAGATCTCCGACGTTATCACAGCCGCCGGGTTAAGACCAGAACTTTTCAAGAGGGCGATCTGGTGCTCCGCCTCATCCAGGATCAGACTGATATGCACAAATTATCCCTACATTAGGAAGGACCTTTCGTGGTCAGCAAGAATCTGCACAACGGGTCATACTACCTCATTGATGTTCGAGAGCACAAAGACTCACGTAAATCGGAGGAGGAGACCAAGCGGCCGTGGAATATAGCTCTTCTTCAGCCTTACTATACTTGAGCCACAGGCTCTTTGTATGTACATATTTATGACAATGTATATATTATATAATAAACCGGAACCTCAAATAAAGCGGGGTCTCTGTTCTTTTTACATCGTGTGTGAGCCTACAAGAGTTTCTATTGACAAAGCAGAGTTTTGTTAAACCGGCCTCTGCGGCCACACGGATATAAAGAAAATCACTAGGGGGCTTGGTCATATCTGAACTATAGCTACACCTCTTGATTGGTTTAACACCACAAAGGGATATCACTAGGGGGCTTGGTTGTTGTCACACCATAGCTACACCTCTTGATAGGCGTTAAGCCAAAAGGAAATTATGTGGAGCCAAAGAGATTTTGTTGCATTAAGAACAGCTCAAACATAGGTAACCACCGAGCACAGCTCACATATTACCTGAGGGCTCTTTGCTTCTCAAAGAACAATGAGTTTTGAACCCTTGTAATAGGCTATCAAGCCAGGCTTGGAAGCCAGGTGTATTCACCTAAAACCCCGGGTTATCCTGCCTCTTTAAGTAAGTCACTCCGTCCAGGTAAACCTGGTATGACCCATCGAACGTTTGACAAGTCAATCCCATGGACCCTGAACTTGTCAAAGTTAAATCGGTGATTGGTTAAAGATTGAGGTCCATCTTAAAAAATACTTTGTAAAATGGTTTAACTCAGTGGCCTGGCAACCCATGAAAAGCCTCGATTTAGGGCCTGGCAGCCCATGAAAAGCCTTGCATATTTCTTGTATTTTTGCTATTTTTATGATAAGGGATTTATAAACATTTTTCTGACAAACCGGTGTTCATTACAACCCGGCTTGACTTTCAACGATTAGTTGTCAGTACATGATCAGATTCTAAACCGGTAGAAAACTACTCCGGTCTGGTTTTGACTAGATGTCACCATTCTTATACAAACAACACAACGACTTTTTAGCCCAATATGATTTATACATGCAATGGTAAGAGGGCCAGGAGTTATCAATGCTCCGGATTGGTGTTTTCACCTTTACCATACAAGTAATTGGTCAGCCAACGAGTTATGTTGCAGATGTTATTTTTAATACAAAATTTGATTATCCATCCAAGTATTGTATATTTTTTGGGCATCATGACCCGTCCAGTGGTCAACCACTAGGACACTTTCAAGTTCTTGTATCCAGGAACACAAATCATCATGGGCTATGCATAAATAGATCCCAAAAGGTGAAACAAGTTTTCCACATGTCAAAGCAACATAAACATGCTTGAGGGCATGACAGATAATGGGGTTTTTGCTATCCTATTACAAGAAGCTTCAAAATGGCTCCAATTGAATAATTGTTTCACAGCAGTGGCACACAGTAGCTGGTAAACCGGCTGCCGGTTTAAGATGCTTCGTCTAGACAGCTTGACGGTTGAGGATCATTTGGTGCAATCACTTCTTCTTCATCCCTCCCCAGACGCTGGAAATCAACCGTTGACCAATCGATTCCGGTTAAAGCTGGAAACACGACTTCTTCATGGATAAGCCTGGAGGGGTTAATGTCAGGAGCGTAAGTATGCTTATGGATTGGAGGCACAAGTTCTTTGACTTCATGGATTTCGACAGGCTGTCTCTTTCCTTCAGTGTCGTAAGCCGGCTGGAAATGAGATACATTTGTGTCTTCTGCCAGTTTGCTCGCTATTGGCCACATCTCCTTTTTCAGCCTTCGGAGATCATCATTGTTGAAGCTTGAACCGTCCTCCTTCACACCTGGATATCCTTTAATGATGTCATCCGCTTCAAGATCCGGAATCCATGCTTTGGCCCGGATTAGTGCGGCCAGCGCTCCTGCTCTTGCGGCTGCCTTCTTCAGTTTAGTAATTCGGGCTGGTAGCATGGCCAGCTTCTCAAGGGTTTCTTTTATCAGTGTTGGTGCCGATTTATTGTAGGCTGCAGTGCATATAGCATGCTGGGATCCAGAGTAAAGCTGTTCTATTAAGGTGTAAGCCGCTTTAAGCTTCAACCGCATATCAGCGCCTAGATGAGTAATGCGAGTGCCTGTCATGGTTTAATATCAGCCAAACTGGTAAACAATAAGATCTCATGAATTGGACAATGTAGCGACCCGACCTCAAACGGTCAAGTCTCTGTGCTTCAGTGTCATCCCTGGATCAGTAATGCTGACACACACAGTACTCAAAGGATTTATAACAGAGTAGCAATCACACACTTATTACATCGAATGTCTCAAAAGAGAACTTATTACAATAAATATGGCTTAAGGCCATCTAATACGATAACAGAGGAAGGCTTGGAAGATAAAGTGAGTCCATTAACTCCAACGACATAGCTGAGCTGCACGGCAACGACCTAACGAACCTTACTCCTCGTCTGAAAAGTCTGTAACATAATACGTTGCAGCCCGAAAACGGGTCAGCACATGGAATATGCTGGCAATATAACACAGTAGAGCAACAACAGAATAATGCTATCACTACATGCATATATGGCTGGTGGAAAGCTCTATGGTTATAGTTTTTGCGAAAAGCCAATTTTTTTCCTACAACAAAGGAATAGATTTTAATTTAACTATCATGGTGGTTGAAACATCATTGAGAAGGTTCCTCCAACTCAATCCCAATTAAAGTGATTAACAACCCAACAATATTAACTAAGAATGATGAGATACTTAAGATACTCCAAGTACTAGATACTCAAGATGTCCATAACCAGGGACACGGCTAACCATGATTAGTTCGTACACTCTGCAAAGGTTTGCGCACTTTTCCCCACAAGACTCGATCGCCTCCATTGGATTTCTCGCACTACATGGTGTTTGAGAAACGGATGACCGAGACACAGTCTTTCAGAAACATTAACTCTCTACTCCGGATAGACCATACCAAACCTACATCCCTCTACCTGTTGATCTGCCTCTTCAAGAGCTTCACGTAACTTACTCAACTATGCTAGAGCCCATAATAGCTTGTGGCTGCACACGGAAGTTTCTAGCATGAATAATCTCAGTTCCCTTTGAGCCTGGGTGGCGGTCCATAGGAAGATCACATGGGTACTCCAGGATTTCCAAAAATACAAGCAGCACTGGGTACTCCAGGTGCCTCAATCCACCCAGATGTGTATTTAAGTTGCCACCTTAAGTTGAATCATTAATTAATCTCACATCTGTCATGGATTTCACTCACCCAAACCACGTCTACGAGCATAGCATAGCAATATAAGCAATGCGTAGAAGTAACTCCCAAGGGTTTGAATATAACAGGGCAATAGGTTCTACCTCATCAACTACTTCCCAACCCACAAGTTAATGACATCCTAATCATGCAATGTTTGAGGATTGGAACTAATGCATAAAAACTGGGTATGGCAAGAGTATGATCAATGTGTTACTTGCCTTGCTAACGATCCACGTAACCTAGAGACTCCAAATAACACGCTTCACACTCCGGGAATTCTATCGCAAACAAACAATAGCATACATAAGCAACAAACAAAGAAACACGGGTAAATCTGAAATAAGAAGATCTACCAGAAAGTTCAACTTAAGAAATCTGGTTTGCAAAAAGAATCAAACCAAACGGAGCAACGAAACTCAAACGGTGAAAGAAACAAGATCCGTTTACTAATCTGAACTAAGGTCAAATTTTACAGTACCAAAATCTTGTTCAAGCTGATTAAGTGAAAAGAGGGTCTCGAGACGAAGATCTAGGCGCTTGAATCGCCTGATTCCGACTAACGAGCGAAAACATAAAAAGAAACGAAAATCAGATCAGAAATCACGATCGAGAATAATCGCGGAAAAATTCGATAAAAAGAAAACTGACGAAGAGACTAACGAACGAGCGTTCGTTATCTGTAACTAACGAGTGAAAACCCGTTCGTTGAAATGAACGTACGAACGAACATCCGCTAAATAGAGGAACCGGGAAAACTAGCGAACCGATAAAAAAACGAACTAGGGTTTTCTAAAAAACCGAATCGGTTTCTTAAAAAAAACCGCGGCGGCTGATCGGCGCATTACCTCACCGGCAAGGCAACTCCAGCGAGGCGGGGCTTGCGGGGAGGCGGCTTCGCAGGGCGGCGGGGCGACTCGGCGGCGCGGGCAGCAGCGGCGCAGGGCGGTGGCTGGCGCAGGGGGCTGCGGCGGCGTGGGGAGGTGGTGGCGGGCTCGGGGGGGGAGAATATAAGGGGGTGGCTCGGCTTGGAGGAGGGGCCAAGGCGGCAGCGGCGGTGGAGTCCGGCTCGGACTCCTCCGAGTCGACGGCGGCGGCGCGGTCTCCGCGCGGGAGACGGCGGTGGCGGGAGATGGGCCAGCCCGGGTGGGTTTCGGCCCAGTCGGCTGGAAGTTTTTTTAAATAATTCCACTGAATAGAAAAATAAATCCTAGAAAATAAAATAAAAATCTAAAAATGCCAAAACAAATTTTCATCGTCTAAATTAAATATTTAGGACGAGATGAACATTTTCTTGGCCCTAAAATGAAATTTTGAAAACGTGCAATTTTTCTAATGCAAATAAAATCCAAATAAAATCGAATAAAATCAAATAAATGATTTTAATATTTTTCCTCCAATATTTTAGTTATTTTGGAGAAGTCATATTATCTCCTCTCATATATTTTAATATGAAATACTTTTCGGAGAGAAAAATAATTAAAATAAAAAATCCTCGTTTCATTATTTGATAAAAATCAAATATGAAAACCAGGAAATCCTCAACTCTCTCCGAGGGTCCTTGAGTTGCTTAGGATTTCGAGGATTGCAGAACGAAAATGCAATAAAATATGATATGCAAGAATGACCTATGTATAACATTCCAAATTGAAAATTTGGGATGTTACAAACCTACCCCCCTTAAGATGAATCTCGCCCTCGAGATTCGGGTTGGCTAGAAAATAGGTGTGGGTGGTCTTTGAGTAGATCATCCTCTCGTTCCCAGGTGGCTTCATCCTTGGTGTGGTGGCTCCACTGAACTTTACAAAACTTGATAACCTTGCTGCGGGTGACTCGGCTGGCAAACTCAAGAATCTTAACTGGCTTTTCCTCATAAGTCAAATCACTGTCCAACTGAATCTCCTCCAAGGGTACTGTATCTCTTAACGGTATATCGGCCATCTCAGCATGACACTTCTTCAACTGTGAAACGTGGAACACGTCATGAACTCCTGACAGTCCTTCAGGTAACTCCAACTTGTAGGCAACTTCTCCCATCCGTTCCAAAACACGATATGGTCCTAAAAATCTCGGCGCTAACTTTCCTTTAACTCCAAAACGTTTCACTCCTCGCAAGGGAGATACTCGCAGATATGCTCTATCTCCAATTTCGTAAGTTACCTCCTTGCGCTTTGAGTCTGCATAACTCTTCTGCCTGGACCGAGCAATCGTTAGTCTATCACGAATCAGCTTAACCTTCTCTTCAGACTCCTTGATCAAGTCTGGTCCAAACAACTGTCGGTCTCCTACTTCATCCCACATTAACGGCGTTCTGCACCTTCGTCCGTACAGGGCTTCGAACGGTGCCATCTTCAAACTGGCTTGGTAGCTATTGTTGTATGAGAACTCTGCGTAAGGCAAATTGTCATCCCAACTAGATCCATAATCTAGCGCACAGGCTCTCAACATGTCCTCCAGAATCTGATTGACTCTCTCTGTCTGTCCATCCGTCTGCGGGTGAAATGATGTACTAAACTCCAGTCTTGTTCCCAAAGTCTGGTGTAACTGATGCCAAAACTTTGAGGTAAACTATGTTCCTCTATCTGATATGATGGTCCTCGAAACTCCATGCCGACATACGATCCTGGACATATATATCTTGGACAACTTCGCACTTGTATACATGGTTTTCACTGGGATAAAGTGAGCCACTTTGGTCAAGCGATCAACTACTACCCATATGGAATCATATCCTAATTTGGTCTTGGGCAATCCGGTGATAAAGTCCATGCCAAGTTTATCCCACTTCCATTCGGGTATCGGCATAGGCTGTAACAATCCTGTCGACTTCTGATGCTCTGCCTTCACTCTCTGACATACATCACATAAGGCTACATACTCGGCAATATCCTTCTTCATACCCGTCCACCAGAATCATTCCTTCAAATCCAAATACATCTTGGTGTTTCCAGGGTGTATCGAGTATGGTGAGTCATGGGCCTCCTATAGTATTAACTTCCTGATCTCTGTGTTATTGGGCACATAAAATCGGTCCTCAAACCATAAGGTGTCGTGCTCATCCTCACAAAAACCTTTGGCCTTTCCTTCACTCATTCTCTCTTTTATCTCCTCAATCTCTTTGTCATACTTCTAAGCTTCTCGAATCTTTCCTAACAATGTATACTGAACCTCCATTGTTGCAACAAAACCTCTAGGAACAATCTCTAATCGTAGTTCCATAATATCCTCTGCTAACTCCTTTGGCACTCCCTTACTCGCAAGGATATTAGCATAACTCTTCCGGCTCAAAGCGTCTGCTACGACATTGGCCTTTCCTGGATGATAGTGCAACTTCATGTCGTAATCCTTTATAAGCTCCAACCATCTCCTCTGCCTAAGGTTCAGCTCCTTCTGTGTGAAGATGTAATTCAAACTCTTATGACCCGTGTACACATCACAACGGTTTCCAATAAGGTAATGTCTCCAAGTCTTCAATGCATGCACTACGGCTGCTAACTCCAAATCATGCGTGGCATAATTCAACTCGTGAGGTTTTAGTTGTCGCGAGGCATACGAAACAACTCTTCCGTCCTGCATAAGCACACATCCAAGTCCCAAGCGAGAGGCGTCGCAATACACTTGGAAATCCTTATGTATATCTGGCAGTGTCAGCACTGGGGCTGTAGTCAAACGTTTCTTCAACTCCTGGAAACTTGCCTCGCAATCTTCCGTCCATTTAAACTTGGTATCCTTCTTCAATAATTCGGTCATTGGTTTCGCAATCTTGGAAAAATTCTCAATGAATCTCCGGTAGTATCCTACGAGTCCAAGAAAACTGCGGATCTCGCTAACTGAAGTGGGTGCTAACCATTCAGTGACTGACTGAACCTTGCTAGGATCTACTGCTATACCTTCTCCTGATATAACATGTCCAAGGAATCCGACTTCCTTCAACCAAAACTCGCATTTGCTGAACTTGGCATACAACTGATGTTCCCTGAGTTTCTTGAGAACTAAACGCAAATGCTCCTTGTGCTCCTCTTCATTCTTCGAGTATACCATAATATCATCAATAAACACCACAACAAACTTGTCCAAATATTCCATGAATACCTTGTTCATCATGCTCATGAAATAGGCAGGGGCGTTAGTCAGTCCAAACGACATGACCGTATACTCGTATAATCTGTACCGCATGGTGAATGCTGTCTTTGGTATATCCTTCTCTCGAATCTTCAACTGATGGTATCCCGATCGCAGATCAATCTTCGAAAACACTTTAGCTCCTTGCAGCTGATCAAACAGATCATTGATCATTGGCAGTGGGTACTTGTTCTTGATCGTCACTTCATTCAAGGCCCGATAATCAACAACCATTCTTAGGGATTTATCCTTCTTCTCAACCAGAAGCACTGGGGCTCCCCAAGGTGATGAACTCCTTCGAATGTATCCTTTCTCCAACAACTCTTGATCTGTTTCTTAATTTCCTCTAGATCATTCGCGGGCATCCGATAGGGTCCCTTGGATATTGGCCCTATCCCTGGCAATAGCTCTATCAAAAACTCGATGTCTCGATCCGGTGGCATGCCTGGTGACTCCTCTAGAAAAACATCCGGGTAATCCTTCACTACAGGCACTTCCTCCTGAACAACTCCCGTGAGGGTATTCACTTGGCTCCTCCTAGGCACATGCCTAGATACATACTTAATCCTTTTTCCCTCTGGGGTGGTGAGATAAATCGACTTACTGCAGACTAAGGCATAGCCTAGTGGTGAGAAGGGGCTGATGCCTTCCCACCCACCCAGGTTCAAGGCATGGTACTTGCAATTTGGGTTTGTTGCACCAATTATACTGTAGGGGGTTCCCTTACAGTCTTTCTATAAAAAATCGACTTACTAGCACAGTCAATGCTTCCTCCATACTTTGACATCCAGTCCATGCCTAATATCACATCCAATCCTTGTGACCCCAAAATAATTAGGTCGGACGGAAAAACATGGGTGCCAATGGTTAGGGGTATCTGGTCGCACCATCGACTAGCCATATACTCTGCTCCAGGTAAACTCACTAAGAGAGGGGTCCTAAGGGTTTGGGTTGGTAGTTTAAACTTATCCATGAATCTCCTTGATATGTATGAATGCGATGCACCAGTATCAAATAGAACAAGAGCGGTAAATGACTTAACCAAAAACTTACCTATTACCGCGTCCGGCTGCTCTTCAACCTCCTCCACGTTAACGTGGTTCACTTGTCCTTTGTTGAATGGATTGGGCTTCTTCCCAGCGCTCCCATTTCTGTTTCCATTCTTTCCTTCAGGGCACTCTTTTGGCGGGTGTGGCTGGATTGGGGCGGTTCTGATTGTTATTGGCTCCGTCCCATTCCCATTCTTAGAACCATTGTGGTTATGCGATTCTCCTCCGGTGTGGTTATGACCTCCATGGTTATGAACAAGTCCTCCCGAGTTCGGGGTTAGGTGAGGCTTCTGCTGAGCTCCTGAGTTATACCTCCCTTGTCCATACTTCCTCTTACGGCTCTCAATCTGCTGCTGCTTCCCTTCAATCATAAGAGCCTTATCCACCAACTCCTGGTAGTTGTTGAAGGTGGCTACCATCAACTGCATACTCATCTCATCGTTCAGCCCTTCCATAAATTTCTCCTGCTTCGCGGCATCTCTGGACACATCGTCAGGGGCATAGCAAGATAGCTTGCTAAACTCATCCATGTACTGAGCCACAGTACGGTTCCCCTGGCGTAAGTTGCGAAACTCACGCTTCTTCAGATTCATGGCTCCAGTTGAGACATGGGTTGTACGGAAAGCTTGCTGAAACTGGTCCCAAGTGACGTTGGCTAAGGGGAAAGTGGCCGTGTAATTCTCCCACCATGAGGCTGCTGGTCCATCCAATTGATGTGCGGCAAAGCGCACCTTCTCAGCATCTGTGCAACCTGCGGTGGTCAACTCCCTTCCAATACGGCGTAGCCAATCATCAGCAACTATAGGCTCGGTGCTACTGGAAAACACCAGCGGCTGTAACCTTAGAAAACGGGCTAGGTTGTCCACTGGCGGCAGGTTGTTGTTGTTGTTGTTGTTACCCTGGTTCTGAACTAGCAATTGCATCAAGGTGTTCTGCTGCTGGATCAATCGAGTGAGCTCCGGCGGAAAGGCAAATCCGGGGTCACGTCTCGGAGGCATCTGATGGGTTTAGATGGAAGATATTAGAATAGAATGAGGTCTAATGAGAAAGCACTACCCATATGCACATGAGACAAACACAATCATTTCACTCAATCAATCAAGCAAGGGCATACAAGCGGTCTAGAACTATCGCAAAAGTGCTCAACTACTACTAAATACATGGGGGAAATACTACTAATCATTGGGTGGTCATCTAGAAATTTTGATCGGTGGAATACTCCATGATATCTGCTCCAGCTTCGTCTTCAAAGTCATCATCACTAGGGTCGGAGTCGGTGTCATCGATGATGATGTAGTCCTCCGGACGAATCTCCTTGGGTTCTTCATCTTCTTCTACTGGTGTGGGGTCTCCCATGAATATTCCGATCTTCTTAATTAGGTCTCATTCTTCTCCAGTAGTGTCGCAATTTCCTCCTCATATCCATCGCGTGTAGACTTAAGTTCCTCTTCCAGCTCGATGATCCTTGTCTTCACCTTCTTCAAATCTATCATGTCTGTGCACATCTGATTCTCCTGACGTCGAATGTGTTGGTTTAACTCCTGGATGAAAGCTGCAATTGATCTATCCTTCCTGGTGATGATCATCTCCCATTGCTCGTCTCGGCGCCCACATATCTGGTAGATAGTGTCCTTAAGATCCTTGTGATATACTTCTCCAATGCGTCCCATGGTGATGTGAGCTGCCATACTCTTTCCTAAACTCCAGGTTGGTGCGTCAAAGGAAAATTCTATAGGTTTAGTGACTGGCGTGAAGGTCCTTCCTGGAACTTGAACTTGTATCATCCATCACTCCTCTTCAGGCAAAGTGGCGTTGTAGGTCCTGGTGAAGCTTGGTATTCCAATTTTCAAGTACCTAGTGACTTCCTTCAAGTGTCATCCAAAAGGTGATTCCTCCTCCGGTTGTGCAAACTTGATCTTCATCTCCGCCATCCTAAAGAGTACAAAATGGAGAGGAGTCAGAAATGAGTAGAGAAGAGTGACCTATGGTTTTGTCTTAGTGGTCGTGTCCTACACTCAACTTGGCTCTGATACCATCTTTGTAGCAACCTGACCTCAAATGGTCAAGTCTCTGTGCTTCAGTGTCATCCCTGGATCGGTAATGCTGACACACACGGTAATCGAAGGATTTATAACAGAGTAGCAATCACACACTTATTACATTGAATGTCTCAAAAGAGAACTTATTACAATAAATATGGCTTAAGGCCATCTAATACGATAACATCGGAAGGCTTGGAAGATAAAGTGAGTCCATCAACTCCAACGGCATAGCTGAGCTGCACGGCAACGACCTAACAAACCTTACTACTCGTCTGAAAAGTCTGCAACATAATACGTTGCAGCCCGAAAATGGGTCAGCACATGGAATATGCTGGCAATATAACACAGTAGAGCAAGAATAGAATAATGCTACATGCATATATGGTTGGTGGAAAGCTCTATGGTTATAGTTTTTGCGAAAAGCCAATTTTTTTCCTACAACAAAGGAATAGATTTTAGTTTAACTATCATGGTGGTTGAAGCATCATTGAGAAGGTTCCTCCAACTCAATCCCAATTAAAGTGATTAACAACCCAACAATATTAATTAAGAGTGATGAGATACTTAAGATACTCCAAGTACTAGATACTCAAGATGTCCATAACCAGGGGCACAGCTAACCATGATTAGTTTGTACACTCTCAGAGGTTTGCGCACTTTTCCCCACAAGACTCGATTGCCTCCGTTGGATTTCTCGCACTACATGGTGTTTGAGAAACGGATGACCGAGACACACTCTTTCCGAAACATTAACTCTCTACTCCGGACAGACCATACCAAACCTACATCCCTCTACCTGCTGATCTGCCTCTTCAAGAGCTTCACGTAACTTACTCAACTATGCTAGAGCCCATAATAGCTTGTGGCTGCACACGGAAGTTTCTAGCATGAATAATCTCAGTTCCCTTTGAGCCTGGGTGGCGGTCCATAGGAAGATCACACGGGTACTACGGGATTTCCAAAAATACAGGCAACACTGGGTACTCCAGGTGCCTCAATCCACCCAGATGTGTATTTAAGTTGCCACCTTAAGTTGAACCATTAATTAACAATCTCACATCTGTCATGGATTTCACTCACGCAAACCACGTCTACGAGTGAGGGAGTCCTGGACTAGGGGGTGTTCGGGTAGCCGGACTATACCTTCAGCCGGACTCCAGGACTATGAAGATACAAGATTGAAGACTTCGTCCCGTGTCCGGATGGGACTTTCCTTGGCGTGGAAGGCAAGCTTGGCGATGCGGATATTCAAGATCTCCTACCATTGTAACCGACTTTGTGTAACCCTAACCCTCTCCGGTGTCTATATAAACTGGAGGGTTTTAGTCCGTAGGACAACTTCATCATACAACAATCATACCATAGGCTAGCTTTTAGGGTTTAGCCTCCTTGATCTCGTGGTAGATCTACTCTTGTACTACCCATATCATCAATATTAATCAAGCAGGACGTAGGGTTTTACCTCCATCAAGAGGTCCCGAACCTGGGTAAAACATCGTGTTCCCTGCCTCCTGTTACCATCCGGCCTAGACGCACAGTTCGGGACCCCCTACCCGAGATCCGCCGGTTTTGACACCGACATTGGTGCTTTCATTGAGAGTTCCTCTGTGTCGCCGCTTTAGGCCCGATGGCTCCTTCGATCATCAACAACAATGCAGTCCAGGGTGAGACTTTTTTCCCCGGACAGATCTTTGTCTTCGGCGGCTTCGCACTGCGGGCCAATTCGCTTGGCCACCTTGAGCAGATCGAAAGCTACGCCCCTGGCCATCAGGTCAGGTTTGGAAGCCTAAACTACACGGCTGACATCCGCGGGGACTTGATCTTCGATGGATTCGAGCCACAGCCAAGCGCGCCGCACTGTCTCGATGGGCATGATATAGCTCTGCCACCGAACAGCGCCTTGGAGGCCGCACACGCATCGGTTCTGACCATTGATTCGGAGCCTACTGTGCTGATCGAGGATCAGCGGTTGGACGCTGCCTCAGGGGCTGCGATCTCAGAGGCGATCGAGCCGAACTCCAGCCCCGTACTCCGCATGGCCCGTGACTCCGAGGAGCCAGATTCCTCTCCGAACTCCGAGCCCCCCGCGCCCCTGCCGATCGAATCCGATTGGGCACCGATAATGGAGTTCACCGCCGTGGACATCTTTTAGCACTCGCCCTTCGGCGACATCCTGAATTCTCTAAAGTCTCTCTCTTTATCAGGAGAGCCCTGGCCGGACTACGGTCAACAAGGTTGGGATACGTACGATGAAGAAATTCAAAACCCACCCACCACCCACTTCGTAGCCACTGTCGATGACTTAACCGACATGCTTGACTTCGACTCCGAAGACATCGACGGCATGGACGACGATGCAGGAAACGAACAAGAACCAGCACCTGTAGGGCGCTGGAAGGCCACCTCGTCATATGACATATATATGGTGGACACTCCAAAGGATGGAGATGGCGATGGAACAGCGGGGGACGATACCTCTAAGAAACAGCCCAAGCGCCGGTGTTAGCGGCGCCGCTCTAAATCCCGCCAAAGCAAGAACGGTGATTCCGGCACGGGAGATAATACTACTCCGGATAGCACCGAAGAACACCCCCTCCAGCAAGATTCAGCACAGGAGGACAGAGAAGCCAGCCCTTACAAGAGGGCGGCAGACCAAGAGGTTGAGGACGATAATTATACGCCTCCCTCCGAAGACGAGGGAAGCCTCAACGATGACGAGTTCGTCGTGCTAGAGGATCTCGCCGAACAAGAGCGTTTTAAACGTAGGCTTATGGCCACGGCAAGCAGCCTCAAGAAAAAGCAGCAACAGCTTAGAGCTGATCAGGATTTGCTAGCTGACAGATGGACTGAAGTCCTTGCGGCCGAAGAGTATGAACTCGAACGCCCCTCCAAGAGTTACCCAAAGCGCAGGCTGCTACCCCGACTAGAGGAGGAAGCACCTACATCACCAACGCATGACATGGCCGACCGTCCACCTCGTGGCCGCGACAGAGAGGCCTCTCGGCCCTCCACTCAAGCCATGCCCCGGCGCCGCGTCAAGCATACTAAGGCACATGAAAATGCGCCCGACCTGTGCGACATACTGGAGGACAAGGCAAGGCAAACAAGATCGATCTACGGATCGCGCAGGCGCCCCACGGCACGTGATGGTGATCGTCACTCCGGACGCAATGAATCCGGCCGGGCCGAACTCAACCGACAAAGCTCCTTCGAGCTGCGTCGTGATATAGCCCAATACAGAGGTGCCGCACACCCGCTATGCTTCACAGATAAAGTAATGGATCATAAAATCCCTGAGGGCTTCAAACCCATAAAGATCGAATCATACGATGGCACAACAGATCCTGCGGTATGGATCGAGGATTATCTCCTTCATATCCACATGGCCCGCGGTGATGATCTACACGCCATCAAATACCTCCCACTCAAACTTAAGGGACCGGCCCGGCATTGGCTTAACAGCTTGCCAGCAGACTCAATCGATTCTTGGGAGGACCTGGAAGCCGCATTCCTTGATAACTTCCAGGGCACTTAGGTGCGACCACCAGATGCCGATGACCTAAGCCACATAATTCAGCAGCCAGAGGAATCGGCCAGGCAATTCTGGACATGGTTCCTAACAAAGAAAAACCAGATAGTCGACTGTCCGGACGCAGAGGCCTTAGCGGCCTTCAAGCATAATATCCGTGACGAGTGGCTTGCCCGGCACCTGGGACAGGAAAAGCCGAAATCTATGGCAGCCCTCACGACACTCATGACCTGCTTTCGCGCGGGAGAAGACAGCTGGCTAGCTCGCAACAACAATTTAGCCAAGAACCTTGGTAATTCGAATACCAAGGACAAAAGCGACAGGTCGCATGGGAACAAACAAAAGCGCCGCGTTAACAGCGACAGCAACGAGGATACGGTAGTTAATGCCGGATTCCGAGGCTACAAATCTGGTCAACGGAAAAAGCCATTCAAAAGAAATACTTAGGGCCCGTCCAGTTTGGACCGAATACTCGACCGCTTGTGCCAGATACATGGCACCCCCGAAAAGCCAGCCAATCACACCAACAGGGACTGTTGGGTGTTCAAGCAGGCAGGCAAGTTAAGAGCCGAAAACAAAGACAAGGGGCTGCATAGCGACGACGAGGAGGAGCCTAGGCCGCCGAACAACAGTGGACAGAAGGGATTTCCCCCACAAGTGCGGACGGTGAACATGATATACGCAACCCACATCCCCAAGAGGGAGCGGAAGCGTGCGTTACGGGACGTATATGCGATAGAGCCAGTCGCCCCAAAGTTCAACCCATGGTCCTCCTGCCCGATCACCTTTGATCGAAGGGACCACCCCACTAGCATCCGCCACGGCGGCTTCGCCGCATTGGTTCTAGACCCAATCATTGACGGATTTCATCTCACAAGAGTCCTCATGGACGGCGGCAGCAGCCTGAACCTGCTTTACCAGGATACAGTGCGAAAAATGGGCATAGATCCCTCGAGGATCAAGCCCACCAAAACGACCTTTAAAGGCGTCATACCAGGTGTAGAAGCCAACTGTACAGGCTCAGTCACACTGGAAGTGGTATTCGGATCTCCGGATAACTTCCGAGCGAGGAGTTAATCTTCGACATAGTCCCATTCCGTAGTGGCTATCACGCACTGCTCGGGCGAACCGCATTCGCAAAATTCAACGCGGTACCGCACTATGCATACCTCAAGATCAAGATGTCGGGCCCTAGAGGAGTAATCATGGTCAATGGGAACACCGAACACTCCCTCCGAACGGAGGAGCACACGGCAGCGCTCGCAGTAGAAGTACAAAGCAGCCTCTCTAGGCAGTTCTCCAGTTCGGCCTTCAAAAAGCCGGACACTGCCAAGCGCGCCCGGAGTACCCTACAACAAGACCGCCTGGCACGTTCTGAGCTAGCGTAGCAATGCGGCCCCAACCCTAGCCCTTGCGATATAGCAAAACCAGTGCTTCGCGTACATAACTACGCTCTTGAAATACCATGGGCACAGGGGAAGGGGCACTATCACAGCACGCCCGAAATACGGCTTAAACCGAACCAGGGGCTACCGGATTCCTTTTTTTCTCTTACTCTCAGGACTCCATACTTTGATGACCCGTTCGGCAATTCAATTGTCGCACAAATGATGCAAGATCCAGGAAAGCAGACAAGCCACGCCGCATTATGGAACTCCCAGGTGGTCTCTATTGCAAGCAGTATACCTGTTTTTAATACAATTCCGCGGCCTGCCCCTAGCCAGTACATGTTAAATAGTCCAGTTTCTTTTGCTTATCGCACTATCTGTATCGTTCCGCTTTCATAGCAGCCTTTCTATAAACAATGCATAGCTTTTTGTCTATTTTTTGCATTATCCCCTTTTTATATATATGTTTATTAATAACATGTTGCATCCATACACTTTGGTACGGCAAAATACGCCAAGGGCTCCAGTACCCATCAATATGGCGTGAGAAGTCCATACACTTTCACAAGTGCGGCACCCCGAACTTATAGCACTATATGCATCGGCTCCGAATCATGATTTGGGTCAATAGTTGGGTTTGCCCGGCTCCTATGTTTTGGTGCCTTACGTTCCACTATATCGGCTAAGGTAGCACTAGGAGAACTACTGTGGTTGTGCCCCAGTTGAGCTGGGCTGAGCACCTTAGTAGAGAAAGCTAAAACTGACTGTCATGATGAGGCGAGAGACCGGTCGCTGTTCGAGAGGTTTTTCGAGTCCTTAAAGACTTATGCCGCTTCAAGCGAGGAACCGGCTTTGTCCGGCCAAGGCGTGGATAGCACCCCAAACTCGGTCTTCCGATTACTAGGGGCTTCGCCGAAATTTAAAATTATAGAGTTCTATGGCTAAGTGAGAGTGTTCAAGCATTATAGTCCGATTGCCTTGTTCATTGTGCTGAGCGCCTCCCTCGACGGACCCAATCATGGGAAAAAGAGCGCTCAGGTTTATCCCGAACACCCCAGCACTAGTGGCATGGGGGCAGAAGCCGACGACTGGCCATCTCTCAATTTTTTGATAAACAGCCGCACAGAAAGTAATATTTTAAATTCAAGCATTGCTTAGCGCATATGAACAAGTTTTCAGCGCACATGATAACACGAGCGAGTTCATTCAAAAATTACATCCATGGTACATTCATCCGCCATAAGGCGGGCACCAGCCAGAACATCCTTGTAATAGTTCTCGGGCTTGTGATGCTCCTTCCCCGGCGGCGGCCCATCCCTCACAAGCTTCTCGCCGTCCAGCTTCCCTCAGTGCACCTTTGCACGGGCAAGGGCCCTACGGGCACCTTCGATGTAGACAGAGCGCTTGATGACCTTGAGCCTTGGACAAGCCTCCACCAGCCGCCGCACCAGTCCGAAGTAGCTCCCAGGCAGGGCCTCTCCAGGCCACAGCCGAATTATGAAGCCCTTCAGGGCCTGTTTGGCCGCCTTGTGGAGCTCGACCAGCTGCTTCAGCTGGTCGCTCAAGGGCATAGGGTGTCCGGCCTCAGCGTACCGAGACCAGAACACCTTCTCTGTCGAGCTGCCTTCCTCAGCTCGGTAGAATGCGGCGGCATCGGATATGCTGCGGGGAAGATCTGCGAATGCCCCTGGAGAGCTCCGGATTTGGGTAAGTAACAAGTAGTTTACTTTTATATGTCTGCTTTGCATAGAGAATGCCTTACCCGCCGCTATCTTCTTCACCGCATCCAATTCCTGGAGGGCCTTCTGGGTTTCGGCCTTGGCAGATTTGGCAGTTTTAAGGGCCGCAGCAAGCTCGGACGCTCGCGTCTTCGAGTCGAGCTCCAAACTCTCATGCTTTTTCATGAGAGCCTGAAGCTCTTGCTGCACCTCGCCAACCTGCGCCTCAAATTTCTCCCGCTCGGTGCGCTCCGTGGCCGCTCTCTTCTTGGCCTCGGACAGCGCCTGCTTAAGGGTCGCCACCTTAGTTGTGGCCCCTACAATAAGCAGTATACTCCTGTCATTTTTTTGCAATTGCGTCTTCTTATAGGCATTTTTTCTATAAGGTATCTCTTACCTTCTTTCTCCTCGAGCTGCCGTTTGGCAAGGCCGGGCTCTTGCTCGGTCCGCTCGAGGCCCTGCTTCAGGGCACCCACCTCCCCAGTCAGTGCGGCGGTGGCCAGCAGCGAAGCCTGCATACGTATATTGACTCTTTCTAGTTAGACTCCTGCAATATTTAATAGATCCTCTATTTGGCTTTTCTTTCCGAACGCCAAACAGAGCATCAGGGGCTACTGTCTATGCGGTAATATTTTTACATATTTTTACTTACCTCGAAGCCTGTTAGAAGGCTAGCACAAGCTTCAGTAAGTCCGCTTTGGGCAGACTGAACCTTCTGGATCACCGTACTCATGATGGTACGGTGCTCCTCGTCGATGGAGGCGCCCTTAAGCACCTCCAGCAGATTGTCCGGCGCCTCCGGTTGGACGGAGGACGCCGGCTCAATAGGCTTGCTCCTCTTGGCAGGAGTTCGCCTGCCGCGGTCTGGAACCATTGATTATTCCGGCGCGGTGTCCGGCTTAAAGCCGGACTTGGAGCCCTGGGGGGGTCTTGTCCCCTTTACTCCTGGAGTCCGGGAGGTCGCCTCGCGGCTCCTCCTGGACCACCTCCTCTTGCCCCGGAGCTTGTCGCGATGCCACTTCGGCGTCATCCACAGCACAGGGGGAGGCAGCAGGCGGAACTGAATTCACGTCCGATGAATCCAGGGAGCCGCTCGACGACTCGTCGAGCCCATCCTTGGGCGGGCTGCATGATTATATTCGACATTAGGGAAAGCTGTGCAATAAAAGGAATATCATGAGTTACTCTGGTATCTGAACACTTACGATTTTGCCGGACGCTTGGCCCTGTCCGGCCACTCCTCTTCGTCCTCGTCGGCGTCGGGGGCGTAGTCCGGTGGAGGGGTTTTCCTCTTCTTGGACCCCTCGGCCTCCCCTACTGGGGTGGCCTTCCTCTTCTTTCCTCCCCCCGCTGGAGGGGGAGAGGTTTCTTCTTCCTCCTCCTCGTCTTCACGAGAGGAGTGCGTCTCGGACTCATCGGACGATGAGTCCGACACCACCATATGCCGGGAACTCTTTCGAGTCCCCGTGGCCTTCTTCTTCTTGGCCTTCTTCTCCGGCACCACATAAGGTGCCAGAACCAGAAGCTTCACTAGGAGAGAAGGGGCTGGGTGTTCGGGCAAGGGAGCCAGACAGTTAATCATCCCGGACTTCGCCTGCCAATCCTGTCAAAGGTGAGGGAGTTTAGATCCCGCATAGAGTCAAACTATGAAGAAAACTTAACATCCTGTAAAAGATGAAAATATTTTACCTCGCCAGCAAGACACTGCGAGCTGAATCCGCGGTCTTTGGAGGCAGATGTGGGAGCCTCGGCGCCTTTGGTTAGCCCCTTCAAGACATCTTCGTACGTCGTGTCGAAGAGCCTGCTTAGAGTTCAGTGTTGCGCCGGGTTGAACTCCCACAAATTGAAGTCCCGTTCTTGACACGGAAGGATCCAGCGGACGAGCATGACCTGGACTACGTTGACAAGCTTGAGCTGCTTGTTCACCAGGGACTGGATGCATTTTTGCAGTCCGGTCACCTCTTCTTCGTCGCCCCACGACAAGCCCGTCTCCTTCCAGGACGTGAGCCGCGTAGGGGGTCCAGATCGGAATTCAGGGGCTGCGATCTACTTCGGATCGCATGGCTCGGTGATGTAAAACCACCCGGACTGCCACCCTTTCAAGGTCTCCACAAAGGAGCCCTCGAGCCATAAGATGTTGGCTATTTTGCCCGCCATGGCACCTCCGCACTCCGCCTGGTTGCCGCGCACCACCTTTGGCTTGACGTTGAAGGTCTTGAGCCAGAGGCCGAAATGGGGGCGGATGCAGAGGAAAGCCTCGCACACGACGATAAACGCCGACATATTGAGGATGAAGTTCGGGGCCAGATTGTGGAAATCTAGGCCGTAGTAGAACATGAGCCCGCGGACAAATGGGTGGAGAGGAAAACCCAGTCCGCGGAGGAAGTGGGGAAGAAATACTACCCTCTCATGGGGCCTTGGGGTGGGGAGAAGCTGCCCCTCCTCAGGAAGCCGATGTGCGATGTCTTTGGACAGGTATCCGGCCTTCCTTAGCCTTTTGACATGGCCCTCCGTGACGGAGGAGACCATCCACTTGCCTCCCGCTCCGGACATTGTTGGAGAAGGTTGAGGTAGGAAGTGCGGGCTTGGGCGCTGGAGCTCGGGTGCGCAGAAGATGGATAGGCAAAGGAGGAAGAAGGCGTAGGTAAAAAGGTGGATCCTTATCCCCTTATATGAGCGGATGCGACTATGCATCCCCACCAGCCTAGTAAAACTTGCTTGCCTCCCAAGCACCGTGATAGATGGCGCGGCTGGGTTACCCACGTCCGTATTGATGAGAATCCCATAAATGGGGGACACGATCTCTGCTTTGACAAGACGTGCCAAGAAAACCGCCTCTTAAAACACGCTGAGGTGGAAAAGTAAAAACGATTCGAATAAAGGCTTGGCCGTAGTGTGATGTCACGCTGCGGAATACGTCAGCAGATTAGATTTGTGTTAATATTATTCTCTCTGTGGCAATACATGGAAACTTATTTTGCAGAGCCGGACACTACTCTTGGTGTTTAAAAACATTTATGAAGAATTTGGAGGAGGAACCCGCCTTGCAATCCCGAAGACAATCTACGCGCCGGACTCGTCGTCATTGAAGCCTGGTTCAGGGGCTACTGAGGGAGTCCTGGATTAGGGGGTGTTCAGGTAGCCGGACTATACCTTCAGCCGGACTCCAGGACTATGGAGATACAAGATTGAAGACTTCGTCCCGTGTCCGGATGGGACTTTCCTTGGCGTGGAAGGCAAGCTTGGCGATGCGGATATTCAAGATCTCCTACCATTGTAACCGACTTTGTGTAACCCTAACCCTCTCCGGTGTCTATATAAACTGGAGGGTTTTAGTTCGTAGGACAACTTCATCATACAACAATCATACCATAGGCTAGCTTTTAGGGTTTAGCCTCCTTGATCTCGTGGTAGATCTACTCTTGTACTACCCATATCATCAATATTAATCAAGCAGGACGTAGGGTTTTACCTCCATCAAGAGGGCCCGAACCTGGGTAAAACATCGTGTTCCCTGCCTCCTGTTACCATCCGGCCTAGACGCACAGTTCAGGACCCCCTACCCGAGATCCGCCGGTTCTGACACCGACAACGAGCATAGCATAGCAATATAAGCAACGCGTAGAAGTAACTCCCAAGGGTTTGAATATAAAAGGGCAATAGGTTCTACCTCTTCAACTACTTCCCAACCCACAAGTTAATGACATCCTAATCATGCAATGTTTGAGGATTGGAACTAATGCATAAAAACTGGGTATGGCAAGAGTATCATCAATGTGTTACTTGCCTTGCTGACGATCCGCGTAACCTAGAGACTCCAAATAACACGCTTCGCACTCCAGGCATTCTATCGCAAACAAACAATAGCATACATAAGCAATAAACAAAGAAACACGGGTGAATCTCAAATAAGAAGATCTACCAGAAAGTTCAACTTAAGAACTCCGGTTTGCAAAAAGAATCAAACCAAACGGAGCAACGAAACTCAAACGGCGAAAGAAATAAGATCCGTTTACTAATCTGAACTAAGGTCAAATTTTACAGTACCAAAATCTTGTTCAAGTTGGTTAAGCGGAAAGAGGGTCTCGAGATGAAGATCTAGGCACTTGAATCGCCTGATTATGACTAATGAGCGAAAAGATAAACATAAACGAAAATCAGATCAGAAATCGCGATCGAGAATAATCGTGGAAAAATCTGATAAAAAGAAAACTGACGAACAGACTAACAAATGAGCGTTCGTTATCTGTAACTAACGAGCGAAAACCCGTTCGTTGAAACAAACATACGGACGAACGTCCGCTAAATAGAGGAACCGGGAAAAACTGGCGAACCGATCAAAAAACGAACGAGGGTTTTCTAAAAAAACTGAATCGATTTCTTAAAAAAAACTGGCGGCAGCGGATCGGCGCGTTACCTCTCCGGCGAGGCGGGGCTTGCGGGGCGGCGGGGCGACTCGGCGGCGCGGGCAGCAGCGGCGCAGGGCGGTGGCTGGCGCAGGGGGCTGCGGCGGCGTGGGGAGGTGGTGGCGGGCTCGGGGGGGGAGAATATAAGGGGGTGGCTCGGCTTGGAGGAGGGGCCAAGGCGGCAGCGGCGGTGGAGTCCGGCTCGGACTCCTCCGAGTCGGCGGCGGAGGTGCGGTCTCCGCGCGGGAGACGGCGGCGGCGGGAGATGGGCCGGCCCGGCTGGGTTTCGGCCCAGTCGGGTGGAAGTTTTTTTTAAATAATTTCGCCGAACAAAAAAATAAATCCTAGAAAATAAAATAAAAATCTAAAAAAGCCAAAACAAATTTTCACCATCTAAATAAAATATTTAGGACGAGATGAACATTTTCTTGGCCCTAAAATAAAATTTTGAAAACATGCAATTTTTCTAATGCAAATAAAATCCAAATAAAATCAAATAAAATCCGCAATATTTTTCCTCCAATATTTCAGTTATTTTGGAGAAGTCATATTATCTCCTCTCATATATTTTAATATGAAATACTTTTTGGAGAGAAAAATAATTAAAATCAAAAATCCTCGTTTCATTATTTGATAAAAAACAAATATGAGAACCGGAAAATCCGCAACTCTCTCCGAGAGTCCTTGAGTTGCTTAGGATTTCGAGGATTGTGGAACGAAAATGCAATAAAATATGATATGCAAGAATGACCTATGTATAACATTCCAAATTGAAAATTTGGGATGTTACAGACAAACAGCATAAGGAGATACTTACCAAATACAGTGGACATCATGGCGTTGATTTGCCGCTTCAAACCAGTTAGTTCATCTACAACTGGCTTCAGGGCTGCTTCGGCATCCTCAGCTCTTTTGGTTATACTGGCCTTTTGGGTTTCCCAGTCAACACGCTCCTTGTTAAAAGTCTCCTTTAGCTTTTCCATAGCTGTCAGGGCATTGGTCAGCTCCTCCTTGGCTTTCACAGCCTCTGCTTGTTGGGACTTCACGTTCTCTGGCAGGTCAGTGGTTCGGGCATCTCTATTGCTTAGCTCGGCCTGTAACAGCGAAGATATGTCAACAACAGGATATGTATTTTCTAAGTACTAAGCGTATAACAAGTTATGCACTTTGTACTTGGGGGCTAATGCCTATTTGCTCTATTACCAATACATCTTTTCTAAGTCTCAAGAATAATGCAAGCATTATCCTTGACACTTGGGGCTAATGTACATCTGTTCAAAACTGACGCATGGATTCAAGACCCGAAGTACCTCGCAAAGCTAAACCGGCCCTTGGGGGCTACTTGGGCTAGTGTTTCAACTTTGGAATCAAGAAATAAAGGGAGATGAAAATACGTCATAGCGTTCCTTCATCAAGTTCAACAAACCGGCCTCATAATCTCGGTTTGAGTGCAGAAGGTTTAAAAACCCAGAATGGAGATCTTCAGCGCTGAGATGAGCATAACTTGACAAATCAGTGCTCCATTTACCCTTCTCCATGGCAGCACGCTCTTCTTTGGCACTATGTTTGGACAAGATTACAGGATGGCCAGGAGAGTTGTGGCCCATTCTAGTAATGATAACATCATCTCTTGGGCCTCCAGTAGTTTTTGTGGGTGATGGTGGAGTGCTAGTAACTCTCACCGGACTAGCCTGGATTGGAGCTGCCGGTTCAGTATCAGGAACAGCAGTGTCAGCTTCAGTTTGTTCATTGATATTCCAGTCTTGAGGGGGTGGCTCATCAAAGGTAGCGTCAGGATGGGGATCCTCCGGTTCACAAATTTGGTCTGGTTCATCTGTTTGCTCCTGTTCAAGAACCACCTGGTTTTCAGACGGATTGTTCACCCGAGCTTTTTTGCTGGGTCTAGCTTGGCTCTGCAAACAAAAATAAAAGAGGTGAAAATTTAGCATATTACTCAGAATATGTAAAACATTCGAAGAAAGGGTTTGAGTACTTACCCAGCTACAGTTTTGAGAGGAGGGAGTTGGGTTGCTGTTGACTCGCCAGAGGATGAGGGAGGTGTCACCTGATAAGTTGAATCGGACGGATTAAGATGTTGTCTGAAATAACCTGCCTTGGGATAAGAATTGTCAGAAGTGGGGGAGACCTCAGATCGGCGTTTCCGAACCGGGGTATCAGGTAAACCGGCCGAAGTGACCTGTTGGCCGCTGTGCCGGGTTGTCCGGCAAGCTTCATGCTGCTGCGTCTTCAAAATAAATGTTGGATCCAAGTAAGCAAGAGGATGAGAAAAGCTTACTTTCCGGACCGCTTGACGAGTTTTTTGTGTTGGCATAGAGTCTGAACCGGAGGAAAGGGTAATTACCTCTACATCATCAGCCTGGCTGCCTTCTATGTCCTCCTGATAAAGATCATTGTTAATGAGATGCATGAAAAGGGAGCCAAGGGAGTCAAGTTCTACCTCAACTTCCGGTTCCTCTGCATCTTCATCAAGTTCCATGTTGATACATTCGACTATTTTCCGCTTTGAGGTTCGCTTGACGGTTTTGATTTTGGGACGGGATGGCTTTGCTGCTTTATCTGCGAATTTCCGCTTCCAAAAGGGATCATCACCCTGTTTATACACAAACATAATAAAGTTTACAAGTTGAACAATTTAAAGATATCAAAGATAAAAAGGAAGGATAGTGCTTACAGCAGGCGGTTTATTTTGAGTGTAGAAGGGGTTCAAGCCTGTTTGGCGACAGACTGATTCCGATTCATTCAAAATTTTCTTAACGCCTTCAGTGACCTATTCATCGGTTAACTGAATGTTGATGTCGCATTGGGGGTCTTCTAATTCACCGGTGTACTCACACATTAAACCGGGGTGATGGCTTAGTGGCAAGATGTTCCAAGATATCCAGCAACGCATAAAATCAATGCCTGATAAACCGTTGGCCATAAAGGCCCGGAGCTTGGCGAGTTGAGGGGCATATGTGGCCCGTTCCGCAGAATTTAAACATTGCGACAATGGATGAGTGTTGGAAAGTCGGTGATCACGATAGCCTGGAAGAGGTTCTCATCTTCAGGAGAGGTATCTATGCAGTAGAACCAAGTCTGGTTCCAGTCCTTAGGGTGACTGTGTAGTTTGGCATGAGGGAATTAAACTTCTTTCCGCTTTTGAACAGAGACACCACCAAGTTCAGTGTTGGGACCGTTTACAAATTCTGCATGCCGGTTCAGATGAAAGAAGTCCCAGAACAGCTCAGCAGTTGGTTCTTCTTGTAAGTACACTTCACAGAAGACTTGGAAGTTGCATAGATTGGACGCCGAGTTGGGTCTGATATCTTGAGGATGGAGTTGGAAACTGGCAAGCACATCTCGGAAAAACTTCGACCCGGGCGGTTTGAAACCACGGCCTATGTGGTCGACAAAGACCACTACTTCACCCTGCCTCGGGGTAGGAGGATTCTCTGTTCCTAGAACTCGCGATCAAATTTTAGTTTTCTTGGGCAAGGTGCCGATATTCACCATTCCGTTTCAACTGTTCTTGAGTGACCCGGGAAGGAGCCAGGTTGCAAGCGTAAAACTGTTTGGCCATTGTGAAACGAAAAGCTGAAAAAGAAATGCCGGTTTACAAATCATTCATGGTGGTACGCAAGATACAATGGAATAAATACATACAGATATGTGAAATTGCATAAACCGGAGACTGATACAATAATGAATGACAAGGTCATATCAAGGGCATACATGTGTTGTTAAACCGGACTGTTACAATGAATGTAAAGGGGGTTTGCCGGTTTACCAAGGGACTAATGGTATGAGATAGATTGTTTTTACAAGGGTAAACCGACTACATGGTAAAGAGGATACAGACCTAAGGTAAAATGACTAAGTAAGAAGAAACAGATTCCGCAAGAGGGCATGGAAATTTTGGATCTACTGAAGACAGGAAAGCAAAAATATTTTGACCTAACAAGGGTTGGACCCATAGCAGTTCGTAATGCTTCAGATCGGTTTTTGCGTACAAAAGGTTTGTTCTGGTAGCGGAAAGTAAGCTATTTACGTGCAATATATCAAGCGTGAAGTTTTTAAATCCATAGATGAGGAGGAACAAAGCCGTACTGGAGCCCCGATGAACTTTGATAAACTGCGAAGAACGAATAAACCTTCAACAAATCTACAAAGGGGGAAAGGGAAAGACTCACAGAGGATGAAGCAACAAAGGAGCACCGTAGTTTTTTGGTACAACCAGATTGATGCAGCGGCCGGCGGAGGAACGGTGGCGAAGCTCGGTAGAGGCGGTGGCGCTTAGGGACAGAGATGTCGCAAGGAGGAAGAAGAGGGAAGCAGAGACAAAGGGGATAAAGAGAAGGGCCCGTGGTCTTATTTATAAGGTGAGCCGATAAGTGACAGGTGCGTAAATCGAGGAGCTAGAAATGGATAGTTATTAAGGATGACACCTCGAGGGTTGAAACGTTCATTAATGAAGGGCACCTTCGGCTTCAATGTGTAGATGACATCATAACAATTGGCTGCGGATTTAAAGGATGACGTCACGGCGATTTACCAGATTTATACAAAGGTGCCAGAGTAAGAATTTTTCTAAGTATTGGAGATTGACATGAACATGTTCAAATCAATCTGGGGCCTAATGTTGGGGATATAGTTACTGGAGGTAAACCGGCTAGGCATGGCCGGATTAGCTCCATGAAGATTGAAGCCCATAAAGATGAGAAGATACTAGCGCTTTAAGAAGGCCCAAGGCCCAAAGACAGATTAAAGCCTGTAGATGTGAACCGACTTTATCATGTAAACTTGTATTGTAAGTTAGAGGAATAGAGACCGAGCCGGACACCTCTATGATCCGGCCTCGGGACTCTGTAAACCAGCGGGCGTCAACCTGTGTATATAAAGGGACGACTCGGCCACGGTTTGAGGACAGAAAAACAACAACTCGAGGGCCAGTCAAAGCGGATTCGCTCCCTGGTCATCGAAACCCTAGCAATACCAATCACAACTAGACGTAGGGTTTTACCTTCATCGAAGGGGCCGAACTAGTATAAACTCCCCGTGTCCCCTTGTCCGGTTTAACCCCTTTAAGCTAACCCATTGTGATGGCTCCACGACCAAGTCCTTTCACGAGGACATCTGCCGTGACAAACCCACGACAAATTGGTTGAAAATTCAAATACGTGTCCTTGGTTGGATGCTTAGGTCCCATGCAAGAAATGGGAATGAATGTCAAACACCCTACCACCGTCACTCGGCCACAAACATTGAGATACCTTGTTTTTAAATTCTAGTAAATCCAAAACTCGTCTGAAATTCATGAAACTTGGCATGCTATCATGGAGTGGCATCAACATGCCGTGGTAAATTTTTTGTCCCATTTGGGGCAGGTTTGGGTATATGCTTCTCACAAACCAGAGCTTCTCACAACAGGCATGATGGTTTCGGTAGGGAACGTCCCACCTTTGGGGACGAAACGATATCCATTGCCTCTTATTGCTTTCAAAAAATTTCTCGTGTCAACGTAGAACAACAGGAGTGTTGTGTCAATTTTTGTGATTTTTCGGGGTTCGTTTGGACATTTTTATGCATCAACTGAGTTTTCAATGCATTCATGTGCATAATTCAAATTTGAACTACATGCACATGCTCTAATGCATATAAATTGGTTGAAAATTTAAATCTGTGTCCTTGGTTGAATTCTTAAGTCCCATGCAAGAAATGGGAATGAATGTCAAACACCCTGCCACTGTCACTGGGCCGCAAATATTGAGATACCTGGTTTTTAAATTCTAGTAAATCCAAAACTCGTATGAAATTCATGAAACTTGGCGTGCTATCATGGAGCGGCATCAACATGCCATGGTAAATTTTTTGTCCCATTTGGGGCAGGTTTGGGTATATGCTTCTCACAAACCAGACCTTCTCACAACAAGCATGATGGTTTCAGTAGGGAACGTCCCACCTTTGGGGACGAAATGATATCCATTGCCTCTGTTTGCTTTCAAAAAATTTCTCGTGTCAACATAGAACAACAGGAGTGTTGTGTCAATTGTTGTGATTTTTCGGGGTTCGTTTGGACATTTTTATGCATTAACTGAGTTTTCAATGCATTTATATGGCTAATTCAAATTTGAACTACATGCACATGCTCGAGTGCATATAAATTGGTTGAAAAAACAAATCTGTGTCTTTGGGTGCATGCTTACGTCCCATGCAAGAAATGGGAATGAATTTCAAACAATAGGGCAGTGCTGATTGCCAGCAAAATGTTGAGATACTTTGATTTTAAATTCTAGTAAATCCAAAACTTGTATGAAATTCATGAAACTTGGCATGCTATCATGGAATGGCACCCGACATGTTGTGGTATTTTTCGGGTCAATTTTGAGAGAAGGCGCACTTGAATCACAACCAACAAAGGCATTTTGAAAAAATAGCTGCCACTTTAATATCTCAAACGTTTGTATAATTTAAACTGTGTGTGTTTTGTTAACCATTCACATGATGCCACGTGTCGTGGTTTTAATGGCTATAGGAGGTGCCGTGCGGACAGCTGCTTGACCTTGACTAAACGGGAGGCGTGCGAGCGTAGTCCAGTGCGCAGGCTGACCGGGAGGCATGCAAGCTGTCCTCCAATGCGCAGGCTCACCGGGAAGCAGGTGAGCTATACGCTGTGCAGGCTCACTGGAAAGAGAGCCCTTTGACTTCCATGGCCACCCCTCCACCCACCGCGGCGCCGGTCCTCATGCGTTTGGCTGCACCCGCCGCGCCCGTGCCCATGCGTGTGCCCCCTCAGCGGCATGGGACGCCACCGTAGACCGCTACCTCTCAGCGCCGCCAGCTGCCGTCCTCCCGCGCCCCGCCCGTCAATCGCGTGACGATATGATGTTTGATTTACAAGTGCAGAACATTCTGTGCTGCATTGAAGACTTCAACAACGGTGTCCCGGAGGACGACAATGACAACAACGGCACGGCACACCGCCTCCGCCGCCGCCGGAAATAGTTTTTTCTTGGATTTAATACTGTATCTCGATCATTTGAATGTAAATTCGCAGTATGACTGAATGAAAGATATGGTTTGAGCGAACTTGCGTTTTTCTCTCTTAATGTACAGACTTATCAAACGATTTTCTTTTGAAAAAAACGTCAATGGTTTTAAAAAATAAAACACTCATCACAAATGTTTAAGTTAGAACACACGTATGCAAACCAATAGCTTCCCCAGGAAGCCAAGGGAAAATGTGCCAAGCAGGATTTATGTAGCACTTGATCACACACATTTCAGATAGAACACCCATATGCAAAGTGAGAGTAGGATTTGTGCATCTCTCAACGCAAACGATTCTTTTGGATGACCCGTGTGCAACCACTTACAAACAATTTGGGTATGTTTCCATTTGTCAAACCGGAAAGATTGACATTTGTTGATCTAGTAACATTGCCATTTGTCAACCTTGTAACACTGCGATTTGTCAAAATATGAAGCTAAAAATTACTAGCAGTATCTATTTTTTGCAACTAAAATTCAGTAATTAAGCATAGATTTCATTCATAGATTAAGCAGTTGTTCTTAATTTATACAAACAGTTCAACTCGACAGCTGAACCGACCAAAATTTTCCCCAATTGTTGCCAACCACGTACTGAAATAGCTAGTTCAACTATATATACTAGCTAATTTTAAGTACGTTGTACAGTTCCACCACATCTATAGTCAGATGAACTAAAAAAAATAGCCCCTAAATACTACTACTACTACTGCGGAGGGGCTTTGTACTACTTCCGGCTGCCTCTCCTTTGCTGAGCGCGCTCAGTAAGAGGCGGAGGAGGAGGAGCCTACCGATGAGCCGGGCAACCGCAATACGGCGCGTGCCGCTGCTGCAGCTTCAGCGACGCTCACCTCGAACGCCCTCTATCGCTCCAGATGACCCTCTCAAAGCGGTGGTTCCCCTCGTAGATATCCTGATTCCTCGCCTCTAAGGCGGCGTGTGCCGCGGCCACGGCGGCGGTAAGGCTCTTTGCATGCTCGACGAGGCACTCCTCCTCCCGCAGGAACTTGGTGTAGCGCGCAAGGTCACTGACGCACGTGCGGGCATCCACCTCCGCCTCCCGCCTTCAGGTGGCGGTCGCGGAGCGGGTGATGACCCCGGCGGTCGACGGTGGGCTGGTAGACATGGCGGCCGACGATGGGATGGCGGCCACGACCACCACCTCCCGCCTTCGACCCGCGGTGGCGGAGCGGGTGATGTCCATGGTGGCAGACAGTGGGGTGGCGGCCACGACAACCACCTCCCACCTTCGGGCCGCGGTGACGGAGCGGGCGATCACTACAAAAAAAAGACACATCCATGACATTTTGGGCCGAACGAAATTTTTCTGTCATACTTATGACACTTCTATGATGATAATTGTGACAAAACCCGGTGTCATCATAGATGTGGTGGGCTCCTACTTCTATGACAAAACATCATGACAGAAAATGGGCTTTTCGTCCTGGGCGGGCCGGAGATGCAGCTGCATGACATTCTCTGGGTCGTCCATGACAGAAAAAATCATGGTAGAAGTGAGGGCGAGGAAAATATCGGGGTGTTCTCGGTTACGGTGGGTGGTCGGTGCCGAGCGATGCACGGAGGTTTGCGTGTTTCTCTCGTACACACACGCACGTGGGTGCGAGGCGTTGGGCTCTAACTGAAACCGAGCGAGGCATTCGCCTACTGAACCCGAGCGATTGCACTGCAGACTACGCGTTACTGAACCCGAGCGATCGATCGATGGCTGTTAACTGAACCCGATCGAGCGATTCCTTCGCTACTGCTGCTAACTAAAGTCGATCGATGCTGCCTCTGGATGAATAGTGAGCGTTGCTTGGGGGGTTGGATGAACAGTTCCCGATGGGGTGGATGAATAGGACCCCGTGGTGTTGCCTCTGGATGAACAGGACCCCGATCGATCAAGCCGGTTGGGGCTGGATGAACAGGACCCCGTGGAGGGCTGGATGAATAGGACGACCCCGTGGAGGGCTGGATGAACAGTAGACGGTGGAGGGCTGGATGAACAGTATCCCGTGGAGGGGTGGTTGAACAGGAGCCCATGTGGAGAGGGCTGGTTGAACAGTAGCCAGTGGAGTAGTGCGCGATGGAGGATGGATGAACAGGAGCCCGTGGATGAACAGTCGCAGGTGGATGCTGGAGGAGGTCGAGGTGGATGAACAATAGCCCATGGAGGCTAGAGGGGGTCGACGGTGGAGATGAACAGTATCCCGTGGAGTCCCGTTTTGCGGTACGCCACACCCCTCCCGGTGAACAGGACCCCCGTTTCGACCGTAGCGCTCCAACACGAGTCCGTTTCCTCGGTTTTGCGGTACGCCACACCCCTCCCGATCAACAGGACCCCATTTCGACCGTAGGAGGCCCGTTTCCTCCGTTTTGCAGTATGCCAGACCCCACCCGATGAACATGATCCCGTTTCGAACGTCACCGGTCGAACACAAGGCCGTTTCCTTCATTGTGCGGTATGCCAGGCCTCGTTTCCATTGGTTGTTCCGTCCAAGCCCTCCCGATGAACACGACGACGCATTCCGTTCCGACCCAGCCGGTTGGCTCCCCATGAACACAACGACGATGCTGTTTCTTCGTTCTGACCCAGCCATGTACATGAGCCCTGGCCGTACGTATGCGCGAGTAGGCGTTCGAGACCCTGCCCATATGTACGTACGTCGCCGTATTTTCTTTCTTGCACACTGGCCGCTGTACGTACGTGTACATGCTACGTGCGCGCCTCTACATGGACCAGTATGTACGTACACGTTCGCAACCAGAATGACAACGCTACGTACGCTTCAACCAGGTGGGTCCCGATTGTCAGGCACTTCCTTGCGTGCGAAGATGTAGCTAGTGGGTCACATCAGTCAGGGGGTTGAATCGTTTTTTTTGCCCGGACGCACTTCCTTGCGTGCGAAGATGTAGCTGGTGGGTCCCAGCAGTCAGGGGGAAACGTTTTTTTTGTGAAATACGGTGGCCTGTCCGGTGGGTCCCCGTTGTCAGGTGGAGGAATAATTATTTTGCGCATAATAAGGAGGCACTTCCTTGCGGCTACCATGGACCCAGCTGTCAGCCTCTCCACATAGAGTACTCTTTCGACGGAAGTCGGTCGTTGACCACATTGACCACGTCGCGCCGAGAGCACTACGGCGGTCGATGACGGCGAGGCCTAGGAAGGGGACAACGCGAAGCCGGGGAAGACGCGGCAGTGGATACCCACATGGAGAGGAGTACGAGGGTTCACTAGTTCGGCTGCGGTGTGAGGCTACCGTTGCCATAGAATAACATGGTGTGTGGGTGAGTGGAGGGATGGCCTGGCCAGCGGTGGGAGTAGTAGGGGCGGTGAGGCCTCCGCGGCAGCACAACAGGCCATGGGAGGTAGGAGCAGGCGGCACGACCGGTGTTGCTTTGGGCGGCTGGAGCAAGAAGACGAGAGGTTGAAGAAGCACGATGGTCGTTGGATGGACATCATACGGTCACTGCAGCTAGAATCGTTTATATTTACTAAGTTGACAAAGCCCTTGGTACGCATCAACTTGGAGGCCCACATGTCAGCTTCTGAAATGGTGCGCCCCAGATGTCAGGGGGAGGAATCATTTTATGGGCGGGTGAAGCTAGAATATCCGAGATTGAAGAAGAAGCACGGCATCCGTTGGATGAACATCCAACGGCCACTGCTACTTGAACCGTGTGTTGACTATAAGTTGACAAAGCCTTGCATACGCGCCAACTCTTTTTTTTAGGGGACGCGTCAACTTAATAAGGCCACAAGTGTGTGGCAGAGAACTTATAGCCCATTTGAGATTTGTAAGAATGTGCAGCCAATTTTTGAATTCTAATGGAATTTACTACAACCCATTTACAGTTTGTTAAAAGTACAACCCATTGGAACCAACCGTTCAAAACAGAATTCAATAAAATTTCCCACATTTTGATGGGATCCGAAATATTTTTATCGCGAAATTTCTAGTCAAACTAAATACAATTTCAATATAAATTTATATTATGTAAAATCCAACAAAACATTGCGCTCACAACAATTAATGAAATTAAAATTTTAAATATCCAAAAAATATATTTTATAAAGTAATTACGTGTTTGGTGCATTTTTTATAGTTACTGCCAAGTTTTTATAATTACATCCCATTTATTATTTCTTAAATCCCATTTTCTTGTTAAGCCTAATGCATCCCTCCTAGGAAAGATTTGCAGGCCAGCGGGGCGGAGAATAACAACTTGACCTTGCCTGGGTATTCCTAAAAAAAGTATAGCTGGGCTAGCCATTTTCAGCTTGAAAAAATTTAATATCTGGGCTGGATATCTGGCCTAGGCTAGATGGGCCACAGCCCGCCCAGTTAATACTTGCAGCGATGTTTTCGTTGTTGCTCAGAGGAGAAAAATTAATATATGGGCTAAACATCGCTCAAGAAAAACTCTGCAGTGCTCACACCTCAAAAACACAAGAACTGCTCGAGCTGCGTGGTCCCAGCTGTCGGCTGCTTCTTGTGAAATTCTCTCGTTTATTGACTACATAGGTTGACAATGGTGTGGGACCGTGATGTCAGGAAACCAGGAGGAAGCAAAAAATATAGTTTTATATACTCATAAGGAGGCACTTGCGTACGTGCGGCTATGGCCCTGGTGGGTCCCCACTGTCATCCTCTCCAAGTAAAGTCATCTCCTCATCCTCATGTCCATTGACCATGTTGACAACGCAAGGCGGCGGTGCCACGACGAGTGCAACAACTCGAAGGACGACGGAGAGGGCCTCGCGGGCCCTACAGATGGTCTGATACAGCGCCCGCTGCTCATTCGGGAAGCCAAGATCATAGGGCCACATGTCCGCGATGGCATTGTCGTTCTCTTGTTCACCGATGCTCGTTGGGGAGACGGAGGTTGTAGCACAGTTCCTCCTGCGCTGGTAGCTCTTCCGCCATTAAGGCATCAAAGTGCGGCTGCACCTGCTCTATGGTGAACACGACATGAACCGGCTTGGACAGTGGCGCCGGCTCCTGGTCAGAAGCTACGTCCATCATCTGATTGTCATCGCTCAGCTCTGTGAGCTACCTGGTGAGCCATCATATCCGGCTGCTGGACCGACCCGATGCCAAGCACGAGTCTGACTGCCTTGGCCCACCCAGACCGCCTCCCTCGGCCGCGCGCGCTTTTTGCCCAAAACGGTCAGCGCCACCCGCCCCGTTCCCGGTGCAGGCGATTGCTCCGCCTTCAAACGACACAAGTGCCATCCGTCCGTCCTTCTGCCGCCCACATTAATAATACGCGGTTGCCGAGGTGGCTACTCCGGCGCCACACGTCCGTCCCTCCGCCGCCCGCCATTGCTATATAAACTGTTGCGTCGGCCATAGCCGCAGTCATCCGCATCCATTCCCTTTCTCCTGTCCACACCACTAATGCCCACCATGGATTCCTCGCGCTCCAGCGCTCTTCGGGATGGGCCGACGACGGACCACAAGGAGATGGCAGCCATTGCTGCCGATTGGCTGGCCGGCAGGCAGCCGGAGGACGACGACGTCCTAATGGAGAACATAGTAGTCGACGATCCGTCGCCAACCCCCTCCTCCGCGCCATCCTCGCCGGTGCATTGCACCATGACCATCGGCGAGGCCCGTTCCCAATATATGGACACAGTGAGGTAGAAGCGCGAGGAGCAGTTCTGGGAGGCGCAGGCCGACGCCGCCTACAACCACCATCTCCACCTGGAGCACCTGCAGGCGGAGGAGCAGATCACCGCGGAGCGGGCGGAGCATGAGGTGTTGCTCGACTCGTACCGCTCCGCCCACGAGGGTCGCCTCGAGCGCTGGCAGTACCGCATGCGGGTGGCAGAGGCTGCGGCCGCCTACAAAGAGGGCGATGAGGCGGGCGAGATGCTGTTTGGCGAGACCGAGGACGAGGCAGAGGACAATGTTGGCTCCGATGAGTCCTCGCTTCGCTGGCGTCGACGAGGCCCTGCTCGGCCGAGGCCCCACGGCGCCAACAACGAGGCAGAGGACACTGCCGGCTCTGCCGAGGCCCCACCCCGCCGGCAACGAGGGGGAGGATTTCCCCCACTCCGCCGAGGTGCCGCCCGCCGGCAACAAGACAGAGGACATCGCCGGCTCCGCCGAGGCCCCGCCCCATTGCCAACGAGGCCGCGCCACACAGAAAACGAGGAAGAGTAGAACACGGTAGGTCACTACTGCTCGAGTCGAAGTAAGGCCACCGCTGCTACCCTCCGGTTGCTGGCACTGAGTTGTACATCATGGAGCAATTCTATGATTACAGGATGATTGAAGAGCGCTTCGTGGTTGAGAAAGCTCATGAGATACAGTCATTTACTAGAGAATTTGAGCACTTCAGTTGTATGCTACCGGACAAGTTTGTTGCTGGAGGTATCATCACTAAGCTTCCTCCTTCATGGATCTCATTGGCACTCTTGATGTGGAATAAAAGGCGAGAGCAAAGGACACACGTGCTCGAGGAATTGAGGGAGGATCTAGTGCTAATCTGGTACAGAAGAAGAACTTCCAGCCCCACAAGTTCAAGAATAAGGGCAAGTTTGATGGTAAAGCAAAGTTTGATGGGAAGAACAAGGCTGTGCAACACACGAACTTCAAGAAGAAGAATGACAAGAAGAAATGTGTTTGTCATGTGGGATCCTGATCATTGGGCTCCTAGTTGCCCTAATCGCTATGACAAGCTAGGCGGGTTGACCACTGACGGCCGGTTAGCTTCTTGGCGACGACGTGGAGTCGGAGAGCTATGTTGGAGAAGGACGCTGTTTCTACTTAACTGCCGGTGCAGTTGGCTGACTGACACGTGGGCCCAAAAAGCATTTGGGCCACATGTCAGTTATGCAACTGCACCTGCAGTTAATTCACTGAAGCTTTTGTTTGGCTCAGCCAGACACAGGTGGGTAGCTTTGGTTAATTAATTATATATCCAACGCACCCCTTTTTAGTTGAAGAATGTATGAAATGTAATGAAATCCGGCATATTTATATGAAATCTGATAGTGTATGAATGAATTTATTTCGATTAGTTCGAATTCTTGTATCACTAGCATTGGATGAACATGCAAAACAGTACATACTAGCATTATTCTCAGGGTGATCACCTCGTTTGCAGCAGTTTCACATGTACTCCCTCCGGTCCTTTCTAGTCTGCATACAAGTTTTGTCTGCAATCAAAGTATCTCTACTTTGACCAATCTTATAGAAAAAAGTATGCACTTTCACAATGTGCGAAGTAAAAATGAATAGAAGGAGTACAAAGATTTTGAGCAGCTTTTTAGCATTCCTGTACATTGCAATCAAACACACAAGCCTGGCAATTCATAGAGAACATTCAAAACAATCGATGATTAAGCATCTCAGTGATTCACATGTCAGAGCTAATATTTACTTCACAACTAAAGAATAAAGAAAAAATGGATCAACACTGCTGACAGCAAAGGGCGTCCCATTTGAAAATATCAAACGCATGTCTTCTTGCTAAAATCAATGAGCAAAATTTGACAAGGTTGTCCCATTCCAAAATATCAAATGCCTACGATTGTGGAATGGGCAGGGTTTGCCATCAGTTCGGACATTGACATGGCACCTTGTGCTAAATAAACTAGCTGTTCTTCTTGTGCAGTTCCACCAAAATCAACCAAATTCGCTCGGCACCTCCTTTCTTGTGGTGGAAATGAATGATTCGATGTATTCATGAACATTTTGTGCAGTTCCCATTGAAATCAAGCTGAGCACCCCTGTTTGCACAAATACAAAAAAAGTGATTAGTATAAAGCAAACTGTACTATGAATTGACAGTTTAAACAGGCACATAGATGGTCCATGTAGAGCACACTTTTAGAAAAATGGAACTCACCGGAAAGAATCCTAGAACAACATTGTACTCATGCATCACAACAAGAAAATGGAGATTTGTCAGTCCTTCTAAGCTGAAGTTAGTTTGGTCTTGTGGGGGGTAATGTAACCATCCTTCAACCGCTCCTTCTGATGAGAAGATAGATAGGGCTTCTTCATCATGGCATAATTGGAATTAGTCACTTCACGTACTCCATATTCTTCTTCAGAGGAGGATGATCCTGTTATGCAAAGACAAGAGGACAACTAAATGCTAGCATCCTTGTTTGCTCGAAAAAAGGAAAGGAAATATTTTAAATAGCACAGATAAATCACTTCTCAAGGACAATACCACTTTTTGATGACAGTATCTAAACAGTAGCACAACACCAATAGAGATGACAAAGCTCAATCATATGGATGAAATCAATGGGCGAGCACCAACCTTTGTCAGGAGGCTTATTGTGTAGAGCATACAGATGAAGCACTTCTCCGAAACCATCTGTTGCTATCTACTATGGTGGCCATGCTTACTATATACTCCTCGATTAGTTTAATGTTTCAAACACATTCTTGTGCAGTTCCACTAAAATATATGGTATCTTCAAAGAAGATCCCTGTTTGCACAAGGAGAGATAATTACGTATTACATTAAGAGTGGCATCAAATCAGTGGCAAAAAAATTGCTCGTTCCAGCCATAGCAATAAATTAGGATGCAAAACTATATCATTACTTGTATCATCATAGTTCCAGTGCTTCACTACAACACTGGGAGTTGATTTTTGTTTCTTCCGCTTGTTCTTCCCCTTCATCACTTGGTTCAATAACAGACAAGCTTTGCCTTCAATGTAAGATTTGGCATGTCAATTAGGTTGCACAAGTATAGCACTAAACAATGACATTAATTTTCTGATGAAAGTGGCAAAATACAGGCCAACAGTTGTGAAATATCCTTATCTTACCTCAATGGGATATTACGGTGCACATACAGATTGGAAGTCTTGTCTCCAGTTATGCAGTTCACTAAAATCAAGCAACATTACCGTACAAGTAGCACAACATATGGAAGCACACTGCAAAATCATGAGAAAGAAGGCTAGTACTGACCTCTCATGATGCGGAATTCAAACAACTCACAAGAAGAAATCTAAACCAAATTTGCCAACACGGATAGGAAGTAAGATCTCCTCTTGTGAAGTTCCACTAAGATCAAGCAATCAAGCAACGTTGTCGGTGTGATATTTTGGTTGAACTGCACAAAACACTCTTAAAACAAAAGTGTTTTGTGCAGTGTAACAAAAGGTCACAATGGCAACGAGGTGAAGTAGATAACCCTGTTTACACAGAGGTGCAAAGGAAACAACTAGTGGTCAATAACGGTGGATGACACAGAAGCCAACAAAAAGAAGCATCTACCTTATCTAAATGGGAAAGAAAGCGAGGCAGTAGCATTTCTCAAATGGTGGCATTGATTAATATTAACAGAGAGATTATATTAACAATAAAATTTGTTAAACATGTAATTTGCTTTTAACTGTGGCATTGCATCAATTTTCCAGCGGCATTATTAGAGGGTGTTTGTTTACAGGGACATTTTGGTGGAGGGACTAAAAGAACTCCTTATCAGTCCCATCTAAACCAAACAGGAGGGACTTTTAGGGACTAAAAGTGGGCATTTGGGACTAAAGAAAGAAGACCCCGAGGGAGAGTCTTTTTGGGACTTTTTCCAACAGTTGCCCCTGCCATGCATCGCACCTTGTCTCTATTAGTTCATTACTAGGGGTAACATGGTCCTTTAGCATGTCGTTTAATAACCTCTAGTCCATGTTTTAGTCCCTGGAACCAAGCAGGTAGGGACTAGGGAGTTTTTAACCAAATGGGGCCTTAGATTAACAACAGCTAAAGAGTTGCATGGGACAGTGGACGCACAAGCACCATGTGCATCTACTGATGTACTGGGGTGATGCACAGTCTGTTGCAACAAAGAAAAAACAACCAAGGAGCATATTTGTGTTGGTCCCAGTTTTGTTGTCTTTAGACACCTTTCCCTATGTGAGCGCAGCAAATCTAGTCCTGCTCAAACTCTACAGCCTTGTCCCCCAAAACAAATGATCAGTTCGTTACAGATGTGCATACTGCGTTTGTCATTGTTTTCCCTTTTCGACCAATGTAGGTGCTGGATAGCGAGTCTGTACTAGTACTTTCCCCCCTTCCTTTCCTCTTTGAACCACGTCCTAGATTTATGCTATACAACTTTCCCCACTACTTTCCCCCATTCCTTTCCTCTTTGAACCACGTCTTAGATTCATGCGATACAACTTTCCCCACAACTTTCCCCCTTCCTTTACTTTTTGAACCACGTCCTAGATTCATGCTATACAACTTTTCCCACTACTTTCCCCCATTCCTTTCCTATTTGAACCACATCCTAGATTCATGGTATACAACTTTCCCCACTACTTTCCTGTTTGATCCAACACCTAGATTCGAGTGCAGAAGCGGAAAAAGCCCACATGCAGCTAGAGCAATGCATGTGGAATAAGTAATATACCTTAAGGTTCTTGGGGTGTGGTTCGGTGGGAGACCAGAGGCCGTTCGGCCCACACTATGTACGACAGCGAAGAAGAAGGGGTCGGAGGCCCACCCGCGCTGCCGCTAGGTGAAAGTGAACAACTGCGCCGGTAGTGGATTCCCTCCCTCGCCGACGGCGACAAGTTAAGACTCCTTCCCTTCCGGCAGATGGATCATGTCGGCTCTTTGACCAGTAGTGAGGGGGAGAGAGAGAGAGAGGCCAACAAAGTCTTGTTTAGATCTGGAGAGGGTGAGAGAGTGTGAAGAGAGCAACTACAAGCAGACCAGTAGTGAGGGGGAGAGAGAGAGAGGCCAACGAAGTCTTGTTTAGATCTGGAGAGGGTGAGAGAGTGTGAAGAGAGCAAGTACAAGCACTGAGGCTCCAGCGTGTATATATACTGGAGAGAGTGTGAAGAGTGCAAACCCTAGAAAACAAGCGCTGAGGCTGCAGCTGATCGTATAGCTCCGTATCCATCCATTTTGAGCAGTCAAAGAATCCTCCTGGCACGAATTATGCTCAAGTGTAGTTATCGAACCCGAGACCTCAAGTTTGATGAGCGAATAGGCTAACCAACTACACAACCCTCCCGTTATGTTCAACGAGAGGAAAATAACCTTTTATACATTCTTGCATTCGTGTGACAAGCATGCCGTGTTTTTTTTGTGTGGGAGTCATTGGGATTTAAATCATAATCGTGTCATGTGGCTTTGGTGGTAAGACTACCCACAGTGGTGCAAAAATAATGCAGCCTTAGTCACCTTACCTATCTCCACGTAGTACGTTGGGTCCCACTAGTCAGAGGGTGAAACAAACAAATTAATAAGAAAAATTAAAAGCGCCAGCGGTGTATCTTACCTCACACATCTCGCTACTGCTCGGGAACATTGTCCAATTGATCCCTCTGTTCGCTCACATACTATTTTAAGTGAATCCTTATTATAACATGCACACAATTTTGGGCACTTATATTCGACCTAAGTCAGCGTGCCACCGTATCTCGTACGACTCCTTCCGTCTAGGTGTAATAAGTCATGTTAGAAGGTGCAAGCAGATTGGAGGAGAAGGAGAAACTTGACCAGTCATTCCTCCAATCAAAGCCCTGATTTCTATCTCTAAACGCAACAATTAATACAAACAACTAAGAGATGCCGTTTTAGCTACCATGCAGGGCCACGTATTAACTCGCATGCAAGCCGACTTTGATTTCTTGACTGATCAACGCGTAGTTGCGCTCCATGCATTGGGTTTCCGGGGGAGATAACAAGGTAGAGTAAGGAGCGTTTGGTTACATTGCTTAGGCTGGTCATAGTGGTGAGTAACTTGGACTAGTAACATGCATATGTTACTAGTCTATGTTACTAGTACTACGCGAAGTTTGCCGTCGGAAGCGAGCCAATCTGGCTCTCCTGAGCTAGCAAGGTTTTTCTAGCCCACCCAAGGTAGCTGGCCCACAAAAGCTAACATATTTTAATAGTTCCAAACGCCTAACCTTGCCCGGCTATGCTATTAGTTGTTCTTGCTAAGGATCCAAACACTCCCTAAGTAACAACGCTAGCTAGCAACGAGGCCAGGAGGGGATTGGGATGCGAAGTTAATGGACGATGCCTAAACATTTTGGGAATATCTGATTTCCGTAAGATGACTTACACCTAGACGGAGGGAGTAATACTCCTCAGTCCAGGTCTGATGGAATATTCGTCACCTCTTCGCTTCTTGTACGTACTCCATTTGTATCTCACTTCCTGTGGCTTCGCACTCGCACGATTTTCCTATTCTATGAACATGTGTGTGCGTGTGTGCGTGTGTGTGTGTGTGTGTTTAACAGCATGTGTGTGTTAGAGAGAGCGACGGATCGACCTACTCCTACAGAGAGATGGTGTGTAGTGTACGATTTTAGCTGCGAGAGTTGGTGCATCCTCTCATTTCCGAGCATTTGGTAGGGACAGGCGGACAGTTGCGCCCGCTCCTGACCAGCCTGGCCCACCCAAAGCCCCTCCGTCGCCCGCGCGCGCTTCCCACCCGAAACGGTCAGCGCCGCTCCACAAAATCGGTGCCGCATTCATGCCCGGGCAGAGCGGACACGACCTCTCACTAGCGCTTGCGTTGAAGGGAGAAGCGGATTCAAGAGTGATGCTTGCTTCGTCCGTCCAACTTACTGCTAGGTCTATGTGATTTGATGGCTCATTGGTCATTATTACTGAGGTGGTAGGACTGCTCGATGTCCCATGCTTTTGACGAAAGGAGGTACTACTAGATTACAATTTTCTCCATTCTTACGGCGGAGGAGTGCAAGAGCGGTGAAAACATGCAGGCTCAGTGATTACATGGCCAACCTCACACTATCACCATATTTTCTGGACACCGTGCGACACCTAACTCTTTACATAGTAGTCCCTCCGTTCCTAAATATAAGTTTGTGTAGAGATTCCACTAGATGGACTACATACGGAACAAAACGAATGGATCTATACTTAAAATGCATCTATATACATCTGTATGTGGTTCATGGTGAAATCTCTACAAAGACTTATATTTAGGAACGGAGGAAGTAGTAGTATAGTACGTATTGTAATTTATCAGTGAGATAGTACAATGCTATGAAGTTTCCAACTTCTGTTACATGTATCTTGCATCCAAGGTTACCCTTTGCAACATTTCATCAAATACAAAGGAGACTAACATGCATGCTATTGCATCTCAATGATTGACAGATCATAGCAAATATGTACTCCCTCCATTCCAAAATAAGTGTCTCAACTTTATGCAGGGGATGTTTGTTTCCAGGGACTTTTTAGTGTAGGGACTAGAAAAATCCCTCTTAGTGACTTTTTAACCAAACAGGAGGGACTACTAGGGACTAAAACTTCCTTTTTGGGACTTAATGGAGAAGACTCTCAAGGAGAGTCTTTTTTTGGGACTTTTCCAACAATGCCCCTCCCTGCACCCATTGCCCCGCCGCCCCATGGTGTTGTTTGGTTGTTATTTTTCTATATACTGGGGGTAACATGGTCATTCAATAAACTCTAGGGAGGGACTAGGGACTTTTTAGTCCCTGAAAACAAACAAGGAGGGACTTTTTAAGGAGTAGGGACTTTTTAGTTGGGACTAGAAAAAGTCCTAGGACATATGAACTAAACAGGGCCTCAATATGGACTACATACGGAGCAAAATGAGTGAATCTACACTCTAAAATACGTCTATATACATCAGTGTTTGGAGTATGTACTAGTAGTTCATATTGAAATCTACTAAAGGACATATATATTCCAAACAATATGATAATCTCTCTAACCAAGGTAGTAGGGACGAGGAGTAAACGGAGGGAGTAGTAAAATTTTCTCCTCGTCCTACGAGCCACCGCGCGCGTGGGCGAGGGAGCGGGCGTAAGGCGTATAGTACTACTAGTAGTAAGCAAGCTTCACCTCATCCTGCGAGCCATCGCGCCCGTGGGCGGGGGAGACGACATATTAAGCAAGCTTCTCCTCGTTTTGTGAGTAGACGGGACACATCAAAAGTACTCCAGTGTATAGAGCCTTGCCTCTAAGGTAGGCCCCACATGGTTTGCCTCTTTTTTAACATAACGCGTCAAGTTGCAATTTGTTTGTTCACCCGTGGTAGACGATCCTCCCTCCATCTAGTGGATAACCAGTACACGTGTCAAATTACCATGTGGGCTGCCTTTTCGTACAGAAATGAGCTCCACCATGTACCCGCGTGGGTGTGGATGGGAAAGAGATGGGAGTACGTACGCCATGCATGCACCTCTTCTCTTCGTGCACGTCCCCCACCTACGTGGGTGTGTGTGAGAGATACAAACCTAGACAAATGGCTTGTGCATTCGTGAGTGTTTTTGGTTTGGGGGGGAGGTTGATTTCGTGAATGTATTTGTGGGAATATGTGTCGATGACATCTCAAACAAAATTTTGCATGCAATGTGTGTGAAATGGAGGCCTATCCATATCATATTTAGAGGGCCGGGCGATCCACGAGAAGAGAGGGAGGGGTCATAGATATCGATAGAGTCGAAGAGAGGATCAAGTGGGTGGGTGCGAGATCGATGAAGAGAGCCATCAAAATTGTATGTGTGTGCAAGTCAAAGATATAGGGCGACTGACCTACCGGAACATCAGAGGGCACATGTCAAGTTTGTGTGTGGCAGGGAGACATGACTAGAGCGCTCGATGTATCGGTGTGTGTATGGGGGAGGGGGTGGGGGGAGGGGTAGGCAGAGGCCTAACTATAGAGGTAGAACGACTCGTATATGTGTTGAGAAGGAGAGAACCAACTATGTCTTGAGGGAGATCGGTCGACATCCATACATAACTGAAGGACGAGAAATAGGATGGGACAGAGAGAGAGAGAGAGAGAGAGAGAGAGGAGAGAGAGGGAGGGAGAGAGGTAGAGTGCTGGATGGGTTATGGAGTTGCTTCTCGAAGATGGTGGGAGAGGCCTACTAGACAAACTGAGGGTGGAACTGCAATATTATCAATAAGAGTGGGGATGTGTTTCTGTGTGTACCTGTGCGTGATAGATCTGTCGGGACGCATCCATGGATGATGAAGGGGAACCATGTGTTTGGTAAGCAAACCTAACTAGATCAGTACATCAATTGTTGTTTGTCGGAGGAAGGGAGAGACATAAGTAATGAGGTAGATTGATCGACGCTTGGGAGAAAATGAGTTATAAGGACCTAGCTAGCTATATGTATAGCGGGAGATTGGTCAGTGTACGTCGATTTGTTAGAGGCAAATAAGGCCTGGCGACACGGATAGATAGAGAGAATGGAGCTAGGAGGTGGTGCGAGAGGCCCAGCTACTAGCTATATAGGGGGAGGAGTGTGCGGTTGTGAGATCGATGAAAAGAGGTTCGAGAGTTTACACATGTGTGGGATTGTATGAGAGACACGAGGCAAGGATACATAAAGGAGGAGATTGAAGGTGCGTGTGTATGTTGTAGGCAGACATCGCTGGAGAGGTTTATCGATCGGTGTGTGTCGGAAAGGAGTTGTGGAGACTGTGGGAGAACGACCTAAAGAAAAAATGAATGTGCGCGATGGATAGAATGCTGGGGGAGGGGGAGGGCGAGGAGGGTGTGTGCATGCATGAGAGAAAGTTAGTGGTAGCTACAAAGGTCAGAGGATTGTGTGGGTGTAAGAGACTAACAAAGATCATAATTTGATATGAAAGTGGATTCATATATTTGAATAGGAGATCATAGTGTTTTAAACATATGCATGCATGAATATAGCGGTGATACGCGTGTTGTGGTTTTGCACATGTTATACCATAATGTGATAATGCATGGCGTTTGCAACTCACAGCTAAATGTCGAACAATCTAAACCATACTATACATCGAACAATCTCACATTTTATTTGAATTTGTGATAATATGTGGTGTTTGCATCTTACAACTAAATATCGAACAATCTAAACAATACTATATATCGAACATTCTCACATTTTATTTGAATTTGTGGTAATGTCTGGTGTTTGCAACTCACATCTAAATACTTGTAGGCGTAGGGGGGGGGGTACCATACATAATGTGATAAACACATTATACATATGAGACATGGTTTAGATTATGAAGATCTAGCTAGAGCTTGAAATGTACTATGATTTGAAATCAACATAAAGTGGATTCAAAATATCGAGTTCGAGTTCGTATGGTACACATGGTTCACTACTAGGAAAAGGCCTACTAATGGCGCACCAGTTTTGCCTACTAATGGCGCATCACTGGTGCGCCATTAGTATCACGCCACTAGTATTTTTTACTAATGGCGCACCACGGGTGCGCCATTAGTATCTGGTATACTAATGGCGCACCACCTAGTGCGCCATTAGTATATAACACCATGCGCCATTAGTATGCCTCCCAAGGGCCATATTTAACCATGTGCTTTGGCACACTAATGGCGCACTGCGGATGGATGCGCCATTAGTATACTTGGCATACTAATGGCACACTCTGTTGTGATGCGCCATTAGTATGAATATTAGGTTTTATTTTTTTTACTTTTCTGATTTTTGCACATGTTACAAAATATATTATTTGACAGAATATAGACAGTAGCACACAGCAACAGCAGATTCATCGAATACAATAGAAGATTAGTCTCCGAATACAATTCATCATATTAGTCTCCGAATTCAAAAGACCGAACAAAGATAAAACATTACAAGTCTCGAGACCGCGAGTATCGAGTTTGTCGGAAGTAATACTAATCCTAACAAGTCCTACTAATCATCATCATACAACTTCTACTCGTTATTCATAACAAGTCATACGATCATCATCTTGATAGTCATCGAACCAACCCTACTTAATTGTTCTTAGCACATGATCATCAGTATTAGGCAGGACCTAAATACCCTATTTAAGCTAAAAATAGCATAAAACAATATAGACCCTGACTCTCCATTATGGAGAATGGAGAACATCCTGTCTCCAATTCTTGCGCTTCGCTTCCTTTTGCTTCCAAGAAGCTCCTTACGACTGTCCATACATTTTTTCCATCCTTTGATTTTCATGTCTCCACTTCTTTTAGAAATCTCGTATGGACAGTTGAGATTCGTAGGACGACCTGGCTGTATGTTCAAAACATTAACACTACCTTTCTGATACATCATATGAGGCACACAATTCTCTGGGATTATCTGTTGAAAAACATAGTAATAACTTCATAGTTAGCAATGATGTACTAGTTTTAGAAGTATGCAAAAGATGCACGAATGTCGTAATAGTAAAAATCTTACTAGGGTATCTCCATGGTAGTTACCGTAGTTGAACACATGCACTAGTGGCACGTATTTACCATAATGTTGAGGAGTTTGATTGTGGATAATGTAATTCTCAATGTCAGTACAAAATCCGACCAGATGATTTTTCTCCTTGTAAGTTGTTAATTCGGAGCCATCGGTGTAGTGGGTTTTGTCTACCATCTCCCGCACATTCTTTGAACAATAAAAATAAGCTGTCAATGGAAATAAGCTGTCAACTATTTTGAAATAAACAATATAAATTAGCTAATAACTATGTTTGAGAAACTCACATAGCGGTAGAACTGGAGGCGTATCAACAAGGACCCAAATGTCCATATTGTCTTGGTTGATGTCAGGATTACCAAGATCCATGGTGATAAGAATATCCTCATCAAAACCATACATCTTGCAAAATGCTTCCCAATTTTTGCAACCAAAATGGGTTACGCTCTCAGAATTATATAGATTTACTTCAAAGTCCACATCGTGATGAGTCCTTAGGTGAATTTTCTTTGTTTCAGAAATTTCATGGTCTTCAAAATCCATCCTCTCCAAGACATAGCGTCTTGCATGGCATGGGATAAGCTATACTCGAATTGTAAAAGATGAAAATTACACATTGAAATAGTTGAAGGCATGCTTAATTATGAAAATAACACTTGTCGTCGTTGTGTACCGTTTCAACTTTGAAGGTCTCCTCGAGCTTAATGCCAAAGCGCCGATCATCGTCCAGGTGAGGCATGTCGCACAGACCTCGATCATCGTGGCACCAGTCGCACTCCGCCGGGAGACATTCGTCGTCCGATGATGATGACGACATATCCTACGTTCATAATTCAAAACTACATCATTTAGGGTTTGTCGACACTGAGACATCCTAAAAGCTAAGCTTTTATCATTTAAGGTTTGTCGACGCTGAGGCACCCTAAAAGCCTAAGCTTTCATCATTTAGGTTCTTATCGACACCGAGGCACCCTAAAAGCCAAGGTTTTATCATTTAGGGTTTGTCGACGTCGAGGCACCCTAAAAGCCTAAGCTTTCATCATTTAGGTTTTGTCGACGCCGAGGCACCCTAAAAGCCTAAGCATACATCATTTAGGTTCTCATCGACACCGAGGCACCCTATAGAAGCGAAGTTAAGTTTTCATCATTTAGGGTTTATCGATGCCGAGGCACCCTAGGTTGGGCCTAATCACTTGGCACTAATCAATTGGCTCTATTGCCACCTATGTTGGGCTTATCATCTAGGGTTTATCGATGCTAACAAGAATTCTAAGTTGGGCCTAATCACTTGGCTCTATTGCCACCTATGGTTTAATGCAGCAAGAATGGCGGGGCAGTTGATCCTACTTAACTAAGTACTAAGATACCCCGGCCCATGCATTAGTCGCAAGTACCCCATATGTCCTACTTTTAGCAAAGTCATGCTAAAATTCACGGAAAATTTCAGCATGACCTTTGCTGAAAATAGGACATATGGAGTACCCGAATTTGCCGGAACGGAAGTTAATCGACATTCCGGCAAACTCAAGGGCCTCTCAGGGTACCTGCAAATTCATCATGACACAATGGTCGGAGACAAAACATCCAAAACATCCAAAAGGATTTGATGCATGGGCCGGGGTATTGGAGGACACTTTTTTAGCATTTTTCCCCTTCCATCATGCAAGCAAAACTGAATGAATAGGGGCAATTTTTTGCAACCAATCACCAGAGCACAACAAACTGAATAAACAGCCTCATATGGACTGTACTGCTGTACATAAGCTTGAACAAAACATTATGCATTATGCAAAGCAATACTGACATGTTTAAAAAAAGTAATACTGAAACTATTCACTACGAATATTCAGAAACAACACAGATTTCAGGCTAAGTCTTGTGGATGTACAAATATCATAAAATCTGGATATTGTAGAGCTTTTAGAAACAACACAGAATTCCTAACACTTTAGATACTGTGACCTAAACATTAATGTCATTTATGTCTTGAATCAAACTTAAAACGAATCATGTTGATATGTGTCCACAAGACTCTGAAACCCAGAAAGCAACAAGAGAAAGAATTTTCTACAGATATTGAGCCTGCTACCATTTCTCTTAATGAAATCAGTAGAGCGCCTGTCTGCCTTTGTCCCAAAAATAGAGTAAACAAACTAGTTGAAAAAGTTATCTTCTCACCATAAAAATCAGTACAGTTAAAGGCTAGCACCCTCGGATACTCTATAACAGTACTAACTAATAATGGATCTGCAGAAGGGCAGTAACAAGTATTAGCAAGCAGGATGCTAAATTCCCATCTTCATTGCTATATATCAAGACCCCCAGATCACATAGGTGAATTAACATAAGATAGAACCCTGTGACGAATCACAAAGACCGCAATGACGTCAACACGAAAGCTTATGACCATCGCTGGAATCAAAGTCTTGTAGACTTGTAGTAACAAGTAACTTACTTAGTCCGATAATTACCAACTCCTGACAGTTTTAGACTACAACAGTTTCAGTTAACTGTTTTTTAAACTACAACAATTTCAGTGAACTTTTCCTCGGACTATAACATGTGATGCATAGATTGAATTTTAAACTTTCTTGCAATATAAGCTTGCCGTACACTTTATATTTAGATCAGGAGCCAAGCTCTAAAATTGAATTTTTAACTGAATTTTTATGACTGCATCTGTTTCAGTTTCAGTTTCAGATAAAGTTTATATTCAGATCAGGACACTGACTTTTAAACTGACTTTATATTTAGTTTCAGGTAAGGACATCAGAGAATCTACAGCGAGGGGCGGCCGGCGCGGTGAGCACGAGCCCGCATGCACAAACGGTGACTAAACAAGGAGAAAAACAGGGGAATCGATGGAGATGCTCACCGCGGAGCTGGGGAAGGAGACGGCGAGGCCGAGGGTGGTCGGGGCAGCGCAGATCGACGCCGAGAAGCAGTGGTCGGTGATGAGGAAGAAGAGGTCGATGCGCTTGATCCTTGATGACCCGGCTCCAATCCGTGGACGTAGGCGATGAAGGTGATGATGGTGTTGCTCCTGGCGCAGCTCCTAGGCACGTCGATGGAGGACGGGGCGGTCGGTGGCCGCGGTGACGCGCGGCAGCGGCGCTCGGGGTGGAGGGAAGGAGCGGGGCAGGCCGTCCGCAGCGAGGACCGAGAGGGCGATTGAGGAGTGGAGGGAAGGAGCGGGGCAGGCCGTCGGCGGCGAGGACCGAGACGGCGAGGCGGGGCGCGGGGGTCGTCGGGTGACTAGGGGGGAATGAATCTGGCGAGGGGGGAGTGAATCTGGCGAGCGGGAGGGACGAAGGGATCGGGCGACTAGGGGGGAAGATTACTAATGGCGCACCCCCTGGCGGTGCGCCATTAGTATGTTTTTTATAGCAATGGCGCACCCCCGAGACGGTGCGCCATTAGTATTGTTTTTTTTAGATAGCAATGGCGCACCAGCCAGCCGTGCGCCATAAGTAAGATTTTATTATTATTATTTTGTTGCATCTAATAATTTAATAGAAAATTAATATGAACATGAATATGAATATGAAAATGAATATGAATATGAAACAGTAATAAATTTTTATAAAAACAGTAATATTTTTAAAAAATATCATCAAATTTGTTATTTGAAAATATTTATGAATCGAAAAAATATCATCAAATTTATTATTTGAAAATATCATCAAATTTGTTATTTGAAAATATAAACAAATTTGTTTTTTTGGATTTTTAGTTGCATTCATTTGTGACGGTGGAGTGGGGGAGTGTGCGGGGGGTCGGCGGCGGGTGGAGGGGGGAGGGTGCGGTGGGTCGTCGCGCGGTGGAGCGGGGGAGGGTGGGGGGTCGTCGGCGGCGGGGTGGGGGCGGGGGGAATTAGCTAGGGGGCGAGGGAGAGGGATGAAGGGGATCTGGCGAGAGGGAGGGAATTAGCTAGGGGGAATCTTACTAATGGCGCACCTGCGGTCGGTGCGCCATTAGTAATCTTTTTTTACATAGCAATGGCGCACCAGGCAGAGGTGCGCCATTAGTAATATTTTTTTTACATAGCAATGGCGCACCAGGCAGAGGTGCGCCATTAGTAATCTTTTTTTATATATATAGCAATGGCGCACCAGCCAGAGGTGCGCCATAAGTAATTTTTTTGTTGCATGTAATAATTTTTTAGAAAATGAATATGAATATGAAACAGTAATATTTTTTTATAAAAACAGTAATAATTGTTGTTTAACAACAATTGTAGTCTACACTTTTTTATTATTATTTTTTTAAAAATGAAGAGGGGAGAGGAGGCGCGGGTGGGATCGAGATCGAGATGGAGGGGGAATCGAGATCGAGATGGAGGGGGATCGAGATCGAGTGTCCTCATGAATATTCAATATTTTATCATATTGAATATGAAAAAATATCATCAAATTTGAAAAAATATTCATGAATTCAAAAAGTGCCCATGAAATTTAAAAATATTCATGATATCAAAAAGTGCCCATGAAATTTAAAAATATTCATGATATCAAAAAGTGCCCATGAAATTTAAAAATATTCATGATATAAAAATATATACTAATGGCGCACTTCTACAGGGCGCGCCATTAGTAGTTTAAACTAGTAATGGCGCACTGTGAGGCGGTGCGCCATTAGTAGTTTTGCAAAAAAAAGAACAAAAAAAATTCAGTACTGGCGCACTCCCTATCTGGTGCCCATTACTAGTTAGAACTAGTAATGGCGCACTTCGGTAGGGTGCGCCATTAGTATGTATGTAAAAATGAAAAAAAAATTATCACTAGTGGCGCACCTGTTTTCTGGTGCACCATTAGTGTCTTCCACACTAATGGCCCATCACCAACTGTGCGCCATTAGTATATAGTAGTGGCGCACTGCTTCCCTGGTGCGCCATTAGTGTCAATCCTATCTATAGCCCTTTTCCTAGTAGTGGTTCATATGTAACTCGAGACTAATCATGTGGTGCGCTGTGAAGATAATACACAAACGATGGTTTAACTTGACAATAATGATGATTGTAGATCTTATTAAAACAGAGAAATGAATTCAAATGCTTTGACTTCACAACAATCATTATTGTAGATCTTATTCAAATATAGAAACAAATTCAAATTTAGTTCATATTGAAGCGGTAGTATATACGTTTGGAATGCACTAAAACGTTCATTTGAGTAGTAGGTTGCATGCATTATACACGTAGCGAAATATTTTAATTGAACATAACATGAATTCAAAGTTTTGAATGACATTTGTAGTGCGAATTGATTTGGTACAGTACACGTTAGGCTTGTCCGGAAATTTCAACCCGCGCCTTGTTAGCCCGAAATATTTAAGATATATCTTTGTCTCGTTGTGCTCCGACAACTCCCTCCATCTCAACCCGCGCCTTGCTATTCCAAAATTACAACGCGCGCGAAAACTCCCACCTCCTGTGAAATCCCGACACGCGAAATGCCCGTGATACCCCTGAACCGAAAGAACCGCCTCAAATCGGTGGGGGTACTTTCATAACTTACCCCACATTTCGGACAAGCGCGTCCCTAAGCCATGGTTCCCCTCCCATCCCACGCCACCCATTCTTACACCGGCGCGGAAAACCCGCGAAGCCCCACACCCTCCTCCGTCGCCACCCAGCCGGAGCCTCTTCCCCGACTGACGATCGTCCACAGCAACACCTCGACCTCATCCACTCCATAGGATGATGATCCGCTGTTGATCTCGTGTGTGGTCTCGTTTTTCTTTTTGTCTTTCGTTGATTTGTTGTTGTTTTGGTTTGTTTGTTTTCTTGTTTTTCGCGTGTTCGTTGCCGTGGATTCTGCGTGGGTGTTGGCGAGCAGACGCGGGCAGGGTGTGGTCACTCGCCTTGGCGGTGAGACGGGTTTCGGGGGCGGCTGCGAAGATTACCGGGCAGGGATGAGTACGAGATCAGGCGGGAGGGATTTTCCTCTATGTGTCGAGACGTTCTATGAGAATTGGTTTATAGTCTAGCGCAGATGTGTAACATTGTGAATGTATTGGGGCATTGAGGCATGCAGATGCATTTTATGCTAAAGTGTAAGACGATGGATGAGAGTGGAGGTGCGTTACAAGACTGTTAGAGAGGAGAGCGATTAGATCAAATAGGTAGGTCGAGAGGGATGATGGAAGTATCAGAGACTGTAGACCTGGATGTTTGAATGTAGATTATTGAGTCATCAGACCGCTCAGGCCGTAGATGACGGATCCGTCGTCGATCTGGTCATGCTGCCTTTGGTATCATGTGGAAGTAGGGACGCACCCCGTCTCGCCGCTCCAACGGAGTGTGTCGCTTCGTCGATGCTCACTCGAGAACGTGGTGGCTGTGATGCATTCCTCCATTGATGCTTCTCGTGGCACAACCAGAGGCTCTTCATTCGGCCTACAGCGAGGTGGACGCGATCGGTGTCATGCGCAGGCCGTCTGAGAGAGTCATCATGTGCATCGAGCCGCCTCTTTCTACGGATGAAGATCTGGGCCATGTAAGTTCGGCACTCACGCAAAGAGGTTGTTACACTATCGCTCCGTTATTTCTTCTGCTGATTCGACTCTTACAGTGCTGCCACTCCGCGGCGCCGCTCGCGGGTGTAACTAGCGAGCTGCGACAGCTGGCGGCGCCGGACTACCATATCCACGGGCGGCGTCGCGTCGGGCCAAACTGTTCGCTCCACAGTAGTGGCGTCTGCCTTTGGCCGGCGACCAGCTTCGCCAGAATCTGTGTAGGGAGCTGCTCTGGCTCTTAGTCGCTCCCGCTCGAGTAGTGTGCTGGCTCTAGGGCTTCTTGTCTCTCCAGTGTCCTGCGCTAAGTTTGGTCTGCTCATTTGACATCTATGCTAAGGTGCGCGCCTAACTAGCTACACTGCGATCTTGGAGTGGTTTTTCTGGTCGTTTACCTTCTTCTTGAATTCACGAGGTGAGTATGTTCCCCTGCGCGTGTTGTTATCTGAATATGCAGGCGCAGGTTGGTCGTTAGTTATTTATTGTTTCCTCCTTTGTTGCGTCGCGGTTCGGTTTCTTACTCGTGTTGTTTCTCCTGTGCTTGTAATCGTGGTGCTTGTTTGTTTTTTGTTTTTTGTTTCTAGTTGGTTTGGTTGTGGTTTTTTGTTTTCGTTGAGTTATTGCTGCTCGCTTCAGCGGGCGCTTATAGCTCTACTACTTGGCTCGTTGCTTGCTGAGTGCCTGCTTCTGATTATTGCTAGGCCTTACAGTCGACTGAAATCGAGCTTTGGGGCAGAGTGCGTTTCAGGGCGGTGGGGGGGGGGGCTCGAACTCGGAGTTAAGGAAGGTGAACCGGAAAGTCAGGCAATCGGGGAGGGCGCGCGGCCGCGCGATGTAGAGTATCCGGCTATTCTAGTCTTGAGGTCAGAGGGTGGGGGCGGTGGCTCACATAGAAGAGAGATAGTGGGCGTAGCGTGGGATCGCCAAAGAGAAAGCACTCGGCACAGGGGCGGGGGCGTGGGGGGGCTAGTGGGATGGCCGGGGCGGCGGCGGACCGGCGGTGGGGTGTGTTTTCGGGGCGGGCGGGGCGGCACACCGCCAGCCGCGGACGGCGGGGGGCGACTGTTTGGCGGGTGGTGGCTGGCGGCTCAGGGGAATGGAGGTTGAAGATGAATTGCAGGCCCTTGATTTCATATCCAATGGCTGCAAAATCGACTGACCAGAGATGAAAAAGTCAGTCGTCTGACGTGTAGACTCACCTCTAGTCCGTTCAGTTTCGACAGTAAAATTTAGTTTCGATAGCAAAATTCAGTTTCGACAATTAAGTTCAGTTTCGACAGTTAAATTCTGTTTCGACAGTTAAGTTCAAAGATGAGCGGCTGATGTATTTTACATCTAGCACTTTGTGGTTATGTATTTTACGTCATCTATTGGAGATGCTATTAGAATTCCACTCAGGTTAACGTTGTCTCTCTTGTCCTGCTTCAGCCTCGGCGTCGTACAACTCACCGGAGCTGCTCCAATGACGAATCCCTCCATCACAGCGGAGCAGTACCTTGGGCTTCATCTCCAGACGCCTAAGATCTTCTTCCCCTCCTCCGACAGCCAAGTCAGCTGGAGCATCCTCACCGTCCAACCCAATCATGCTAAGATCGACATGGCTTCGCCAAAGAGGTTGTACACTTGTTGCATCTCTTTTTTACTCTACATGTTATATATATATATTATCCACTAAGCACACAGAGTAACGGGAAATACGATTATTTTATCCTACTATATGACAAGCAGTGAGGTACCAGGCAACTTAGCTATCCGTGATGGACTCTCTTGAACGCCATCATTATTTATCTTTGCGCATTTAAGTTGTGCATTTGTCGATGGCCCTGGGAGCTGAGCTAGTAGGGCAGTGGCCTGGGTCCAAAGTAATAGAATTAGCACAAAAACATTTTTTAATTGTAGGCTTTTCCTTGCTCAAGCCTGCCTACTAGAATCGCCAGTGCTTGAAAGGAAAAGTGAATGAAAAACATAGAAATTGGAAAGTTTCCTATGGTACTACTTTTCATGAATTTGGTGCAAAGGAATGGAGCAAAGGAAAACTGTAGGATTTGTTCCTTTAGTGTCTCCTTGAAAGAAAACCGTAGGAATTTTAATTTCCACTTGTCCTCCTTTTCAAATTCCTATTCATGAAGCACAAGACTAAGAGATAGTAGCATAATAGCATTATAACCGTACATTTTCTTGTGGTTTGACTTAATCTCACCATGCTTCTTTGCATCATGTGTTCTTCCAATTCTTGTGAACCAAACACCCAGATTGGCAGAAATCATGTGCTTTTAAATTCTCTATTTTGCATGTTCATTCCTATCCTATTCCTGTCTATTTCCTATCCCTGCATTGTTAGAATCCTCAAATTCAAACAAGCCCTTACACAATTACTTCTGTTATAGATATGTGTCAAAGAAAACCTTGTGTGGTTTGTCCTGCTCCCGCGGTGCTATGTTCCACCCCAGCTCAGCTGCTCCAACGACGGAAGGGTTCACCACAGCAGGGATCCGCTCTCCAGACTGTCTTTCGCCGCCTCGGATCTTCTTCCCCGCCGCCGGCAGCCACGACAACTGCATTACCATCATCCACTGAGCAGATGACCTTGAGGATAACACGGCTCCGCGAGAGAGGTCGCACTCTTCCGTGTCTTCTTACGTTATGCATCGCTTAATATGATGGCATGCTACTTTATCGTCGTGTTCACCTATTAGACTCCGAGTCAGGTCCAAACTTATGCTGAAACTTGAGTTTTTAAATGGTTGTGGGGTACATATTGGGGCAGCAATCAGTACTATCTGTCTACTATCTGGTTAATGTTGGGTGTCTACTCTGAGTTTCATGTTGGGTGCAAACAAACATTAAAGGAGCCATTATCTGTATTTTTTAACTAAAGCTATTATCTGCTTGCTATCATTGGTTTTGGGTCTATCCATAGTTTTCTACCATCACTCTGGATTTGTGCATGCACTCCTTACATAATCTCACTATGTTTTATTCCTATGCATGTCAGTTATTGTACACAATGGAACTGAACATGTAGAGCAAAATAGACGAGCCTTGCGTGGCAATAAAATTTCATGCAGACGTCGCTCCATGGTGGGCACAAAGCAGCCCCCCTCCACCCATTTCGGATCATAATCAAGAGGAAGATAACTCTTCTGAGGGGGATTCGGAAGCAGAAGACCACTCCTATTTACCCCATGAGGTCTTCTCTCTAACTTGGCATGCTGATGTTGGTAATATCATGCATATGGTGCCCTGCATTGCTTACGGTATACATCAAAGATGTCGTCTGCTTAGTTTAGACATGCTTTGTGTCAATGCCATCTGTTTAGTTTCTTTATCGTATATGTGAATCATGCAATGCCATCTTGTTTAGCCAGGCATCATATATGTGAATTTTGCAATTCCACCCTGGTTAGCCAGTCATCTTATATGTGAATTATATCATGACATCATTTTTTATTACGTGTTAAATTTGTCAACAATTTTAGTACATTCAATTACTCTTACTGTGCATCAGCCATTCGGCACGGTCATGGAAAAATCTGGAGTGGAAACAAGGTCTTCAGAGCAGACAATGCTATCTGACGAAGCACATGTCTTGCTGGTTACAGGTAGCTCCTCATAGGAGGATTCAGAGACAAATGACCAGTCCTATTCCCCCCCCCTCGAGGTGCATGCTCTAACTTGGCAGGGTTATGTTGCTCATATCGTGCGTATGGTATCTTGCATTGCTATGTCATTTGCTTAGTTTAGACATGCTTTGTGTGTACGCCACCTGTTTAGTGTCTAATTACCATATATGTGAATTATACAATGCCATCTTGTTGCAAGACATTATATATGTGAATTATGCAATGCTATCTTGTTGCAAGGCATTATATATGTGAATTATACAATGCCATGCTGTTTAGCCAAGCGTCATATATGTGAATTATATCATGTCATCCTTTTTTTTGTATTTCTCATTGCTTTTGTCGACAATGTTTGTATATTCAACTGCTCTTCCTGTGGATCAGCCATTTGAATTGGTGATGGAGAAATCTGGAGTGAAAACAAGGTCTTCAGAGGAGACAATGCTACCTGCTGAAGCAGATATCTTACTGGTTACAGATAGCTCTTCAGAGGAGGATTCAGAGGCAGATGACCAGTCCTATTATCCCCCGGAGGTGTATGCTCAAACTTGGAGGGGTTATATTAGTCATATCATGCATATGTTGTATTGCAATGCTTAGTTTTTCCATCATATACACAATATTGAATGCCATCTCCTTAGTTGACACATCATATATGCGATTGCCCTTTGCTCACTTCCTTAGTATATAAATCATATGTTTGAATTATATCATGACATGATGTTTACATAGACAGCATGTATCTGAATTATGGCATGCCAACCCATTTTCTAAAGACATAATATAGTTATATCATCTCATCCTGTTTACATAGTCATCATATTTTGAATTATGTCATTCTATTCGTGAATTATATCATGCCATCATGTTTCCATCGACGGAATGTTTGTGATTTATGGCATGCCAACCACTTTAATAGACACATCGTATAGTTATATCATGTCATCCTATTTACATAGTCATCATATTTTGAAGTATGTCATTCTATCATGTTTAGTTAGCCATCATACATGTGAAATTGTGTCATGCTATCCTGTTTAATTAGCCATCATATATGTGAAATTATGTCCTGCTATTCTGTTTGGTTAGACCACATAAATGTGAATTATTTCATGACATGTTTTCTTCCCTACTATCCATTGCACCTGTCTATCTTACAATGTACATTCAATTACTTTTCTTGTTTATCAGCCATTTCAATTGGAGGGGGTGATGGCAGTATCTGTGGGAGTAAAAACATGGTCTTCAGAAAAGATCGTGCTACCCATCGATGGAGATAGAACCATGGTTGTACTTGCCCAAGAACCAGCCCCACCACACATAACCCAGACTCACGCAGATTGTACCCCTACCCAGTTGGATAGAGAACCAGCTACACCCCTTCTAACCCCAACTCTAGCAGATAGTTACCCAGTTCCCATTGACACATCACCATCTCCACCACAAAGCACCCAAACACGAGCAGTTAGTAAGGCAACTGTAGTGCCCAAAGCATGAGGACCACCACTCCGAACCCCAAGTCAACGCTGAAAGCAGAAGAAGAATTGCTCTCAGGTCAGGTTCCATAGCTGTGGTTCATACTACTTTGCTCTTGCATCACTATATTTACTCATACCAACTAATTGCAAATTTGAAGGATGCAATTGAAACTCCAATGGCGCAACAGGTATGTTTTAAACCTGTTTCTTTAACGTGTTTGCTGTTGTAACTTGCTCTATGTTGATTTCAATTTCAATTGAATAAACAGTTATGTTCTCATGCCATGCACATTACAAGTGTTGTTATTGTTGTGTAGTTTCCCACACTTATATTCTGTTTATGCTGCTTTGTCTTAAATAGATATGATTCGAACTGTATCTATCTTGATTTGGCAACATAAACTAGAATAATACAGACCATACAGTGACCATACTACATAGATATTTGTTTGTTTCATGCTGTTATCCTGTCCACCTTACTACTGAATTGGTTTACCAAAATGAGTTTCATATACTACATTGTAAACCTGTGATGTGTTTGTTTGTTTCTCTTTCAGAACGCGGATAAAATATTGGAGAAGAGTACCCCGTTATGCAATGGTAAAGGAAATAATGCAGATAAGGTTCAAGATAGTGAGACATCCCTGTTGGTCTCCAAGAAAGCTGATAAAAACTATATTGAAGACACCGAGACAACCCCAAAGTCCTGTCTTGATGTAGTGTTTGAGTTACTGGCTACTACTGCTAGCACCAGCTCTTTGAACTTGCTGCCTGAATCAGTTCGGCTTCTTGAGTCTCAACTTCAAGTTGAAAGACATTGATCAGATGTTATGCGACAGGAAGCTGAAGGACTGAGGAAGTCCCTGGAGAATTCAGATGCATACTTTTTTGTGCAACAGCAAGTGCTGGAGGATTTAAGCACCAAACAAGAGAAAGTTAATAAGCTTGCTAAGCATCTTGCCAGCATTATGGGTACCCAGGATATTGTTTCTTGAGCTCTTCTGAAGTGGTTTTAGTTCTAGACTTGTTTTGCTGTGGCGTTTATATGATGCTTTGTTCCCTATATTTGCACTGGTGGCGAACTTTGATGCCTAGTGGATGTAATATGTGTAATAGCCGTGATAGCCTAGCGTAAGTTGCTTGCTAATTTATTTCCTTATTGTCTTGTTTATTTGTTTTCTTGTAGTCAGTGCAGTTCTTTTTCCGCGGTTTGCTAGTGGCCGCAATAACCTATTTTTTAAAACTAGGCCACAATAACAATGGGCTACATATTTACTGTAGTTAACATGGGCCTCCTATCGGCCGTAGAAACAATGGGCCTTCTACGAGGCATAGAAACAATGGGCCTTATACGAGCCGTAGACACAATGGGCCTTCTACGGGCCGTATCATCAATGGGCCTTCTCCGGGCCGTATGATCAGTTGGCCAAACATGGGCCAATAACAGACCACATTATGGTCGTAAATAGGCTAGAGTTGAAATCGTCCATTCATGGGCCTACCATAATGGGCCGTCGTTAATCGGCCGTATTTGATGACGCTATGAAAATGGCCCTACGTATTAACGGGCCACAAACGGGCCGACTATAACCATGGGCTAAATTTGGCCCACAAGCAGAAAATGACAGTAACGGGTTGTAAGTAAATGAATGCTCGAAATGAGCCCAAGAATAAATGGGCCCTGAGAAGGCCGAAAGATAACATGGGCTGGAAACAGCCCAATCGAATAATGGCCCGTTAATGGGTATAAAGTGATACACTGTTCATTACGGGCCAGTTTTACCACGTGTCGTTAGTGGGCCGAGGGTTACTAAGGGCCTCATATGGGCCGAAGGACGTCATGGGCCATACATGGGCCCGAAGTTAAAATGGGCTGGAATTATATTGGACGGCCCAGATGACACTACTGGGCCTAATTCGGATAGGCCGTAAACAGGCCCTGGGTTAGGGGGCTGTAAATGGGCTATATGCTAACAGGCCGTTAACAGGCTTGCCGTGGGCCAGCCAGCCACCTTTTGACCAAGTCAAATGGGCCGGCCTTTTCACAGGAATGGGCCTCTGTTGGGCCGTGCCATGTGTCGATGTATCATATGCGCTTTGGGTCCAATGAGTGGATGACATCTGTCCCAACGGTGAGCCGACACGTGTTTCCTCCAGCCAATGATGATTTTACACGTGGAAAATCCCCATTGGTCGGGGCTGTTAACGGGTTATCAGATCCAAAACCGGACCCGATAGCTTAACGGCGTTCCGTTACGGTGGATGCCACGTGTCGGTCACCCTTGACAAAAGCACTTTTGTGATGCGCGATTTATCGTCATGGAAGTGGACACTTCCGTGATGATAATTTTGGTAATGTCATGGAACACTTCTACGACAACACATGTATGACTATCTTGATTTTGTCATAAATTTGTCATGGATGTACATACATGACAGAAAACGTGACCTACTATGACAAACACGTATCATCACGAAGGTAGTGGATGGACCTGGCTTTCGACGGTGGTGCGGAGGCAACGGCAGCCGGCAACGGTAGCGGCGGTGGAGCGTGTGGTGGGTGTTCGACGCACACCCAACAGGGATGCCACGCGCACTACACTATGCCAGGGGCTACGCCGCCGCGGTGTAGCCTCCCAGCTGGAGCTATCCTCTGATGACAGCGGAGTGGCTGAGTGACGATGACAGACCGGTGCCATTGGCGATTGTGGGAGAAGCAGACGAGATAAGCTACAGGGAGGGAGGGGAAATGCGACGCGGGACTTGCCGACCGTGAGGGTTTATATAGCAGGCCGGTAAGCATTGGGATTTTGGGGGATTTCATCAAGTCGGGAGGGAAGCTTACGCGGGAACCTGCGAGGTTAAGAGGGAACGGGCTCACCGACAATTCATTGGCGCCACCGTTTGGCCAAAAGAACGCCCCCGTGCGCTGCGCAAGCTTGCGCTGTAAGCCGTCTACGGTAGCGGGGTGACAAGACGTGCGAGAGGACGACGAAAGGCCACGTACACATACGGTTAATACAAAAAATGTTTGCGGTTTAATTACCTACTATACCCCATCCTGGTTTATAATTAGGATTTAACTAACAAAATACGAATGCATGTCGCCAAAGATTATATAGTTGGATTCGTATTTGAACATAGTTTCCAATTATATAATTTTTATAACATGCATTAACATTTTGTTGGTTAAATTTAGGGGCAAAGTATGGCACAAAATATAAAGGGGACTATAGACCAAGATGGAGGTAGTAGCACACGGCCGCTCTCTATGCAGCGACGCAACTATCAGCCGACTTGTAGGCGACCATTTCCTGCGTGTTCACCGGCTCTATGCATGTGGTTGCTTGCAGTTGAGGTGGTCGCGGCGCGCTCTGCTCTCGCGTCCCTCCAGGTGCTCTGCCCTCATCCCTCCATGCACGCTGCCATTGTTTGGGGCCGGTGCACGATCACACTCGTTCGTGTGCATGCGGTTGCACCAGGCCCGGCACGTCGATGCAGTTACACGCTGCAAAAACTGCCATGCAGACACGCCAAGAATCCACGCCGCCCGGCCCCCTTTTATTCCTGCGGCCTTTTACCTTCATCTCTCGTCTCACACGACATAATAAGCACACCCACGACGACACATACAGAGAGGACATCCAACGGTTCCAATGGTGCTCCCCGTGGCTCCAATGGCGCTCCCAGCCGCCCACGACGACAACGACGGGCAGTTCAGCATGCAACTCATCATGGACACCCGTCTGAGGGGCAAGGCTCTCTCGGTGGTGTACATAATGATCCGGCATCGGTGGAGAGCTCCATCCAAACTATGGAGCAATTCCTTGCCGAGGACAACTACCAAGTGGTCGGTTTCGACCTCGAGTACACCATGGGTCGTGCCGAGCACGATCAGAAGGTTGCCGTCGCCCAGTTGTGCGTGTGACATGACGTCCTCGTCTACCACTACCACCTGGCCACAAGACCTTGCGAGCATTTCTCTAGGTTTATCGACAGCTCCGACTATAATTTCGCTACGATGGACACCAACAACGATCTAAAAGTGCTCAAGGTTTCGGTCTTGAAATGCCCGAATCTTGTCAACATCCATCACCACTACAAGGTCTGGGAGAGCGACAAGAACAAACTAAACTCCCAGGTTGACCTCGCCTCGGCCATCATCGACCCCTGCTACACGAAGAGGAAGGAAGAGAGCAAGAAGGACAAGAACGCCTGGCACAATGTTTGGCATGAGAGACTAGATGAAGAACATGTCAAGTACGTGGCCAAGGACACGTACACAAGCTACGAGGTATCAGGCGGATCGTTGACATGAGGAACTATCTTCTTCCTGCCCCAGACGAGGGATCGAGCCACATAGTAGTGGCGGGAAAGTCACAAGAAGTAGATGACTAGACGATCATTTCTCCTACTTTAGAATGCATGCAATTGTTTATTGAGGTGTGTGCGAATGATCTGTATAGTCACTTACGTAATTGCATGTTTATTTTAGTCATATCTATATACATGTTATTCTTCTGCGGACAGAGCAAATCACACGACTTATTAGCAGCAATCGTCTGTGTTATTATTGGTCTTCGCACATATTTCTAATTACGGACTTGTTTGCCGCGTATCACACACATCTTGTTCAGTTGAACAGTTTCCATTGTGTTGCCTACTCACAAACAGTTCATCCTAGTGAACCGTATGCTGTATATCGCACACACCTTCATCTGGCTGCCCATTTCTTTTGTTCATCCTCATCACAAACAGTTCATCTGAGTGAACCGTATGCTGTATATCACACACGCCTTCATCTGGCTGCCCGTTTCTTTTGTTCCGCCTCATTGCAAACAGTTCATTGAACTGAACTGTTTGCCCTGCATCGCACACACAATTAAAATCTGAACTGTGTTTGATGCATCCGCCATCGCAAATGTTTTGCATCTTTTTTGACGGTTTTTACACCACTGTTTGCGATTACGGCATCACACACAGTTTCATCGAAGGGTCTCTTATCGTAGTGTCGCGTTTGGACCATCCCGCAGTAGTGTGGGCTCTTTATTAGATCCACAGTTATTCAGATGAGAGCCACTCAACATTTTAATTGTGGTCTTCTCCTCAGTATGACTCAAATAAAAAGAAAAGAAATTTAGAGAAACACACTGAAATATTTTTGGAGTTTTTGGTTTTCTTGAACAAGCAAATAAAAGGGAAAAGCAAAAACAAAAAAAACTATTTACACGGGAAAACTCCCAACAAGCAAAAGAAGAACAAGGAAATCTTGTTGGGTTTTCTTTTCAATGCTACAGCTAAGCATGCATAGAAAGTAAACTAACTACAACTAATTTTTTTTGTTTTTCTAAGGTTTTTCAAACACACAAGAAGAAAGCGAGAAAATAAAATTAAGAATGGATGATACAATGAGAAAGTGCGGACACCGACAAATGAAATAAGTGCAAATGAATGCAATGTCGATGGGAAACACGTACTCCCCCAAGCTTAGGCTTTTGGCCTAACTTGGTAATCAATCAGAAGCCTTGATAGTAGTTGGGGTACTGAGGAGCGGGTGTCGGTGTCAAAACTGGCGGATCTCGGGTAGGAGTCCCAAACTGTGCGTCTAAGGTCGATGGTAACAGGAGACAGGGGACACAAGGTTTTACCCAGGTTAGGGCCCTCTTGATGGAGGTAATACCCTACGTCCTGCTTGATTGACCTTGATGAGTATGAGGATTACAAGAGTTGATCTACCACGAGATCGTTGTGGCTAAACCCTAGAAGTCTAGCCTGTATGATTGTGATTGTTCCTAAGGACTAAACCCTCCGGTTTATGTAGACAACGGAGGGGCCTAGGGTTATACAAAGTCGGTTACAGAGAAAGGAAATAATACATCCGGACGCCTAGCTTGCCTTCCACGCAAAGGAGAGTCCCATCCAGACACGGGAGGAAGTCTTCTATCTTGTATCTTCATGGCCCAATAGTCCGGCCCATGTCACACAGGCCAAACGCCCGAGGACCCCTTAATCCAGGACTCCCTCAGTAGACCCCGAAACAGGCTTCAAGGACGATGTGTCCGGCATGCTGATAGTCTTCGGCATTGCAAGGCGGGTTCTTCCTGCGAACACTTCAAAGTGTCCGATCCAAAGAGTCATACTCGGCTTTCTATTTAATGTCGTACCCATTGGCTTCTGCGCCTCCACCACTTCGGCTTCCATGTGTCGAGCGAACATGAAAGGTCAGAGTACTTTTTTGCACATAACACCCTGTCCATGTAAGAAGGGCTCTATTTAAAGGGACTGGATCTTAGATCCCATTCCACATCAAGCAGAAAATCCTTCCAGCATGGCTAGCATTCCTAGTTCTTCCTCCCACCCCCATGGCTCCGAAAAAGGCGATTGGGGAAAATGCTCAGTATCCCAAGGTGCTAAGTAAGAGTAAGCTTCAAACACAGGGATTCCTCCCCCCCCCCCCCCCCCCCCCCCCCCCCCCCCGCGGATCTAGTCCCTATTCGGGCAGGATTAACCTCTTTTACGGGCGAAGCCCTGGCAGAAAATTCCCCCAATCCAGCTAGGGGCGAGCGAGTGTGCTTTATATCCTTCTTAATAAGAGGCGTCGGGTTTCCAATCCACCCCTTCCTCTAAGGTCTTCTGGATTACTATGGCCTCCAACTGCACAATCTCATGCCGGGCTCCATTCTGCACATCGCGGGCTACGTTGCTCTTTGCGAGCTATTCCTGGGCTGCGAGGCCCACTTCGAGCTATGGAGGAAACTATTCTGCCTTGTCCCTCGCTCCCAAAAGGGATCTATATTTGAGGTGCGCAGCGCCGAAATATGGCGCGTAGTCGGGACTGGATACTTAACGCTGAAGAAGGCATCCGAAGAGTGGCCCTCAGAGTGGTTCTATATTGAGGACGTCGCTCTCCCTGATCCAGTCTGAATGGGCCTTCCTGAATTTACCAGTGCTCCATTGAAGAAACGCCACAGCTCGCGCCCTCGGAGCCTCGAGGAGGAAGATAGTGCGGAAGTCCAACAATTAATCGGCAAGATATAGACACTCGCCCAGTCCGGATTATCAATAATTGAGGTAATGGACACTTCCATAGCGCGGGGTGTTCAACCGCTTCAATTCAGGGGGCTTCCCATGTGGCACTACAATGGGGAAGACGACGCCTCGCACTGTGGACGAAAGGGTCCGGATTCCCTTACCGCCCTGGCCGCAATATTGGCCGATCTGTATAAAGGGGAGAAAGAGGAGTTCACTCGTCTTACGCTCTGGGAAGGATTTTCTATGTACAATCCTCCTAGCTGGGTGAGTTTTAATCCCACCACTCTACTCAATCCTCTCCCCGAGTCGTGTTTAATTGGCATTAACCCGTCCATTTGCAACAGGAATGGCGGAAGGTTATAGCGGGGATCTATAGCCCCGCTCCACAATCGGAGAACCTTAACCGGGACCTTGACCCCGGATACGAAGAGGATCCGGACATATTTATAGAGCTTGAGGAGGGAGTATTCTAGCAGGCGAGCTATGATGGCACAGTAGTGCCAATCATGGCCGACTATCCCGTCCTCCTTCCTACCTCACATGTAAGTAATCAGGAGACACGTCCTCCGAAAGAGCTTCCTCACTGTACCTCACCCACCACACTGTCTCGTGCTCCAAAGGGAATGCGCTCGGCGCGCCATGCTACACCAGAGGCGTCTTGTAAGAGCACGGCGCCCGCACGGAACAAGTCCTCAAAGAGGAAGGCAGACTATAACACGGCTGAACCTTCATCGAAGAGGTATGGCTTTTTAATATGCCTCCTGGCCGTCACATCGAACTGTGACATTATCTGCTGCATCTTATCAGGAAGAGCGTTCGCCAGACTATGTCTGGGGATCCTGCCGGTCGCGCCTCCACCAGTCAGATTCCAGACCCTGCCCTAAGGACGGGGGCTGACACGGGAGTGACGCCGAATTGTCCTTCTGCAGAGGATTCAGATGATATGTCCATCATGAACTCTGAAGTGGAGGGCGCCATGAATCATCGGCGCCGGAGGGCCGCTCTTCGCGACCCGGTTTTACAAAAGAGGCATTTAATGCCTTCTCGGCTGATACATACATCCGAGTTGCCCAGGACGGGCTTACCAGAGCCACAGACCAGCATTTGAAAGATATGCGAGTAAGTACGCATTTGTACAGCCTTTGTAATCATATACTAGTAGCCCCCGAGACTTGAAGCATTTTATACAACTGATTTAAGGATCATTATATAATCAGGCACTTATAGATAAGAACGACCTGCTGTCTCAAGAGCTGGAAAAGTGTCGGACCCTACTAGCTATGGCTATCGCTGAATTGGAGAAGGAGGCACCGCCTGGTAATGTTTCCCTCCATCCAGAAAAAGTATAATCATATACCAGTAATATTAATGCTGTTGTGTTACCGCTGACAGGATCAGTAGATCAACTGAAAGAGAAATTGAAAGTCGCCCAGGCGGGTGAACAGGAGGCCAAAAGGCAATGGGCAGCAGGAGAACGTGTGCTGACACAGGTCAGGGACGACAAGAACAAGCTGCAAGATTCCAACATCCTGATGGGCGAAGAGCTAAAAGATGTACGAGCCCAGCTTGCTGACGCTGTAAAGGAGAATAAGAGGCTACGAGGTGGCATATTCAGTATGCTTTCGAACTTACCTTCGTGAAATTCGGCAGGAAAATGAGCTGACAGATTTATGTCTGCAGGTATGCTGACTGGCCGTACCGAAGAGGAGATGTCCGGATCTCAAGGCGATCTGCTCCAAGAGCTATCCCAAGTGCACGAGCGAGCTCGACATGCAATGCGGAATGTTGCCAAGGCTTTGTGGCCATCCGCCTCCCCTCCAGGAAGTATGGAGGAGCTTGTGAAGCTACTCCAAGGGGCTCGACAGCGGTTTTGTTTATGGAAGATTTCGGCCTGCCGAGAAGGTGCACGAGAGGCTTGGGCCATGGTAAAAACATGGTACACCAAGATTGATCTGAATCATATGGCCCGGGTCAGACCTCGGGGGTCAGATGGACGAGAAATTCCCGTTAGTCTGGTATATGAACAAGTAAAGATAGCCGCCAAGTTTTCCCAACAGGATTGTAAGCTAGACAGACTGTTAGATAGCGTAGAGGAAGAAGTTTTTGAGTCCAAGTAACTATGTACTTCATTTGACAAATTTGTCCCTAGCCATATTATAAAATGATTGTCATGGCAGACCTTTTTTTCTTCGACCTCTAGACCCGAAGGTGCGGAGTGTTTCCGAATACCCGCTCGATAATATAGACCGGGGTATGCGTGGAAACCAGGCGTAGGGGTCATAGTTGCTTGAACAGACAAGTTGTATCCGGCTAGCTATGTTATATTACGTGTTGATTATAAGAAACATCTTCCAGGGAAAATAGTTCCGTTACGGGTTCCTTTCCCTGGGCGGATATGTGTTAGTATGCATGTCTGAACTATGATTGAAAAATCGTAGTATACATAACATCTGGGGGTTCACAGTGTGATGAAGGTAAAACATCTTTAGTTCGTCGACCGAATGTTCCCTTAAGAACGCTAGCTTTCGGCTTCACCCAGTCTGAGGTACAAGTCTGGATGACCCGGCTGTAACAATCGCAGAGGTGCTCCCTTTATGCCCTAGCCGAACAAACGAGAACATAGGGCATAAGCACAGGAGCCAGGTAACCCAATGCATATAATGGCGAAGAAAAGATACATATGCGGAAGAGGACACATATGTGTTGAGCTTGATGCTCGGAAAATAATAATAAGCTTCTGTGGAAGAAGCCCCCAAGTATTATGAGTGTATACATTTAAGGATGTGCACATCATAGGTGTGCAGTTTGGCCGCACAAGACCTAAAGAGCTAGAGAAAAATTAAAGAGGATAAAAATGGAAACAGAGGGAGAACAAGATGAACAAAGAGTACGGCTCTAGGCGTAGAATCTTCGGAGTCTTGCGGCATTCCACGGGTTCGGCTCAAGGCGATTGTCAGATGCATCACGCAGACGGTATGCTCCTCCAGTGAGAACCTCATCTATGATGAAGGGAACCTCCCACTTGGTCTTGAGTTTGTCCTTTTTCTTTTCTGGCGAGCGTAGAACGAGTTCACCAACATTATAAGTCTTGGACCACACTTCTCTGCTTTGGTATTTGCGAGCATGTTGTTGATAGAATGCAGAACGGGCTTTTGCAACGTCACGCTCCTCCTCCAGAGCATCTAGACTGTCCTGCCGATCGAGCTCGGCCCCTCTCTCTTCGTACATGTGCACTCGAGGTGAGTCATGAATGATGTCGCAGGGGAAAACGGCCTCTCCGCCGTACACCATGAAGAATGGTGTGTATCCGGTAGTGCGATTGGGCGTGGTCCGCCGCCCCTAGAGTATGGAGTCAAGCTCCTCAACCTAGTGCTTGTCTGATTCCTTCAAAGACCGCACTAGTCTAGGCTTGATGCCGCTCATTATAAGACCATTAGCTCGTTCGACTTGACCGTTTGTTTGTGGGTGATAGACGGAGGCGTAATCAAGCTTAATGCCCAGGTTAGCACACCAGGTTTTCACATCATTGGCTGTAAAATTGGAGCCGTTATCGGTGATGATGTTGTGTGGGAGACCATAACGGTGCACAACACCGGATATAAAGTCTATCACTGGTCCGGCTTCGGCCGTTTTAACTGGCTTGGCCTCTATCCACTTGGTGAACTTATCTACCATGACCGGTAGATATTTTTTTCTTGTGGCTTCCTCCTTTAAGGGGTCCGACCATATCAAGCCCCCAGACCGCGAAAGGCCAAGTAAAGGGGATTGTTTGTAGAGCGGTAGGCGGCATATGGCTTTGATTGGCGAAAAGCTGGCATCCGACACAACATTGGACAAGGTCCTGTGCATCTGCTCGGGCCGTCGGCCAAAAGAAACCTGTATAGAAGGCTTTACTTACAAGGGCCCAAGCCGCGGTGTGGTGACCGCCGAGGCCAGCATGGATTTCAACCTGGAGTTGTCGTCCCTCTTCTTCGGAGATACATCTTTGAAGGACTCCTGTCGGAGTAATGGGCCACGGGTAGGCTAACCCAGGCCCAGAACCTTTCAAGACATTGGGGCAGGCTGCGCCCCTCAAGACCCCAGGACGAAGAGCCGCCTTCTGAGAATCGGCGGCGAGGCAGCTGACTGCCCACTCGCGGCCGAGTCCCGGGGACGACTTCAGGATGAGTCGACTCCTAACTGGCGACTTCTAGAGAAGTCGGCCATGGGGAGTCGGCCCGAGACGCCAACCACCCCCATGCCCTCATAAAGAGTGACGGGACGGGGAGTGGCCACAATAAGGTCCACTCCCATCCTTTTCCAAGGGCAGGCGTGGCCATAGTATGCCATACCCGCGGAGATCTCCGCGCGGCGCAGCACTGTTACCATGCCGGCCCTGATGTCAGCCCTAGTGGGCGGAGTCCTGTGCACACGACGGCCTGCCGGTACGACCCAAGGACGGCGGGTCCCACCAGTCGGCGGGCGTATGGAAGACGGCGAGAGTGCTACCATTCGGCCCAGTTGGGAGTCGGCCCCCAAGAGTCGGCCGGCCCTCCCACGGGCCCCACGCGCCATTAACCAGACGCGACCTCATGACTGAGCCCGCGTCATTAGAAGCACGGCTACAGTAACCTCCAGCCGGCAAGACCCGCCCGCGGCGGACGCGGCTTGTCGGCTCCGTACCGAGCCAGTCGGCGGGGCCCACCAGTCGGCGGGCCCCAGGAGTCGGCGGATAAGACGGCAGCCAGAGAGACTGACAGCTGGGCCCACACCCAGTCGGATTACAATTGTACCCCTGGGGGTAGGCCTATATAAACCCGCCAGGGCACCCATGCAAAGGGTGGGAATCCATTAGCACTAGACCAGATCATATAGGAAGGAGAGAGCTAGCCTTGGCTTCTCCTGCCTCCAAGAAACAGCTCAAGGAGCAACCGTGTACGCACTTTGCCATAGTGATCATGTGGAGACCCCGTAGAGCAGCAGTAGGGGTGTTATCTCCACGGAGAGCCCCGAAGCTGGGTAAGATTCGTCGGCGTGCATGCCTTCGCCTTATCCCGTTTCCAGGCACCGGCGACGTTCTACTCGCTCCCACCATTTATAAGCCATCCTTTGGCATATGTCGCACCCAACCCCTGACATTTGGCACCCACCGTGGGGCTGAGTGCACCGTTGTCCAGAGACTTGCTCTGGACGGGAACCCTTTTCCATCCTGGTGAGCGCAGCCAGCCTGGCACGCCAGACGGATTTTGTGCCGACGCGCCGCACGGCGCTGAGATCGTCTGCGCAGCCAGCTGCCTCGCCGATCTTGTCGGCGAGGTTCGCCTCTCCGACGAGCCTGCATCTGACGCAGGCGCGGGCGGCCCCGAGAGCCTCCTCGCGGGCCTCCTTGACCAACTCCATGTCGCCGGCGAGCCTGCCGTGGACTTGGAGTCTGTAGGCTCCACCGACCCGATGCTGGTCGACTCCGACACCGCGTCGCTCAACGCGTTCCCCACCAACATGGTGGTCTACGACAAGCCGCTCCCTCGCGCGGAGAGCGACAGAAGCACCGTCATAGAGGTGCCCGTCATCGGTCATGACGAGCATCCCGGCGGAGGAGCGCATGACCCACTTGGCGCGGCACTGCAAGACCTGACCGTGCCCATTCTGGAAGACGCCGACGCGTAGACGCTAGAGGCGCACCGCCTTCAGCTCGTCAAAGGCGTGAAGAAGCTGGCTAGCATGAGACGCTTGTCAGAAGCCTACCAGCGTGAGATGGATCACGTTGTGGGTGGCTCGCCAGCCCCAGCTGAGCCCAGCCGCCTAGGCGCGGTCTAGCAGCGCGGCGTGGCCATTGCCAACCTGTTCGGGGCAAATTGCCCTGTATACGCCATGCCTACGGAAAACATTCGAGCCGCCCAGGCGGTGGCAGACGAGCTGGAAAACTTCGAGGGTGAAGAGCGCCGCCTGATGACGGAGCGAGTCCAGTGGCTCCTCGACGCGGCTGCCGCGCAGAACGAGGCCGGCTGCCACACAGAGGCTCCACAGCGACAAAACGATGACCCGCCTCCACGCCGAGACCAAGGCGCGACGTCTCGGACGCCGACTGACGGCGCCCGTAGAAGAAAAGACAAGTATCCGGCTGTCAGCCGTAGTCGGACTCGCGTTACCATAGAACGCGACCAAGACGGCCGCCCAAGAGCAGTGGAATGACGGGACGACTGTCCGCCTCCTCCTCCTTGCAAGGAAAGGCGAGTCTCCCTGCCACCTGTTGACCATCCGACTCTCGGCGACTGCCTTGGCCGCCGAGAGGGAGTCAGAGAAAACGACTCCCACCACCGGATCGACCGACTTCACCGATCCCTGGCACTGGAAGAAGAAGACCAGCTGGGTCCGCCTTGTTTCGGGCCCCGCATTCGAGATGAGCCCTTTCCCAAAGGGTTCACGCTCCCAAGAGACACGCCCAAGTACACCGGCTCCGTGAAGCCTGAGGACTGGCTGGTTGACTACTCCACGGCCGTCAACATAGCGAACAGCAAAAAGCGTGTTGCCATAAAATACGTTCCGCTCATGCTCCAAGGTACGGCCCAGACATGGCTGAACAGCCTGAAGCCCCGCAGCATCAACAGCTGGGTCGACTTCACCGATGCATTCGTCCGCAACTTCACAAGCACGCACAAGCATCCTCCCAAGCCTCGGGTAGGCTAACGGGTAGGCTAACCCAGGCCCAGAACCTTTCAAGACATCGGGGTAGGCTGCGCCCCTCAAGACCCGAGGACGAAGAGCCGCCTTCTGAGAATCAGCGGCGAGGCAGCCGACTGCCCACTCGCGGCCGAGTCCCGGGGACGACTTCAGGATGAGCCGACTCCTAACTGGCGACTTCAAGAGAAGCCGGCCATGGGGAGTCAGCCCGAGACGCCAACCACCCCCATGCCCTCATAAAGAGGGACGGGACAGGGAGTGGCCACAATAAGGTCCACTCCCATCCTTTTTCGAGGGCAGGCGTGGCCATAGTACGCCGTACCCGCGGAGATCTCCGCGCGGCGCAGCACTGTTATCATGCCGGCCCTGATGTCAGCCCCAGTAGGCGGAGTCCTGTACCCACGACGGCCTGCCGTACGACCCAGGGACGACGGGTCCCACGAGTCGACGGGCGTACAAAAGACGGCGAGAGCGCTACCAGTCGGCCCAGTTGGGAGTCGACTCCCAGGAGTTGGCCGGCCCCTCCCACGGGCCCCACGCACCATTAACCAGACGCGGCAGGGTATGGCAACAGTGATCGCCCGCCAGACGGCGGAGCTGTTGCCACGACCCCATGACCGATCCCGCATCATTAGAAGCACGGCTACAGTAACCTGCAGCCGGCAAGACCCGCCCGCGGCGGACGCGGCCTGTCGGCTCCGTACCGAGCTAGTCGGCGGGGCCCACCAGTCGGTGGGCCCCAGGAGTCGGCGGATAAGACGGTGGCCAGAGAGACTGATGGCTGGGCCCGCGCCCAGCCGGATTACCATTGTACCCCTGGGGGTAGGCCTATATAAACCCCCCAGGGAACCCATGCAAAGGGTGGGAATCCATTAGCACTAGACCAGATCATATAGGAAGGAGAGAGCTAGCCTTGCCTTCTCCTGCCTCCAGGAAACAGCTCAAGGAGCAACCGTGTACACACTTTGCCATAGTGATCATGCGGAGACCCCACAGAGCAGCAGTAGGGGTGTTATCTCCATGGAGAGCCCCGAAGCTGGGTAAGATTCACCGGCGTGCATGCCTTCGCCTTATCTCGTTTCCAGGCACCGGCGACGTTCTACTTGCTCCCACCATGATAAGCCATCCTTTGGCATATGTCGCACCCAACCCCCGACAACTCCGGTAGCACTTTTCTTGTAGAGCTCTCCTTCATGGACCTTATAGGCTTTCGAACACCGAACAATGCAGCGAGCCTCATTCTGATCCTCGGGGAGCTCTCGCCAATTAAGGTAGGCCAAGAAGGGTTCGATCCATAGGGCAATTACTGCCATTATTAGATGGGCCAATGGTGTTATTTCGGTGGCTGGGCCCCCGATGATATCGGTATTGTGTTCGGAATCTGGGGGTATGATCGGATCCAGACTAGCATTGCTGTTCTCGTCCTTCCATACCACAGATGGATTGAAGAGCCTTTCTAGAAAGATGTTAGGCGGGACGGGGTCACGCTTGGCGCCCATGCGAGCAAGGACATTCGCCGCTTGATTACTTTCTCCAGCCACATGATGAAACTCGAGTCCCTCGAGCCGAGCTGATATTTTGAGTACGACATTACGATAGGCCACCATCTTTCGATCTTTGGCGTTGAAGTCTCCGTTTATTTGGGATATCGCAAGATTTGAATCCCCGCACACCTCCAGGCGTTGTATGCCCATGGAGGCAGCCATCCGAAGACCGTGCAATAGGGCCTCGTATTCGGCTGCATTATTGGAGTCTGTGTATAATATTTGGAGTATGTACTGAACTGTGTCTCTAGTGGGGGACGTCAAGACGACGCCCGCTCCTAAGCCGGCCAGCATTTTAGAGCCATCGAAGTGCCTGACCCAATTGGAATATGTACCGTACTCTTTAGGGAGTTCGGCCTCTGTCCATTCGGCGATGAAGTCAGCCAATACTTGGGATTTAATGGCTCGGCGTGGCTTGTATGTTATGTCGAATGGTAGGAGCTCAATAGCCCACTTGGCAATCTGACCCGTAGCGTCGCGGTTATTTATTATATCATTGAGTGGTACTTCAGAAGCCACCGTGATCAAACACTCTTGGAAGTAGTGTCGTAGCTTCCGGGATTCCATGAAGACCGCATATGCTATCTTTTGGTAATGAGGGTACCGGGATTTGCATGGTGTGAGGACACTGGATATGTAGTATACCAGTTTCTGAAGTGGGAACTTGTGTTTGTCCTCCTCTCGCTCAACGACGAGCACTGTGCTCACCACCTGGTGTGTTGCAGAGATGTATAATAACATCGGTTCACCAACGTTTGGCGCGGCCAGGATTGGGTTGCTTGCTAAAAGAGCCTTTATTTCCTCCAGTCTGGCCATTGCCGCTTCCGTCCACTTGAAGTGGTCAGTACGTCGGAGAAGGCGATAAAGTGGCAATGCGTTTTCTCCTAGTCTGGAGATAAAACGGCTTAAAGCTGCTAAGCATCCGGCTAGTTTTTGGACCTGTTTAAGGTCTTTTGGTGTAGCCAATTGTGACAAAGCTCGGATTTTGGCTGGATTTGCCTCAATTCCTCTATTGGAAACAATGAAGCCCAGCAGTTTTCCGGCAGGAACGCTGAAGACACACTTTTTCGGATTGAGCTTGATGTCATATGTCTAGAGGTTGTCGAATGTGAGATGCAGGTCGTCTATTAACGACTCGACGTGCTTAGTCTTGATGACGGTCATCCACATATGCTTCAACTGTCTTGCCGATTTGTTTCTCCAGGCATGTTTGAATCTTGCGTTGGTAGGTGGCGCCGGCGTTTTTAAGCCCAAAGGGCATAGTGTTGAAGAAGAAAGGCCTGTATGGGGTGATGAATGCCGTTGCGTCTGGATCGGACTCCATTTTAATTTGATGGTATCCGGAGTATGCATCGAGGAAACACAGTGAGTCGTGTCCTGCAGTAGCATCAATAATCTGGTCGATGCGAGGGAGGGGAAGGGATCCTTAGGGCAAGCCTTATTGAGGTCTTTGAAATCGACGCACAAGCGCCAGAATTTGTCCTTCTTTGGCACCATCACTAGGTTTGCTAGCCAGTCCGGGTGTTTTATTTCTCTGATGAATCCGGCCTCGATTAACTTGGCTAGCTCCTCCCCCATAGCTTGTCGTTTAGGTTCGGAAAAGCGCCGCAGTGTTTGCTTGACCGGCTTATATCCCTTCAATATATTGATGTTGTGTTCGGCCAGCCTGCGTGGGATTCCTCGCATATCAGAAGGGTGCCAGGTGAATATGTCCCAGTTCTCGCGCAGGAACGTTCGTAGTGTAGCGTCAACCGTTGGGTCCAGCTGTGCCCCGATGGAAACAGTCTTTTTGGGGTCCATCGGGTGGACTTGATATTTGACTATTTTGTTTGCTGGTTTGAAGGAGGTGGATTTGGGACGCTTATCAAGGATTACGTCATCCCTATCCACCGTAGAGCATAGTGCGATTAAGTCTTCAGTTGCGAGGGCCTCAGACAGTGCCTCAAGGGCCAGGGATGCTGTTTTGTTTTTGGCGCGGAGGGCTATGTTCAGATCACTAGCAAGAGTGATAATACCATTGGGCCCGGGCATCTTGAGCTTCATATACCCGTAATGAGGTATAGCTTGAAAGCGTGTGAATGCATCTTGCCCCAATAGGGCATGATATCCACTGTTGAAAGGGGCCACTTAGAAGGCTATCTCTTCGGACCGATATTTCTCCGGCGTGCCGAATACCACATCAAGTGTAATTTTCCCCGCGCATCGTGCCTCCGGCTGGGAATGATTCCTCGGAAGTTTGTATTACTATGCTCGATGCGGCTCCTGTCTATTTCCATTTCATTCAGTGTGTCCTCGTAGATGAGGTTTAGTCCGCTGCCGCCGTCCATGAGCACTTTAGTGAGCCGAAAGCATTCCACAATTGGGTTGAGGACCAAGGCGGCTGGTGTCGGTGTCAAAACCGGCGGATCTCGGGTAGGGGGTCCCGAATTGTGCATCTAAGGTCGATGGTAATAGGAGACAGGGAACACGATGTTGACCCAGGTTCGGGCCCTCTCTATAGAGGTAATACCCTATGTCCTGCATGATTGATATTGATGAATATGAGTAATACAAGAGTTGATCTACCTCGAGATCGTAATGGCTAAACCCTAGAGGTCTAGCTTGTATGGCTATGGTAATGAATATCTCTCTCCCCTCCAGACTAAGTCCTCTGGTTTATATAGACACCGGGAGGATCTAGGGTTACAAGGCCGGTTACAAAGAAAGGAATCTACATGTTTGGTTGCCAAGATTTCCCTCCCCGCCAAGGAGAGTCCCATCCGGACATGGGGCGGTCTTCGGTCTTCATGCTCTTCACAGCCCATCAGTCCGGCCCACGACTAACAGGCCAGACACCCGAGAACCCCTTAGTCTAGGACTCCCTCAGTAGCCCTTGAACCTGGCTTCAATGACAAGGTATCGGGCGCATAGATCTGTCTTTGGCATTGCAAGGCGTGTTCCTCCTTCTGAACTCCACGATAGTCTTCAGACGTATTGAACGTGTCCGGACCTGTAACACACACCACACACAGCCGTAGAGAGAATATAATATCGCAGGAGTCCAATCTGCTGACAGCTTTTTACAATGTGACATCACGCTTGCCTGGTTTTTTGAACCGTTTCTTATCCGTCATTCCATGTTTCGAGGCGCTGTTGCTATTAGCACGTTCTGTCGAAGCAGAGATCGTGTCCCCTTATTGCGGGATTCTCATCAATACGGGCGCGGGTAACCCAACCGTTCCATTGGAAAGATTCCTTAGGAATAGGCAGGATTTCAGGCTCAGGAGGAGGCGTTTAATCCCTGGTGCCTTCATAAAGGAACCAAGGGTCGTCTTTTTTACGCCAAACTTCTCCTCAGCCTCTCCAACCTTGAGTTCTAGCACCCAAGGTTCAACTTCATTGCTTCAAGCTTCCCCATTATGTCCGGACCCAACCCTCAAGGCCGATGGGCGGCTTCCTCTTCTATAGAGGAGGATATTGCGAAGCTTCGAGCGGCCAGATACCTGACCGCGGAGATCCACCACAGGCTCCCTGCTCAAGGGCAGGTTATCCCGACCCCCCAGATCTGGCGAGAGGGTCGTATTCATCTCACACTTCCTTCGAGGTCTAGGGCTCGCTCTTCACCCCTTCGTCCGGGGGCTAATGTTCTATTATGGACTAGATTTTCCCGATCTAGCCCCGGAGTCTTTCCTCCATGTCTCGGTGTTCATCATTACGTGCGAGGCCTTCCTCCGAATCCGCCCACACTTCAGATTATGGCTCAAGACCTTTAGTGTGAAACCAAAGGTAGTCGATGGAGAACAGGTGGAGTGCGGCGGTGCTGTAGTTAGCCAGCTCACCAACACTCCTTGGCCAAAAGGCTCTTTTGTCGAAACTTCCAATCAATGGCAGCGAGAGTGGTTTTACGTTACAGAGCCCCACAACAGCTGCACCCACATTTCCCCCTGGCCCATCGTTACATCTTGCATCATGGGCCAACAAGGAGCTGGATTGGGGATCGGTTGATGAAGTGCGGACTCTCCAAAGCCGCATCTGAACCCTCCTCAAGAGGGACATCGATCTTGTCAGCGTGATTCAAGTAATGCCGATTCGCCAAATCCTACCATGCCAGCGTAGGCCTCTCCGTATGTGGGAGTTCAATCCACAAGGACCACGAACCCTCCAACACTTCTTCGGCATTACGCACAAAGGGATGTGGCAGTTGTTTTTCGGAAAACGAAAACATTGGCCGGACACTACTGAGGACACAGGCCTTGACTGTAAATGTTCGATACCCCGGTAAGCACTTGACTTCTGAACACCCTTTTTTTAAGTATGTCGTAATACATTACTAAGCAAACTATCTCCTTCCAGGGCTGGACAAAGAAAGCGGAGCTGATTAGGTGTCCGGCCCCTCTTCCCAAAGACTCAGCAGACCCCGTGTTAACAAGGATGCTGGCACTGGCACCGCACCAGGCGCCAGCAGGGGAGGGCAAGGTGGAGAGTGAGAAGACCTGGGAGGACCTTCGTTTTGGAGGTAAATTAGATACTGAGTACGGAAAAATTGACATTTCGTCGCCCGAAGACAAAGGCGAAAGAGAAGCTAGTGTCCCTACTCCATTTGGGAGGAAAAGGGTCGCCTCCAAAGGTTGGGAGGGGCGGTCTCCTAAGAGGGGCAAGATGCCACCGTCGAGTGGCTCGGGACTGGAAGGCGACGCCGTTGAACAGTTCCCTCATGAGGTCAAGCCCTCAACCAAACCATAAGTGAATCCGGGGTGCTTTGATAGCGTCCCGCTCCTTTCCTGTTACCAAAGAGATACGTAACGTGCATGTGTATTTTTACAGTTCGGCACAAAGTTTTTCTGGGCAATCCTCTTCTTCGGGAGATCTCCTCCCAGAGATGACGGAAAGCGAGACGCCTCCCCTGACCTCCTCGCCCAATAAGGCAGACGACTCCGAAGTGTCATCTCATAGGGTTTTTCTTGATCAACAAGCTGTGCAGGGGATGAAAGAGGCAGTACCCGAAGGTGGACCTCCGATCGCTTGGTATTCAGGGGCAGATAATGATGGCCCCGGACTATCTGCTTTTCATCCAACAATGATTCTGGAGACGGGTGAACGGGTTCCCTCAAATGATGGTCGTGCTCCTACAGCGGCTTCCGGAGACCCGGCGGCGCCGGATATATTGAGGGATATGCTACGAAAAGCATCTGTCTCGGGGGAACAGCATACCTTGATGGGTACGGTGGTTGAGAAGATTCTATCCGCGAAGAGCTGATTGAATGAAGCCTTCATGAGCCTGCGAAGAGGCTTCGAGGTTTGTGATGTAATGTTTTCAACTATATTTTATTTGCAAAGATGCACTTGTGTATAGGTAGTAGCCCCTGAGACTCGGGTTGGCTTCCCATGGGAGGCGAACGGAGGATCAAGAAGAAATATTCAAGGACTAATCTGGTTATCTTGAACACAGGCTGCTTCCCCCTGGCTACTTCCCAGACTACGGATATTGCCGAGCTGCAGCGGAAGCTTGATGTGGCCGGGGATGACATTGCGTTAATCAATATGCGTCTTGACGAGTCGCAAGGTATGTATTCGGGGCAGTCCCTTCACATACATTTTTTCGATATAAGCGTTGAAAGTTATATACCGGAATATGCATGGCTGCAGATGGTGCTGCCGTCGTTGAGATTCTTCGGGCAGAGCTGGCCTGGGCCAAGGAACAGGCCCCGTTTAGTAATGCGGCTGCCGAAAAGGCATCGGCTGAGTTAAAGGCCGAACAAGCTGCTCGATGCCAGGACGAGGAGAAGATATCCACGATGGCGCTCGAACTAAAAAATGGTACTGGCCGCTGTGAATTTCTTGAGAAGAAGAATGAAGCCAAAATGGCTGAACTTGACAAGGCCTTATGAGAGGCGAGAGAAGCGCGGTCTGAATCCAGAGCAGCCCGTGAGGAGATCCGGCAAGCTGGGGAGATTGCGGCCGGTAAGCCCTTTTTGCTACAGGCTAAGTTCGGCGATCCGAACTATGCTCAGCTTAACCAAGTGTGGAGTTCTCCAGATGAGTTTTTAGACTTGCCGAAGAGTTCATCCGATGCGGTGCAGTTTTACCAGGAGCGAGAGGGGTATGCAACGGAGAAGCTTTTCTAGTCACAATTTGTCGCGTCAAAGCGCCCCCTGTTGCTGAATGAACAGATGTCCCAATGGGTCGAGCTTCATAGGATATCCGACGCTCCCATGAAGAACGTCATAATCCGGCTATGGCCGACTGAGCCTGTTCCGAATAGCTACTTCGGCTTGGTGCACCGGCTTGTTGATGCAGTGCCACGTATCGACGCTGTGAAGCGGTCGGCGTGCATTGAGGGTGCATGGATGGCCTTTGCCTGTGTAAAGACATTCTGGGGGAAGATGAAGGCCATCGATGTTGCAGCGAAGAGTCCACCCAAGGGCAAGGACTGTCACGCACCGGAGCATTATTTTGAAGACATCTTAGAGGCCGCCCGCTTGATAGAGGGTCAATGCTCGAAAGACATAATATTCGAGTGAGGTGTATGTGAATTTGTAAAAGACAGATTTATAGTTAATTTATTTTTGTGTTTTGCTCGAAAGCTGGTGTTCCTCCTATGCGACCGTTTTATATAATCTGAAAGTTTTCCAGTCGTCGGTTTCAGCCCCCTCGTAGGAAGTACAGGGGTGTTCGGAAAAGCATTTGATCACTCTTGACCCAACGTCTTGGTCCATAAAGGAGGTGATAATGCGGCGAACCAGGCAATCAGACTATAAGGCGTTAACACTTTCACTTAGCCATAGGAGTTTTACAGGTGGGCTACGATATAGCCCCTGGTATGTGTACGGCTTATTCCAATATGGTGTGTTGCATATAAGACCTGAAGAAAAAAGGTCCTTTGTGTCACATGGAGGGAATCGCGATAGATTCCGATAAGTCATTGAGTGGTTGACCAGCTCTCGCAGCATCATGATAGTCGGTTTTCGGCTTTCTCTATTGAGGTGCTTGACCAGATAAACCAGAAGCACAATCGCAGTAGTTCTCCCTTTACTACCCTAGCCGATAGAGCGGAACGTAAGGTAGCAAGCACAGGAGCCGGGCAACCCAACCATTGACCCAGGACATGATTCGGAGATGATGCATATAAGGCCAAACTCGCAACGGCGAAGTACGCTTATAAACCTGTTCGGACTTTGTTGGCAACTCATTTGTTCCCATACCGAGCCCCTGGCAGATTGTGTTGAGGTATGGCTGGGAAACAGCTATAGGGGCCAAATTCATTTGTGAAAAGAAACGAACGATTAATGCTGATTATGTTTACTGGGACCTGAGTGGTATGATGATGATTACTTTATATATAAAAAGACCACAACCCCGGCTATTTGACATGCCCGGAGTCAAAGGCGGAGGAAAAAGGCATATTACAGGCTCAAAATAAAGAGTGTGGTCTACAAAAAGTTATTTTGGACCTCCTGTCGCACGTCTGCGCCGCCTGTCCTTGGTGAGGGGAATCCTTGACGGAAGTATCCCCGTAGGTGAGTGTACGGATCTGAACTCCAATAGAGTCAGTTTAGATGTTTGTCCTTTGCGTCACCTGTTTTTAAGACATAATAAAGAAAGAAAGAGTAATGTGAAGAAAAAAATGTTACGGGAGTGCTTGCGGGCTTGTCTGTATTGTGCTTCCGCTGATGCCCATGGTATCTTAAGCGCGTAGTGATGTATGCGCGATACAAATTTCGCGGGTATATGAGGTGGGCGCAGAAGCCGAACTGCTATTTCCGCTCTGGGATTGGTCGATCCTTGGGGGGAAATTGCTTCTGACCCCCGGTTTTTGGTTGGCGAACTTCTTCGTCGTCCCTATCGCCTGGTGGCCTCCTCCCCTTGTATTCAGCATTAAGCTTGCTGGCCTGCTTGAAGACCCAACAACTTCTGTTGGTATGATTGGCTGGTTTATCAGGGTGGCCGTGAATCTGTCAGGGTCGGTCCAATATCCTGTCTAGGTTGGATGGTCCGTCTCTGTTCGCCTTGAATGGCTTTTTCCGTTGACCAGGTTTGGGATTGCTGAATCCGGTGTTGGCCGTTGTGTCGCGTGATCTTTCATTATCATTGCGACTGTTGTATTTGCTTCATCGTGGTCTGCCGTTGCGGTCTCGGATTTCGAAAGTCCCCGAGTCACTGGCGTTGTTGCCTCTACGAGTGAGCCAGCTATCTTCTCCCGCGCAAAAGCGGGTCACACTACAAAAAAATACACTTCAGTGATGATACGTGTTTGTCACAGTAGGTCGCGTTTTCTGTCATGCATGTACAGCCATGACAATTTTATGACAGAATCAAGATAGTCATACCTGTGCTGTCGTAGAAGTGTTCCATGACATTACCAAAATTATCATCACAGAAGTGTCCACTTCCATGACGATAAATCACGCGTCACACAAGTGCTTTCGTCAAGGGTGACCGACACGTGGCATCCACCGTAACGGAATGCCGTTAAGCTATCGGGTCGGGTTTTGGATCTGATAACCCGTTAACAGCCCCGACCAATGGGGATTTTCCACGTGTAAAATCATCATTGGCTGGAGGAAACACGTGTCGGCTCATCGCTGGGACAGATGTCATCCACTCATTGGATAGAAGGCGCCTATGATACGTCGACATGTCGCACGGCCCAACAGAGGCCCATTCGTGTGAAAAGGCCGGCCCTTGGTCAAAAGGTGGCGGGCCAGCCCATGCAAAGCCTGTTAACGGCCTGTTCACATATAGCCCATTTATAGCTCGCTAACCCAAGGCCCATTACGCCCTATTCGAATTAGGCCCAGTAGCGTCATCTGGGCCATCCAATATGATTCCAGCCCGTTTTCACTTATGGCCCATGTATGGCCCATGATGTCTTTCGGCCCATATGAGGCCCTATGTAACTCTTGGCCTATTAACGGCCCGTGGTGAAACTGGCAAGTAATGAATAGTGTATCACTTTACACCCATTAACGGCCCGTGGTGAAACTGGCCCATAAAGAACAGTGTATCACTTTATACCCATTAATGGCCCGTTATTCCGTTGGGCCGTTTCCAGCCCATGTTATCTTTCGGCCTTCTCAGAGCCAATTTATTCTTGGGCTATTTTCCAGCATTCGTTTACATACGGCCCGTTACTGTCATTTTCTGCTTGTGGGCCAAATTCAGCCCGTGGTTACAGTCGGCCCGTTTGTGGTCCGTTAATATGTTGGGACCTTTTCATAGCGTCATCAAATAGTATTAACGATGGCCCGTTATGGTCGGCCCATGAATGGACGATTCCAACTCTAGCCCGTTTACGGCCAGAATGTGGTCTGTTTGGCCCATGTTTGGCCAATCGATCATACGGCCCGTATAAGGCCCATTGATGATACGGCCCGTAGAAGGCCCATTGTTTCTACAGCCCGTAGAAGGCCCACTGTTTCTACGGCCCATAGAAGGCCCACTGTTTATACGGCCCGTAGAAGGCCCACTATTTCTACGGCCCATAGGAGGCCCAGTGTCACTACAGTAAATATTGGCCCATGGTTATTGTGGCCTAGTTTTAAAAAATAGGTTATTGCAGCCACTAGCAAACCGCAGAAAAATAACTGCATTGACTACAAGCAAACATATAAACAAGACAACAAGGAAATAAATAAGCAAGCAACTTACACTAGGCTATCACGGCTATTACACATATTACATCCACTGGGCATCAAAGTTCACCACCAGTGCAAATATAGGGAACACAACAGCATATAAACGCCGTAGCAAAACAAGTCCAGAACTAAAACCACTTCAGAAGAGCTCAAGAAACAATATCCTGGGTACCCATAATGCTGGCAAGATGCTTAGCAAGCTTATTAACTTTCTCTTGTTTGGCGCTTAAGTCCTCTAGCGCTTGTTGTTGCACCAGAAAGTATGCATCTGAATTCTGCAGGGACTTCCTCAGTCATTCGGCTTCCTGTCGCATAACATCTGATCGATGTCTTTCAACTTGAAGTTGAGACTCAAGAAGCCGAACTGATTCAGGCAATGAGTTCGAAGAGCTGGTGCCAGCAGTGGTAGCTAGTAACTCGAACACTACATCAAGACAGGACTTTGGGGTTGTCTGAGTGTCTTCAATATAGTTTTTATCAGCTTTCTTGGAGACCAACAGGGATGTCTCACTATCTTGAACCTTATCTGCATTACTTCCTTTACCATTGCATAACAGGGTACTCTTCTCCAATATTTTATCCGCGTTCTAAAAGAGAAACAAACAAACACATCTCAGGTTTACAATGTAGTATATGAAACTCATTTTGGTAAACCAGTTCAGTAGTAAGGTGGACAGGATAACAGGATGAAACAAACATATATCTATGTAGTATGGTCACGGTATGGTCTATATCATTCTAGTTTATGTTGCCAAATCAAGATAGATACAGTTCGAATCATATCTATTTAAGACAAAGCAGCATAGACAGAATATAAGTGTGGGAAACTACACAACAATAATAACACTTGTAATGTTCATGGCATGAGAACATAACTGTTTATTCAATTGAAACTGAAATCAACATAGAGCAAGTTACAATAGCAAACAGCCAAACACGTTGAAGAAACGGGTTTAAAACATACCTGTTGCGCCATTGGAGTTTCAATTGCATACTTCAAATTTGCAATTAGTTGGTATCAGTAAATATAGTGATGCAAGAGCAAAGTAGTACGAACCATAGCTACGGAACCTGACCTGAGAACAATTCTCCATCTGCTTTAAGCGTTGACTTCGGGTTTGGAGTGGTGGTCCTCGTGATTTGGGCACTGCAGTTGCCTTACTAACTGCTCGTGTTTGGGTGCTTTGTGGTGGAGACGGTGCTGTGTCAACGGGAACTGGGTGTCTATCTGCTGGGGTTGGGGTTAGAAGGGGTGTAGCTGGTTCTCTGTCCAATTGGGTAGGGGTACAATCTGCATGAGTGTGGGTTATGTGTGGTGGGGTTGGTTCTTGGGCAAGTACAACTGTGGTTCTATCTGCATCGACAGGTAGCACGATCTTTTTTGAAGATCATGTTTTTACTCCCACAGATACTGCCATCACTCCCTCCAATTGAAATTGCTGATAAACAATAAAAGTAATTGAATGTACAAGCACTGTAAGATAGACAGGTGCAATGGATAGTAGGGAAGAAAACAGGGCATGAAATAATTCACATTTATGTTGTCTAAGCAAACAGAATAGCAGGACATAATTTCACATATATGATGGCTAATTAAACAGGATAGCATGACACAATTTCACATGTATGATGGCTAACTAAACAGGATAGAATGACATACTTCAAAATATGATGACTATGTAAACATGATGACATGATATAACTATACGATGTGTCTATTAAAGTGGTTGGCATGCCATAAATCACAAACATGCCGTCGATGGAAACATGATGGCATGATATAATTCACGGATAGAATGACATAATTTAAAATATGATGACTATGTAAACAGGATGAGATGATATAACTATATTATGTCTTTAGAAAATTGGTTGGCATGCCATAATTCAGATACATGCTGTCTATGTAAACATCATGGAATGACATAATTCAAATATATGATTTATATACTAAGGAAGTGAGCATAGGGCAATCGCATATATGATGTGTCAACTAAGGAGATGGCATTCAATATTGTGTATATGATGTAAAAACTAAGCATTGCAATACAACATATGCATTATATGAGTAATATAACCCTGCCAAGTTTGAGCATGCACCTCAGGGGGATAATAGGACTGGTCATCTGCCTCTGAATCCTCCTCTGAAGAGCTATCTGTAACTAGCAAGATATCTGCTTCAGCAGGTAGCATTGTCTGCTCTGAAGACCTTGTTTTCACTCCAGATTTCTCCATCACCAATTCAAATGGCTGATGCACAGGAAGAGTAGTTGAATATACAAACATTGTCGACAAAAGCAATGAGAAATACAAAAAAAGGACGGCATGATATAATTCACATATATGACGCTTGCCTAAACAGCATGGCATTGCATAATTCACATACATAATGCCTTGCAACAAGATAACATTGCATAATTCACATATATAATGTCTTGCAACAAGACGGCATTGCATAATTCACATATATGGTAATTAGACACTAAACAGGTGGCATTCACACAAAGCATGTCTAAACTAAGCAAATGACATAGCAATGCAAGATACCATACGCACGATATGAGCAACATAACCCTGCCAAGTTAGGGCATGCACCTCGGGGGGGGGATATGACTGGTCATTTGTCTCTGAATCCTCCTCTAAGGAGCTATCGATAACCAGCAAGACATGCGCTTCGTCAGATAGCATTGTCTGCTCTGAAGACCTTGTTTCCACTCCAGATTTTTCCATGACCGTGCCGAATGGCTGATGCACAGGAAGAGTAATTGAATGTACTAAAATTGTTGACAAATTTAACACGTAATAAAAAAAATGATGGCATGATATAATTCACATATAAGATGACTGGCTAACCAGGGTGGCATTGCAAAATTCACATATATGATGCATGGCTAGACAAGATGGCATTGCATGATTCACATATACGATAAAGAAAATAAACAAATGGCATTAACACAAATCATGTCTAAACTAAGCAGATGACATCTTTAATGTATACAGTAAGCAATGCAAGGCACCATATGCATGATATTACCAACATCAGCATGCCAAGTTAGAGCAAAGACCACATGGGGTAAATAGGAGTGGTCTTCTCCTTCTGAATCCCCCTCAAAACAGTTATCTTCCTCTTGATTACGATCCGAAATGGTTGGAGGGGGGCTTCCTTTGCACCCACCATGGAACGACGTTTGCATGAAATTTTATTGCCACGCAAGGCTCATCTCTTTTGCTCTACATGATCAGTTCCATTGTGTACAATAACTGGCGTGCATAGGAATAAAACATAGTGAGATTATGTAAGGAGTGCATGCACAAATCCAGAGTGATTGGTAGCAAACTGTGGATAGACCCAAAACCAATGATAGCAGGCAGATAATAGCTTTAGTTAAAAAAATACATATAATGGCTCCTTTAATGTTTGTTTGCACCCAACATGAAACTCATAGTAGAGACTAGAGATTAACCAGATAGTAGACAGATAGTACTGATTGCTGCCCCAATATGTACCCCACAACCATTTAAAAACACAAGTTTCAGCATTAGTTTGGACCTAACTCAGAGTCTAATAGGTGAACACGACGATAATGTATCATGTCATCATATTAACCGACGCATAACATAAGCAGACACGGAAGAGTGCGACCTCTCTTGCGGAGCCGTGTTGTCCTCAAGGTCATCTGCTCAGTTGATGATGGTAATGCAGTTGCCGTGGCTGCCGGCGGCGGGGAAGAAGATCTGAGGCGGCGAAAGACAGTCTGCAGAGCGGATCCCTGCTATGGTGAACCCTTCCATCGTTGGAGCAGCTGAGTTGGGGTGTAACACAGCGCCGCAGGATCAGGACAAACCACACAAGGTTTTCTTTGACACATATGTGTAACATAAGTAATTGAGTAAGGGCTTGTTTGAATTTGAGGATTCTGACAATGCAGGGATAGGAAATAGACAGGAATAGGATAGGAATGCACGTGCAAAATAGAGAATTTAAAAACCCAGGATTTCTACCAATCTGGGTGTTTGATTCACAACAATTGGAAGATCACAGGATGCAAAAAAGCATGGTGAGATTAAGTCAAACCACAAGAAAATGTACGGTTATAATGCTATTATGCTACTATCTCTTAGTCTTGTGCTTCATGAATAGGAATTTGAAAAGGAGGACAAGTGGAAATTAAAATTCCTACGGTTTTTCTTTCAATGAGACACTAAAGGAACAAATCCTACAGTTTTCCTTTGCTCCATTCCTTTGCACCAAATTCATGAAAAGTAGTACCATAGGAAACTTTCCAATTCCGATGTTTTTATTCACTTTTCCTTTCAAGCACTGTTGATTCTAGTAGGCAGGCTTGAGCAAGGAAAATCCTACACTAAAAAATATTTTTGTGCTACTTATATTACTTTGGACCCAGGCCACTGCCATACTAGCTCAACTCCCAGGCCCATCGACAAATGCACAGCTCAAACGCGCAGAGATAAATAATGATGGCGTTCAAGAGAGTCCATCACGGATAGCTAAGTTGCCTAGTACCTCACTGCTTGTCATATAGTAGGATAAAATAATTGTATTTCCCGTTACTACGAGTGCTCAGTGGACAATATATATAACATGTAGAGTAAAAAAGAGATGCAACTAGTGTACAACCTCTTTGGCGAAACCATGTCGATCTCAGCGTGATTGGGTTGGCCAGTGAGGATGCTCTGACTGACTTGGCTGTCGGAGGAGGGGAAGAAGATCTTAGGCATCTGGAGATGGAGCCCGAGGTACTGCTCCGCTGTGATGGAGGGTTTCGTTGTTGGAGCAGCTCCGGTGAGTTGTACGACGCCGAGGCTGAAGCAAGACAAGAGAGACAACGAACAACGTTAACCTG